>NC_141248.1:11109959-11557459 GCF_054856555.1 Leptonotus elevatus
CATTACTAAAAGTTACAATCAGTTACTGTCATTCTTTTTATACAAATGACTTTACTGTGTTAAACTATGCTAACATTGCGCGAAACCTCTTTGTAAAACAAGGGCCCCTGTCTGTTTTATGGTATTAAAATGTTCTTAACAGACACATCGATAGCATTTTTGTCAGTGTTGCAATACTGATTCCCCATTAATTACTACCAGAAAAGTTGACAATTTAATCTTGGATAAAATACGATCTTCTCTGGTCTATTGTTTGTCTAATTTAAAACCCAGAATATATCTTAATTATTTAATTTGTCACTCATTTGATGACGTTGTGTAATCTTATCTAATTAACTCTTTTTGTTCTCCAGAAGAAAACTTTGATCCAGTTCCAATAGCTGATAAACTGAAAGAAGTGGCAGAGTCTATGAATCAAGATGCAAAATTTAAGGCTGCCCTGGACGACCTTAAGCTTACATTAGGACAAGAGGTAGGCGCACACAAATAAACCGTCATTGCCACTAACTAAAGCCTAAAAATAATTTTGAGCATTTTTACTCAGATAATGGGAATTGTGTAGTCTTTTAAAGGAAAAACTCACAGTTAATAGATTGACGTGTCTTTTGTGACACCGGTCTGTTTCTGACGCACCTCACATTTTATTCTTGTACTGTAATTTAGCTCCTTAATTTTTATTAAAATCAAAATTATCTTCATTAACAGCGCTTAATCACATTATTCTGTGTGGATGTTTTGCCTTAAGAAAAAAAAAACTGGCAAGATATGCTTTCATTTCTGCTTTCTGAGAAATACTTGAATTCTTTGCAGGCCATGGAGGCAGCCTTTAGCCGTAGCGTGAATGCCTTGGTGCAGACTCAAATCTCCCAGCAAGCTGTTGATGTGGCTCCAGAAATGCAACTCATCAAAGTTTGCTTTGCCTTCGGGCTTTTCGTGAAGAAATCGTTCCCCGAGCTGAAAATCAAAGCCCAGAGTGCTGTGTCCACATTGCTCGACAACAGCCGTGTTGTCACATGGGTTACTCGTCAAGGTGGCTGGGTGAGTAGATTTTTTTTTCTCTTTTTGATGCTGAAGAAAGTCAATTGACTGCAACTCACTCGTAGGGTTATAGTTTTGATGTCAGCAATTGATCAAGTTATCCCAATTCCTGCATCTATTCAGTCATTTCTTTGCATTTAAATTAGCGACTATTAATGTGTAATGCAAATCCACTTGTCACTTTTCCACCGCAGTTCAGTTCCCCCCCCCCCCCCACTCTGCAACTCTACTCACCTTAGTTTAGAGCAATCAGTTTTTCACTTCAAAGTAGTCCTTACAAGACTGAAAAAAATGCCTTGAATCATTTGCAACAGTAACTCGAACAAACAACAATGGAAGAGTGATAGTAGCAACTTTTTCCAATTTCAAATTATCAATATCACGTAGATCTGTGAAAGAAGAAATGTTGCCTGACATTTAAACTGCTTCTACGGGGGGGGGGGGGGGGGGGGGGGGGGGTTGGATATTACATGCGCTTTCTGGGGGATTCGTGTTTGAGTGTGTTTCTTGCTTCATTTCTTGCAGGAAAAAGTGAGAGAGGATATTGAAGGCATTTGAATCGTGTTTCATGAAGGAGGAAACCTACTTGAACAACAATGCCGCACCAAACAGCACTTCTGGAGCCTCATTATTATCAGCAAAATAAGAATTTTGAACAACACTTATTAGATTATGATTGACAATGATTAAGAAATCAACCTTTTAGACATAAATGATGTGAAATTTGAGAACCTGCCGCCTTACATACCCTCTGTTTACAGTTAAGTTCATTGGTTCCTTGTAAAAAAAAAAATAATAATTATAATTGACTGTTTTTGCTTTCATATTCCTCTACAATTACAAAGTATTTCCTTATCCTTATTCTTCTATAATGCACTTTGCCACAAAGCCTCATACCCTCTTGTTGATTACGGTTAAATCAGGTTGAGTGACTAACTTCATATGAACTGTGAAAGGAAATACTTGAAATTCGTACATTGGTCTTTTGTAGAGCAAAAACAATGTTTTCAATATGCTCAGTAATATGTACTGGACACTAAATGCAATTTTTATTACCTATTATTCATATGGTAGAAAATTATAGTTTACTGTTAGTTAACAAAATACATAATAGAAAATGTGTTACATTCCTGTAATTTGGAGTTATTCACACATGGTTCAAATAACATCACGCACCATATACGTATGTAATGTATATCTACACACAACACAATATTACAACATTCACACAAATACATTTAGATTAGTCCTAAAATCTACATTTTGGAACCATTTAACGATTGTACGACAATGGTGAAATTTCAAGTTGACATTATTAAATCAACACTACGCACAAAGGTCATTAATTCTGCTTTTAACATTTGCTGGTGTAAGCTTTAAAAAAAATATATTTTTTTTTAACCTCTGCCCGTCCCTGAAGTGATCTGGCGGTACTCACCAAGGGAAGTGCACTTGACACTTTGATAATCGCCATTGTATGCATTTAATCACGGCGATGTATTTATTTATGTATGCACGCGGTTAGGCCCATTTGTGATCCGAAGAAACATCTTCATTTCATTCTATAGTTTTGATCACTGCTGTGTACATTTACAGTCAAATAAATATACATCATCCACCGTTCATAGTGTGTTGTGTGCTGTGATTATGTATTGTAGGTCCTACTGTATGTTACCTTCTGTTGCATTTTTTTTTTTTTACATTTAAAGTCTCCCCTGAGGTAAACCTTTCAGTGTTGTCGCAAAATGATTTATTTTACAACCAAAGGGGCCTTATGAGGTATTTTGTTTGTAATCTCTCTGTGGGCTAAATGTTCCCGTTGTGCCAAAGAAAAGGGTTGAGCACTTAAATTCTCACTGCTGAATTGCCATTAACAAAAATATAAACGCAATAAAAGCATGAAACGCGACATAATTATGAGCACTAGGATACAAAACATGTGTACTTTGCTCCTGCCACTCCTGTCAAAGGGCAAATTATTCAAATGGTTGATGATGTCCGTGTGGTGTACGGTATATGAAAAGCTACTGTGCTAATAATACTTGTCAGCACTTCATGTTAACTTAATAAACAGTTCATGAGTTTTTTACACAGAGACAAGAAAGTTTGCATGTTTTAGTTTTTTTACTAGTACTGTTTTTCTCTGTCAAAAAGTCTCTAATAGTTTGACAATGGCTATTTTACTTTAGTACATTGACTCTCATATGATTTATTGATAATGGTGATTGGGTTAAAAAGTTTGAGAAGCACTGACTTACATGATAACCTGCAGCCAGCAGAGGGCAGCACGAGGTAGTACAATTGTTCTTCAATCAACACGGGCCCACAATTTTATTTGATCAAGCTATACCGTACAAACGTCAAGTCATTTGATTGTGAAAGCAGAAGTAACTTTGCTGATGTGAAGAAGAATTACTCAATTATATGTGGCAACTCTTTCTTCCCGGAAAGTGAATGACTTTTGTTTGTTTTTGTTTTATTCTATATTCTGCTGTGAAGCCTTAAATACATAGAAATGTCAAATATCCTTTTTTGTTTTTTTTATTCATACAAGAAATCTGATAAATATGATTGTTTGTCTGTTAACAAGAAACGCAATGTATTTCTTAGGGTGTTACTGTAAGCACACTTACTGCTCTTGTCTGGGACATCAGGGAAGTCTAGCACATTAGGCAAGCAACCAGCTGGGTCCATTAAAAAAAAAAACACTTTACAAGGTACATGGCAAAAATAGCTTTGTCACCAAGAAAAAGCACAACTTCAAATAAACACACTCTTAACTATAAAAGAACATCTTTATATGTTAAGAGCTCACCGCTCCCTAGTGATTCCAAAACCAGAAGATTGTAGCTCGCTCACCGTAATATGGTTCATCCACTTTTGGGAATAACTGGATTAAATTCGTTACCAAGGACTGTTAATGAAAATCTGAAGGAATCCTTTCGAATCCAACCCACTATCCCTTGGCTTCGTATTTACATAATAATATCGTAATATGTGTAATATCGTTGTATGCTTCAAACGTGTTGAATACTGTGCCTGGTAATTGTTTTGTCACTATATATGAATGTAACTTTACACTACTGTACATTATACACTTTAACAGACAAACTGTTTTCTGAGGTTTTTGATAACCATGAGAAAAAATAGGTTTGCTCATTCAGTGTCCAAGGTTTTTATTTACTCAACTGCAACTACTGTATTATAGAGCTTAAGTGTTATGAGGGGTGCGAGGGCATGGGTATTTGTACAAATCCATTATTATTCGATATAGTGATGTCATTATATGTACCACTGTTTCCACAAATAAATAACATTCAAATACAATAATAAACAGTTACACCAAAATGGATTCGCACTCTGGCCAAGTTTTGATTCAAAGTGAATTTACTGTGTATTCAGTGAATGGGTATATTTTAGCTGGAAATGGTGCAAGTGGCACATGGGTTAGAATTAGGGTAAAATACAAAAAAATGTTTGTATTCATTCTCAATAAAGGAATCCAATTTTCTCAATGGTTGTAGATTATGTAGTTAGCAGGATATTTAACAATGGTCCAAAATATTTCATTTACCCACAATTGCCAGCCATATGAATCACTTAGAAACTTCTCATTCGATTTCTTCTGTCATTTCCGGTCATAAGACACCCATTCAAAAACCACAAATCTACTTTACCTCCAAATGAAGCCAGGATTTGAATCATTTTGGGCTCAGCTGCGAGTGTTCCATCACACATTCTCTCACAGCCTCACACTTATCAAGATGAGTCCAATCTGCTCAGTGACAAAAGATAAGTGCAGATTCATAGTAGTCTCCTAAAAAAAAATTGAAAAATTGAGACAGTGACATATTTCTCACAGCAATAGACATACATCTTAAGAGAAGAATTGACGTTTCATTCTTGGATAAACAAATCTATTTCCCATGTGCTCATGCACCACCTACACACCGATGAAAGCATGTGATGTGTGACTGATGAGCAACTGGGTCATTGTAACCTTAACAAAGCTTGACAAACTATAAGTGCAATATTCATCTTTCCTTCATCATTGTCCTTCTCAAAGGTTTGCCGTCAGAAATTTGCCAGTTTACATATGAAGCCAGTGTCACATTCTTGTCGTTTAACCACACAATTGTGGCTCAACAGTCGGGGAGAAAAAACATCAACATATCTCAATAACTAAGAAATATGTAAAATCATGTTTGTCAAAACATCTTTACCGAGTCATTCACATTGATAGTAAGCCCCTTATCCCATATGACATCATCACCAAATTGTGGTGCCGGTCGAGACATAAACAAAAACATTCCCATCTGAGTCAGTCTGATTTGTCAGTTTTTCCTCATATGGAGCGTCCTGGAGGGAATAGATCCTCAGTAGCTTTCATCCGTCGGGCATCCTTTAAATAAGGTCCTCATTGTAATCCTTGTGATCTTAAAAAAATTATAATAATAATCCCAAATCATGGTTACTACAGTGCAAAAAGTTCACACATCATCATCGTCGTCATCATCATCGTTGTGCCTCAGCCTCCTCGAAATGTTCTGTATTCTCTGACTCCCTCTTTGAGAGAGCTGATCAACTGGATCTCGACAAAGGACGTACTGATTCCAAATTTTCCAGAAAGCTGAGCGGAATTTCTTAATGCGGAAGGCGTACACGATGGGATTGACAGCAGAGTTGCCGTGCGTTAGGAGGATGGCAATTAAAATGAGGCTCGGTGGTTTGTCGCATTTGGGACAAAATAGTGTGATGCAGTTGTGGATGTGAAGGGGAAGCCAGCTCACAGCGAAGAGTAAAAGAACAAGAGCCAAGGATTTGGCAAGCTTCAGCTCTTTGCCCAAGTAATGACTCGGGTCTGCATGGCTCACTGTTACCTGCACACAAAGGACCGCAAGGTCAGCATATATAGACTCTGCATACACTATCTCAAAAAAGTGAGTAACAACACTGAAGAAATGACACTTTGACACAAAGAAAAGTAGTCAGTATACAGTAAGGGTGTGCCAAAAAAATCGATTCTTATTTAGTACGATTCAGAATCGATTTTAAATGTCCCAAAATTGTTTTGTTTTTTTATTATTTGATACTGTCTTGCCTTTGTCTGTGTGTGCCTTTATTTGGAGCGCTGTTCGTGTTGTACCCGATTTGGCCACTTAGGGGCAGTGTGATTCCACAGTCTGATACACTGTTAAGTTGTAGCCACATTAGAGAGTAGAAGGAAAAAGTGGCGATCAAGTTATTCCAATAAAAGTTGTGTTTTTTTGCAGTGTGGTGCCGTTCTTTAAAGTGATAAAAGTGCCGCGAGTAGCGCGCTAATTAGCATTAGCGAGTCAGACCGGAGTAGATCATTACGATTCCTTGCACATCTATAAATTGAAGCAAAAATCATTGTCAATCAAATCGGAATCGAATCGAATCGTGAGACATTCAAAGATTCCCACCCCTAGTATACAGCTTATATAACAATGTAAATATATTGTTCTCTCAAAATGACATAAAATGAAGCCATTAACAGTTTAATTCCTGGCAACAAAAGTGAAAATGTCCAAATTGAACACAGTTACCAGTAGCCATTTTCCCTCCCAGTATCATTTGACTCATAAGAAAGTCTCTGATGTGAATAGGGAGCAGATCTGACACGTTGAGCATTTTCAGTTAGGGGTGTACTCACTTTTGTCTGCAAGGGTTTAGCTATTAACGGCTGTATTTCAAGTTACCGGTATTTTTGATGTGACATTGTGTACATTGACTACTTTGCATTGTGTCAAAGTGTCATTTCTTCAGTGTTATCCCACGAAAAGATATAATTACATATCTGCGGAAATGTTACACAGTTGAAGCAGGCTAAAAGTAATGTTTTTTTGAACATTTTTGCTGGTTTGACTGATTTTTAGAAGTGATAACTGCCGCAGTGACCACAACCTTCAGAATTCAAATGAAACTGCGCTAATAAACTCATCACCAGAGGGTGCTAGAAATGGACAAATGGAATACAATCTCACCTTTTTAACAGATGTGCTATTTTTAATATCGTGAAATGACAACGATGTTGTGTGCAATTTTAATATCGCAATATCAAAATATTGCCGTTACCGTAACTTCCCTAATAATATGGTACTCTGATTTGCTGGTGTGCATTATTATTATTTGGTGTGTCAAAGAAATAATCAAATGTTTCCACATAGCCCATGCAATGTGCTTACATACTAGTCATTGTTGTTAGGTGCATTTCAAGATTATCTATATGGATGTTGGGATGTACTACTGTGTGAGTGGTCTGTGAATGCACCTCAAGTCAACTATCAGACGAAAGTGAGAACAGTACTTGCTGCTTTTTGTGTGTGTTTGTTTACAACCCTGCCTAAGTGAACATTTTCATATTAACCCCCGTGTATAATGCAATGCTCCCCATCGATTTGGGATTTTTTTGTTTTGGGGGGGGGTATACATATTAGTCACGATATTTTACATTAATTAATATACTGTACAGCTGCAAATATATAAATGATGTAAACAGTTATTTAGGACTAAAATAACAATTTATCTTTAAAACACTTTGGTGAATAAATATCATTCAACTTTAGAAGCAAAAATAGTTTCTTCCACTTTATGCTTCATATCAAGGTCCAATTTACGAACATATCACATTATTGATCCTCAAATAACTGCACAGTTTGCTCTTGTTTTGGTTCTGAATGTGGAGATGAGATTCGGCTGCTGTTCAATTCCGAAGATGTTCTCACCTTCTTATTGAGCTGCTTATGAATCATGTAGAAAATCTCCACGTAGATGACGAGCATGAGGAGTAGAGGCGGCAGCACCCAGCCAAAGAAGTTGAAGTAGACCATGTAATCCATGCTGATGACCGTCTCAAACTGGCACTTCACCACCAGGTCGTCGCTGACAAGCGAGCCATTGTCACGGAGACTCTGCAAGTTATTCCATCCAAACATAGGTGTGAGGCCCACCAAGAGGGACACCAGCCAACACAGCAACACGGCCGAGCCGGCTCGCTGAGGGGTCACCACTCGTTTGTAGCTGTGGTTACAAGAGAGAAGGGCAAAATTGTACTGTAAGTAAGTTACAGTATGTTAATTGTTGTCCTTAACCATATAAAGCCTGAATCATGAAATATATGGGAGAAAATTCTAAATCTTTGTAATTAGAGTAGTTATTGGCCCTTTTGAACAAACAAACAAACACAAATTTGAAAATCTACTTCCACATATGACTTTTGATTTGTGTCATATTTGATAGATCCGGTCACAATGCTTTAAATTCATACATTTATAACGATCAAAAATATTATAATAATAAACAGACATATCAAACATATTAGTATTTCTACAAATCAGAAAAATCATTTCCCACAATAAGGTGTTTTTCTACAAAGCTTTCCAGAGATTCCAACATCTCTTCAATATTGCTGTTTGCCTCTTGGCAACCACACTGACCAGACTTCTTCTCCTCTTTTTTATTTTATTTGTTATTATTATCCATTTTGGAGGGAACTACAGTTCTTGGTCATGTTAAGGTTACTCAGAGGAGCTTAAAATGGTGGCAGGTGTGTGCTGAGTCCCATTTAACACGAGTTTGAATGTGATTGGTGAAGTCTGAATGCAGCCACATCCGCAATTATTAGAGTCAAACACTCTTGTGCAATCGTATTATCTCAGTGGTTTATTTATATTTGCCATTTCTAAAATATTTTTCAGTTGAGTTATATAAGTGTTACAGCTCACATTAATAGTGGAAAATAGTTTTGAAATTGTTTATCTTTTTTTAGATCACAAAAACCTAACATTGGAACGGGGGGGTGTAGACTTTTTTTGTCCACTGGAAATGCTGCATGAAAAAGTCAAACAAATCTTGCAGCAACAACCCCAGCAATAAGAAATATTCAGATAAGACCACATTTCAAATCCAGATGGCATTAAAGTCATGACAATCACGTCCACTGTTGTATTTGTGTGCGCTGTTTGCCAGTTTGAAAAATTATGCAAACCACCAAGCAGCCAGCATAAGCCTATTGACCAATCATGCATCCTTTGTCAGAGTGAGTATTCCAGCCCTAATGTCACAATGGAAAACTTTTTTTTTGGACTGGATGGCACCATTTTACAAGAAAGCCACATTGCAATGCAATAGACGTTTTGAATTTCGTTTGATTTACTATTTCAGAAGAGTGATGCCAAATTATTGCGTTGCATGTTGCAATGTGGGTCATCTCCACATAGAAATGTTACAATTGATATTGAAACCCAGATCGCCTGACGGTGAGGCAGGCATGCTACCACCTGCACCATCATGCTGTGCCATAGTACACTGGCGATCATCCATCTATAAGGGATTTTTTTAAAGAAATATATCCATCCATCCCCTTTCTATACTGCTTAGGTTCAGGGTCATGGTGACCAGTGGATATAAGGCAGCGAAACCCTGGACTAGTCGCCAGTCAGTCAGAAAGGCACATGTAGAGACGAACAATCATTTACACTCACATTATGATTCATACCGTCACTACACTGAAAAAACTAATTTATTTTGTATATATATATATATATATATATATATATATATATATATTTTTTTTTTTTTTACAATAATAATTTGTAGATTTAAGAAAACATTAGCTGATAAAGACTATGTGTATGCATGTATGTCCGGTTATAGGACATTTGGGGTTCAGTTCCACATGGTGGGGGCAGTAGTGGGGCTGTAGCTACTGTATGTTTGTATATAATATACCTGTGTTATGATCATTTTGTTCAATTAAGTGATATATTCCTTATTACGTTCTTGTTTTTAAGCCCAGTTTTTTTCAGTGTACACTCTCAGTGACCTAAAAATATGAATATTGATCATTTCCAAACAAATAATGGACAGAAGAAAGGTATCAACTAATGCCTGTACTCTGCACTCCTCTTTCACCTGTGGTGCGTTTTTCAATTTCACTTACAGTTTTAAAAGTTGTTTGAGGAGTTTCGGTATAAATTTTGTATTCGGGTTCAATCAATGACATTGACGTATAGATGGCGCTGAAATGACAAACCACACGATGCAAGTAACCTCCCATGTTCTCTTACTACACGGTGAAATGGAAATTAAATAACATGGTGGTCGGAGCTTATCAGACACAAAGGAGTCTGCCGCTCAGTGACAAGGATGTGCTATCTCAAAAGTGCAGTCTTACCTACCTCATGGGTATTTTTACCCTCAGGTAGCGGTCGATGGCGATGGCCAAAAGGGCCAGGATGGAACTTTGCGTGAGGACGAGCACGGTGCAAGCGACCGGCAGGCAGCTGTAGAAGTGAGTCTCGAGTCCGATGCTCATGGTGATGGCGAGGGGGATGACGAGAGCCCCGACCGCAATGTCAGCCAAGGCCAACGAGACGATGAAACAAAACGTGGTGTCCCGTAGCGAGCGGTTGATGCGCACGGCCCACACCACCATCACGTTGCCGACGACTGACGAGACGGCGATGAGCACCTCCATGCCGGTGTACACAACCCAAGGCCAAGACATGGTCGGGGAGACTGTCGGGAGGAGCGAGGAGTGCGCGCTCGGAGGGGGGAGCAGCTGAAACACTCCCGCGCTTGAAACACACCTCCGACTCACTTAAGTAGACTCCCAGAATCCTTGGTCCCTCTGAGGTGGTCCCGTTTCAATTAATCGAGTGTCTTCTTTGCGGGACGCGGAGCTGCGCAGCGCACGAGAAACTTGTTCCGCGCATGCTGGGAGGCGGTGTTGGAGGAGAATGGGAGAGTGCTTCCCGCAGCCCCAGTGGATACTGAATGAGTCACAAAAGCTCCTTTCACAACGGTTGACTTGAAATCTTGCATTCTGCGCCGCAGATAAAGCGCAATAAAGTGCACGCGCTTTTACAGTTGCTCACAGTTTTTGCGTAAACGTGAGTCATTTAGACATAGAGTTTATCGAGCAGACGTTTGTGTTAGTCTGATGTGATATCATCACGTCTCATTTCTTGTAGAGTCTACTGGAATTTAACAAACTGAGTTTGGTCTATTCTTTTCACAAAAAGTCACGTTACATTGAGATCATGCATGGATTTAATAGCTTTTTGTTCATTTTCTGGAAGTTAACATTTTAGTAAGCTATTGTAGCCACTTCAGACCCCCATTTTTTTCTGCTGGGCAAAATGTATTTATTTATTTATGCTGATTTTTACTCCTTTCCCAAATAAGAGCAACATGGATATATTTTATTTTATTTTATTTTATTTTATTTTATTTTATTTTATTTTATTTTATTTTATTTTATTTTATTTTATTTATTTATTTATTCATTAATTCCTTTATTTATGCTGATTTTGACTCATTTTCACATAAGAGCAACATTGATTGATTGATTGATTGATTGATTGATTGATTGATTGATTGATTGATTGATTGATTGATTGATTGACTGAATGATTGATTGGTTGCTTTTTTGTGGGGGTCATTAGTTGTTATAGTGGACACAATAATAATATGGCTGTAACGTGTTGTAAAAAAAAATACATGAATATTATGCAAATCAACTTGTGATTGTGATTGGTTAGGTAAGATCCAATCATGAACCAAAAGTGTTGACATCATCCAAATTATAAGTTTTATTGGTTTAGGCACGCGAATATATCATGTCCACTGTAACCATCTATATGGGTCTGAAGGGGTTATTATTCCACTGCAGGGCGTAGAAGTGGTTCGAATGTCTGCCTCACAGTAGGTTCAACGTTTGAATCTCGACCCTGGCCCTATTGTGTGGACTGTGGATTTTGCATATCCTAGCCTATGACTTTTTTTGCATGTAGGTTTTATCCAGGTACTTCCTATACCGCATGGCATGAACACAAATCGGAGGTTCATTGAAGACTGTATATGGTGTGTGAATATTTACTTGATGTCAGTGCAGGTTATGTAATTCAGGTCAGGTGTTCGATAAATATTGTCAATGTACGGCAAATAAAGTTTTGGGTTTGGGCTGCATTCCCAAAAGATTCTGAAGCAAAAACACCTCAGAGAGAAGATTACAATCGGTGTAGAAGATGATTGATGAAGATTCTCCTTTCCCTCACCTTGAGTGTCGTTAAGGTCCTTGTACAGAGAATGATTCATGCGTGTGTACTTGCTCAATCATTTGTCAGGAACTCGCCACTTACTTTTTTCATGCCCACAAGATTACATCCGCATTGATGAAATTAGTCAGAAAAGAGCCTGTGAACGAGGAACGTGTCTCTTGTTTGCTTCCATGAGATCCAGATCATATCATATTTACAATTAAAATAGTACAGCAGTTCATTGAAATTATACCAATATTTTCATGAAAAACGTCCCCTTGAGATTTTTTGGGGTTTAATTCAGTTGCGTATTTCATATCAACATATCAGCTATGTTGGTGGCTTTTGCCTTTTTTCTTTTGTGCCTCCCCCAAGTACAAACATATACAAACACACACAAAACTTGCCTTGCACTAAATGACAAATAAGTATTGACGTACTTTAGTCATTTAGAATTAAGATCATATACCTGAATCCTTGACTTGTTTTTATTCCTTTTACTTTCAAAATTGTGCCCCTGATGGCTTAATTTACAATAAGTGTAACTTACATTTCCCATCATTTACCAAGACCCCCGCGCCCGCCCTGCATCTCTTCTGCAAAAGGCGACACCACAAGAGGGAGCAAATTCCAATACAAACGCTAATAATTTACACGTCACATCATTACACAGTTAAAAATAATAATAATAATAATAAAAATTTACATACTTTTTTTTCTTTTCCTAGTATCATTGGAGCAAATTGCGGCCCTACACAGCTGCACATATTGCTCATGCCAAAAAACGCTACTGGTCAATATGATGACCACTGGTAGCCATGTGAATAACATGTTGAAAGTGATTTTTAGCACCATTACTGGTTTTAGTTCAATTTTTTTAATCAAAGCTTTTTCTTTCTTTCTTTTTTTTTTAAGTCTTACGATTGGTGTGGAGCATTTGTTTGTTATCCTTAAAATTACAGTAGTGCACGTTTAAGGAATTTTGTTTCATGAAAAAACGGTTAACCTTGGCTTATTTTGCTTGTACTCGGTTAGAATAAAACTTGTTAAAACCAGTTTTGAGTAACAAAACATGTCTGTTGCGTTCACTCATTAATTCACTTAATAATTAGCGCTGAAGAGTCTGATGTATTCTTCCTAATGATTTTTTTAAATGCTTTTGTCATGTTATGTGTGCTGTTATATTGGTGGGAGGTTGTATTGTTTTTGTTTCTATAATTGCAACATGATACTGGTGGTATTAAAAAGTGGTTTACGCCCCTGCTGAAGGCCAAATGGACGGCCCACTTTAGTTTTATGGTTGTGAATGATTAGACTCGGTAAGAGCATTTTCCAAGTATAATTGATGTGAGTGTCTCGGAACAGATGCAATTTTGAGATTTTATTGATTAAAAAAAAACAATCAAGCATAACTTTCAACATCTAAGACATCTTTTCTGTTGAGGAATACAAGAAAATAACAATAGCTTGACATATTTGGTGTGTTACTTTTTAAAAAAACTTCTACCTAAAAAAAAGAAGAACACTTTAACCGAGTTGAAAGTGAAGCTGGATTCAAATCTTTTAATGCTGCAAACTCACTCATTGAAAGAATGGACTTCTTGCAGCTGCTGCAAATAAATAAATAAAAGTACCAGGTTATTTTCAAAAGTCTCAAACACAACTTCCTATAATGATAAATTGAGGCAGGGGCTTTTTTTTATTCTCCCACAATGATTTTATCAAAGGCTGCCTGCACTCATCTGACCGCACCAGCAGCACCACGCAAGATAGTTGGATCGTGTTGGGAATTCAAAGCAACTCATCCACCGTATTTTTACTACAATGTTGTTTGAAGCTGCAGCTTCAACTGAGATATTATTTCTTCTGTTGGCACCAATGCAGCTACATATTGCATCGTCTCAAATTAAATTCCATGCATCCGATACATGAAGCACAGAAATTTACAATAAAGTTGCAGGTCATATGGGGAGAAACATTGTGGTGTCAGATATTACTTTCGTTCAAACCAGTCCATTTTTAGACACACCTGTCCACATGTAACATTTTTTACTCTGAATTTGGCAGCTCATGGCCCTCCAAATGCCTCCCCTCTCAGTCGAGTCACATAATAATTAATCCCCTTTTCCCTGTGGAAGCTCTTTGTGACCGGACCGCAGGTCATCCAAAGAAACACAATCCTGTCAAAGACATAAACGTGTCTGTCTTTTGTGTATTTCTGTTTTAAATGTCCTCTTGCTCTCAAAACATATGTCCCATGCTTAAAAGAGCCAAATTCACATAAATCTAGCAAAGCACAAGGATGAAGACTGCAGTTTTGTCTTCATACTTCTAATTGATGCCATGTGTAGCCTATGTGAAGATTTTCCAAAATTGTCCAACCTTTCTCCATAAAAGTGGACAGATAGTGAAATTAACCCAAATTAATGTGTGTCTTTTATCTGGGGTGTGGCTATGGCCACAATTAACTATCGTCATTGCGCTGGGCGGATAGGCAGAGGGATGACCAGCCCTGATGCGTGCCCATGTTGGCCTGGAGTGGATTGGACGGCCGGGATTCTCCGAAAATTCCCTGTGGCCACCATGCCCCTGATCATGAAGTATTTGGACAAGAGCAGTCTTTATAATTTTGCTCGGAAGAATTGAAATACTAGAAATTGTAACATATCACATTCAACATAGCATTTGAAAAGCAATCTTTTTATCCATTTCATCATGAGACGAAACCCAGAAAACAGGTGAGCTGTGACGTTCACAATTCGAACCCAGAGGAATTCTGACATAAATTTCAGTCGACGCCCGGTGTACTATTTCGTGCCTAGTGCAAGTCCAATGCAAAGTGCAGTTAACTGTGCACATCAGGAGAAGTTTCTTTCTTTTGGCATTTTCGTAGACAGCCGCAGTTAAAAATGTCAATTTGCACCGTTGTGGGACTGAACACAGCTGGCTTGATTACCAGCTAAATGAAGCAGCTTGCTTCACTCCCTTTAAGTTCAGCACAGGTGAGGCGTGTGGACTACATGGCGTAAGCATAATGGAGTCTATGCAGGAGATTGGCACACGCAAAGTGCATTTACAGTTAAAGGAACTACAAGAAGATCTCCACTTGTGGATGATGAAGTCGGCCACGCATATAAACTGGATAAATGAATCGAGCCGCTTTGATTGGCCGGGAGACAGTTGTGTTCCCTTCCACAACGGCGCTAAAAGTCCTTCTATTCACGCCAGTCTAGCAAAATACCAAAAGAGAGGAAAATAAATACAAAAATAGGGCCCTAAATGTCTATATATGGACAATTTTGCATCTTCAATTCACCTAAAAAGCATGGTTTTGGAATATAGGGAGAAACCACACAAGCAATGGGAGGATGCAAATAAGTTCACGCAGGAAGGCGTGAGGCAAGATTCCAATTAAAAACCGCTTCACTAGTCTGTGAGGTAGACGCGCTAACCACCAGTTTGCCGTTTGTACGGAAAATATTTCGATTTTAGTCGAGCCCACGACTTCGACGATAAATGAGCTGTCAAAATGAAAAGGCCATCTTCTATTTCTTCTTTTGTTACATGATGTGAAAAATGAATGATCTATGCATTAGCATGCTTGATATTTTAGTCAAATGAGTTTGTTTCATTGCAATTAGGCGATGATAATAGTCATGTGATTGATCAAATGAACCTTCACACACACACAATGCATCCCCAGCTTGCATTGGGTCCCATTGTGATGGAGTTGAATGTGTGCGGCAGCTGCTGAGGCGTGATAATTTCCAGGGAGGTGTGGGGGGAGAACGTGCAGCTCCTCATCAACCCTCTGCAACCCTGCACAAATGAAGGGAACTGTTCCGACAATTTCCCTGCCGGGATGAGGCGAGCATCACGAGGACTTTATTTGCTGACCTGCAGGCTGGGCAAGAACGTGCGTGAAGATGAAATGTGCAATGTTCCTAAGTGTGCACTGCAGATCTCCTCGGGGAAGAACAAAGTAAACAACCTCGTCAGCTCAGCCAAATGTTTACTTTTGAAGCACGACAATCCCAAGACACAACATTCAGTGCGCCTGCACTATCTAAATGCTTGTATTATTATTATTATTATTATTATTATTATTATTATTATTATTATTATTATTATTATTATTATTATTATTATTATTATTATTATTATTATTATTAATACAGTGATATAGGACTATTGGTCACAGAAGAAAACCTTAGCAACAAACCTATTTTTAGATTAATACTTCCCGGACTGAACAATACATTATAACCAGATCTATAATGTTTTGCTCAGTTTTTGTTATTTGTTACTATTTACTGGATCTCATTCAGTACAATTTTACTGTCTGCTCAGGTCAACAGATGTCAAAACGAATATTCATGCAATCAGATATTATGTGCGCCCGAAGCAAGTAGAATGCAAAAACAGTGCAGTGCATGAACGTTACGATGGGGTCACAAAAATGTTCACATAAAATGGATAGTTTGGTGGTCTCAAAATGATTGAATGCACTGGTAAGAGATATTTTTACAGCATGGCTGTTAAAATGGCTTGTGCTTTTGTAACATTATCATGTTAAACACTGAATTTTTTTTAGAAGCCAGTTTAGCTGTACGGAACTTTGTGTAGTAATCAAGTCAGCAACGGGAATAAATGTTTTGTTTTGTTTTTCTCTCCATTTAATTGAGTTTTATTGAATTGACTGAAACGTTCACATTGCATGTTGAAGAAGAAAAAGAAGAAGGAGATTTGATTTGATTTTGAAAAATGACATTTATTTGCCGCACTTATTTACATTCTTTTCATAACACACAGCTCGGCAAGCGCAAAGAAGAAGAGGAGGAGGAGGAGAAGGAGGAAAATGAGGAGGATGAAGAAAATGAGGTGGAAAGAAGAAGACGAGGCAGAGGAAGAGGTGGGAGGGGAATGAGACGAAAGAGGAGAAGAAGAAAAAGGAGGAGAAAAAGGAGCAGAAGCACGGGGTTCAGGAGAAAGAGGAGGGTGAGAAAAAGAGGAGTAGAAGAGGGAGAAGGAGAGGCAGGGGGATAAAAGAAGAAAAAGAAGAAAGTGGTGGTGGAGGAGGAGAATGGAAAGAGGTAAGAGGATGTGGTAGAAGAGGAGTAGAAGAAAAAAAAGGAGGAAAAGGTGGTGTGGAGGAGAAGAAGAAGAAGAAGAAGAAGAAGAAGAAAGGGGAGAGGGATAAGAAGAAAAAAAGAAGAAGGTGGTGGTGGAGAAGGAGAATGGAAAAAAGAGGATGTGATAGAAGAGGAGAAGAAGAAGAAAGGAAAAAAGGAGGAGGAGGAGGTGGAGGGGTGTGGAGAAGAAGGAGAAGGATGAGGAGTAGAAGAAGAAAAAGGAGGTGGAGGTGGTGTGGAGGAGAAGGAGAAGAAGGACGAGAAGAAGGATGAGAAGAAGAAGAAGGAGGTGGTGGTGGAGAAGGAAAATGGAAAGAAGAGGATGTGGTAGAAGGGGAGTAAAAGAAGAAAAGAAGGAGGTGGTGTGGAGGAGAAAGAGAAGAAGGATGAAGCACTGTTCAATCTTT
Source organism: Leptonotus elevatus (assembly GCF_054856555.1). Classification (NCBI taxonomy): domain Eukaryota; kingdom Metazoa; phylum Chordata; class Actinopteri; order Syngnathiformes; family Syngnathidae; genus Leptonotus; species Leptonotus elevatus. Next base: position 11,127,603 of record NC_141248.1, read on the forward strand.
TATTTTTAACAAAATACAACGTGGAAAAGCAGTGGTACATTGGAAGAAATGCTTCAATATGGCTTTCATTTCTTTCTCTTAAGTTGGGATCTTTATTTATTTATTAACTTATTTACGCATCCAATTCAACTTTGGCCCAAGTGCAAGTAGCACTGTCTCTAATTTGTGGGGCAAAATTTTACAGTAGGGACAGCCTGGAGCCCTTCTTCAGAGGCACGTTTTTCACAATATTTCCATCATTTCATTCCCTGCAACCTGTAATGCATAAGAAAGGAAATCCAGAATGAACAATTCAGTTGCTGCAAACCTGCTGTGACAGGCTGACATGCTGCCATTCGTGATTACAGGTTCTAACAAGAGTTACCATCTCACCCACCTCCCCCCGTCACAGACACGATCAATCAGTTGTTGTTTTTTCCCCCTCTTCTCCAGTCTCCTGGCAGAGTTGTCACTTTAACAAACGACAAAAAAAAAAAAAGGCATGTACCAGAGGTATATTTTACAATACAGGTATGTTGAAAATCAAAGTTGTTTGAAGTGTGCTAATATTTTGGTTCTCATTATATTGTGCAAGTGATGGTAATGTTGTGTCTGGTGGGAGCGTGTCTCTATTCCTTTATTTCTGGAAGCCACAATGAGAAAATAGGCCAAGCAATCAGCTCACGCAGTGCATTAGATTGCATGGAGTGACAGCTTGACAATGGTGACTGATCATCTCCAGACTTCCTGTGGGAGTTAGCTCTTCTGGAGAAATGTGTTATTCATCCTCATGCAGCTTCTGTCAAACGTGTTGCTGAGGTGTTTCAAAAAAGTCATCACCTGAATGTGATGTTGCTGATGGGGAAGAGTTTACCAGCAAGGGAGGACATTTTCAGTTGCATTATGGGAAAGATGCATTTGCATATTACCATTTAGCGCATCAAATTGTGATCTTCGGCGTTTATTTCTGGAGATGTGGTGATTGTATTTAAATTGGTTTCCTACTGACATACAATGTCACATTTCAATCTTTTGTCTTCGTTTTTTACCTAGGAACGGGTGCTTTGACACAACTGATGTGTCATGACGTTCGGAGTGACTTCCTTGCTAGCAAAATTTGATTGCTATCAATCAAACTGATACTAATTGGAATAAAAAGACTGTTGTATCCATCCAAGACTTTTTCCCTTTTTGTGAACCTCCACAGCTTTCCAGTTGAGATAACATTCTGCCTTAGGGTGATGGGGTTGTTTTGTGTTTCGCATGGACAGAAATGTAAACTTGGATATGTTTGGGGGAATTTACAGCCACTCGACACCGCATCGATCCAAGCCGTATAATTAAGCGTGTTGCTCAACAGCTCAGAAAAGAAAATATCATTCAACGTTCACAGGATAAAGTCCAAGATATACAGTGGAAGTGTTGAAGCCAATTTTGTAAGAATGTTCTTAAAATGTTGTTAAAAAGATTCATACTCTTACTGAACTGTAGAATTACCAAAATGCACTACTCAATCATAAAGATGTGTGCGTTCCAAGTATTCTTAAAGGGGAAGTCAGCCCAAAATAAAAATGTGTTGACAATAATAAGTTCTATGCAGCCCCACTGGTCTAAATATGGTATTCTGGTTAATAATGCGTTAGTGGAATATGAGTTAAGCAGCAAAATCCAGCAGTTTTTATCAATATCAGAAGGCGGCCATTTTGTCACTTGCTGTCAAGTCAAAATGACATCAGAAGTTGATCACTTCCATTCAGCGTGTTCTGTAAATTACATTTCTCTAAAAACAAACTCGATTGCTGATCCAGTACTTATAAATGCAGTCTCATTGACATCACACATACATGATTCAAATGATTAGGGGGACAAAATTATAATTACAAAATTTAATAATCACAAGTTAAAAATGCTTATATAAATGTCTAGTTTAATTAGCCTGATTAGATCAAATGTAAAATATATCTGATTAAAAAATTTCGACAATGCATTAAATCCGAAGACATTTCACAATGTGTTGTTCCTTCTAAGTAAACAGCCTACTTGCTCCATCAGACGTTTTCAGACCTTTTCCAACATTGGCTGCTGTGTCGTTTACTTGTGTCTGTGCCACTGGAGATTGATTGACAGGTTGACGGAGGTGTTTCGTGCACTGGGAAATAAATAGAGGAGACATGCATCCTCGCTCTCGCCCACAGTTTAGAGGATTTAGAATTCTGGTGGTGCGACAAAGATTCCAAACTGTCTGCCTTGAAATTACACAGTGGTTGTCTGTGAAATCAAGCGTTCTACATTGCATTCAACAAATCCTTATTATTTGCTTTTTTGTTCAAATTCATATACATGGTTATCTATTTATATACTTGTACTGTATCCACTGTGCCTATCCACCAATCTAACCATCTACGGCAGTGGCCCGCGGGGAAAAATGTGGCCCCATCCAGCATTTCAGTTGCCCTTCTCTGATCTACAGTATCTTTCTAGTTAAATATGTCAGAACCAAGAAATAGTGTACAAGCCCTTCATTTGTAATGTCATCATACAAGTACCACAACCTGAAAAAATGGATGCTACTTTAGCCTAGCACCTTTCTTATGCCGACACATAAGCACGTTTGAGCTACGAAAATGTATTCACTTACAGTCTCTGGTGGCTGGAATATAACCTGGAGCTCCTGTCTACCCATGGGCTGTTGCATCGGACTTTGCACACACTCACGTCTGACAACGAGGCGCTCTAAAGCGGCATGCCAGCCTGATGCCGTGGACTGCAAAGTGCGTCAAGCTACACCATTGACACACATAAAAATCAGGAAACCTGACCACTTGGGTACTACCGATGGTCCACGGGCCACACACTGAGGAAAAAAAAAATTTAATCGCTAATTTCCTCTGCAAGTTTTTTGTTGAGAGGGATGTAAACTTTCAGCCTTAGAGAAAAAAAAATCAAATTATATATTTCTCGCTGAGCTCCATTTAATTGCCCACTTCGATGCATGACCTCACTCTTGTAATGAAAATAAGAAATATATTAGGTCGCTAAATTATAGTGACAAATAATTTTATTATTCTGGTTTAATGGTTAAGCAGCATTTGGCAGATGGCCAACCGCCTCTAATGTTGTTTCATGGCCTCGGCCACTACAAAGAGCTGCAGTGACTGACCAATATTATTTAATTTTTATTTATTTTTTCCTTAAAGAGCTCAGTATTGTTCATTCGGTAATTTTACCGATTTGACATGTCATAATCATTGCTCTCTTTATTTTTTTTATTTTATTTTATTTATTTATTTTATTTATTTTTATTTTGTATGTGGGTGAGTATGTGTACGTGCGTGTGAGTGTGTGTGTGTGTGTATTCATCACACTGACCAATATTCTCACTTAAATTTTGAGTGACACTGTCAGGGAAGTATTTATTATTTATTTAACGTTTGTTATTGTGGTTGTATTTTACAATAGCCTAATGTAGAAGAGTATTGTACATCATCATACTGAGAGGTTGGATAGTCACTACAGAAAGTAACAACTCTCCCATTTATCTGAGATTGGGACTGGTATTGGCTCTGTAATGGGGGAACTATCCATGAATTGAACCTGCACTAATGACAGACATTAAGGGGAAGTCAACCTAAAAATGTGCTCTACAATAATATGGTCTCTACTGCCCCACGGTATTTGGATTCATATTGCTTTTGTGGATAATGAATTAAATAACAAAATCCACCAGTTTTTATCCATCTCCAAAGGCGGCCATTTGTCCACTTGCTGTCAACTAAAAATGACTTGCTGAAGGCTCAGGTAACGGCCAATCACAGCTCACCTGTTTTCTGAATCTGAGCTGTGATTGGTTGCTACCTGAGCCCTGAGAAACTATGATGTCATTTTTAGTCGACAGCAAGTAACAAAATGGCCACACCCCAAATATGATCATATTTTTAAAAATGTGTTATTTTGGAAGAATGCTATTTTTGGTTTTGCTCGAAAAAATGAAGAAGAAAATGTTTTAATTATGTTTTTGATTAGTTTACTTATTGTATTGGTTGTTACCTGAGCCCTGAGAAACTATGATGTCATTTTTAGTCGACAGCAAGTACAAAATGGCCACACCCCAAATATTATCATATTTGAACAAATTTGTTATTTTGGAAGAATGTTATTTTTGGTTTTACTCGAAAAAATAAAAAAGATATATATATTTAATTATATTTTTGATTAGTTTACTTATCGTATTGGCTATATTCCACATACATACGTGCAAATTAATGGAAAGTACTTCATCTTTTTTTCTTTTATTAATGAACTCAAGCTCTATATTTCTTAAATTTGATATTCTACGGAGGAAAAAAGCAATAATGACTATTTCTGCTTGTGTTGAGTATAATATGTTTGTATAATTGTATTTGGAATATATGTACGTATAAATATGTATACCCCTCACATTGTGTTCAGTGTTTATAAATGTTAAATGTAATTGTTATATGTAAATTACATTTATTAAATACAATTTGAAGACAAATGGCCACTCCCTGAGATGGAGAAAAATTAGTGAATTTTGCTGCTTAACTCATATCTCACAAAAGCAATATGAATCAAAATACCGTGTTTAGATAAGTGGGGGCAAAGACAACATACAGTATTATCGTAAAGAAATATTTTGTGTTGACTTCCACTTTAAAAATAACATGTTAGTATGTTAATGATCACTTAATCTAACTCCCTATATATCTGTATAATTTTAAAAAGTATCCATCTTAGTAAAGTTTTCACACATGCCAAATGAAGTAGAACCTGGGTTGCTCAACCAGTAGTTTCGTACCAGAGTCCGAGTAGTGTTCCTGATGTGGTTCAGTGGCCCATTTGTGGCTTTAGGAGGGACAGTTAATTTACCAACCAGCTCCCTGGTCACCAATTAATCGAATTTAATGTAAGAAAAACAACATTACTTGGTTTCGATGGTGCTCATTACACCACCTGCGCATGGGTGATTATGAAGGTAAAGTGTTTCAGGCCAATCAGTTCCAACCTTCTGGGCTTCATTACCCTTGCTCGTGTGGTGCCTGGATATAATTGTGACTTCTGCTATGCACTCCGCTTTTGTAAAATGCAAAGGTTTTGAAACATCTACATGTGGTAGACAAATGTGATCAGTTCGGATTCATGTCTAAGCTATGGAGATGAATGTTAAAATGTATATCTGTGTGGTAATACTCAACAGAGGAAGCAGATGGCTGGACAACTGGTTAATTGTCAATGTAAGGTTTAAAAAAAAAAAAATGCACCACTAACTGTATCGTTCCAAACCTCTGCTGGACATGAGCAATAAAAAGTGAGTGCCAGGAGCTTCATGACATTTGAATCCATGATCCAAGCAGCTGTATGATAGCTTTACATCAATGCCAAGATCGATTGAAGGGTGTAAAGAAGTCCACACTGGACTCTGGCCAGTGGCAAATCTGGCTTCTTTTATCCAACAGTTTTACTGACAATCTGGCATTGGACAATGCATTTTTAATGCACTGTCCACCCGTCCAGTCATTTTCTATAACTTAGGGGGAGCTGCATTCTATCCCAATTGACTTGAGGATTAAGGTTAGGGTGTGGATTTGAGAATGAGGTTTATGAGGAGATGAATGAGAAATGGGTATATGACAATTAAGAATGTTTAAAAAACAATTATGAGGAACATCTTTGGAGCGGATTGTGTTTGAAGTATTTCTTTGAGGTGTGTTTTTTTTAAACGTTAGAATAAACATCCTTGTTTTTACAATAACAATGTTGAAATGTTGTGTAAAACATTGCCTGTAAGATTTATGATTCTTTCTTTTTTCCTTATGCTCTCAGCAATTATCCTTTTTCACCTTCATTTTTCACTCTGATTACTCTGCCCGGAAATGTTTGCCAATAGGGGAATGATGTAAATTTGCATTCCGAGCGATGTTGTCTGACTGTGCATTCCAAAGAGTGTTTCGGGTAATTAAATTCAGTGTATGGGCATTCAAAAGGAAAATATACATTAGTCATTTTCACACAATTAGACAAAGTTCAACAGTAGTTTCACCCTGACATAAAATAAAACGGGCCTTTTATTGTCCCGTTGCTATTCATATCAATAATAATCAATCAACAAAAATGATTATTCTCACATTCAATGTTTGTCTGTAGCTGCCTCATCATCTTGCCTGATGACAGAAAAAGAATCACTCTTGTTGGCCTCGCTGAAAGCCTCAACGGTTTTGTCAAAAGAAACAAAGAATCTCAAACATAATCAAAAGAAAGAAAAAACTTGTATTTTCTTGTTCTTCAAATTGCTTACGAATGGGTCAAATCTGGTGCCATTCTTATTTCACGCAGCCACCTTGATTCACTAAAGTCTCTCTCTCATGTTCATTAAACCATCAAATGTCATTTCACGCTCATAACATGACGGTGGTGATATGTAACATGGAAATACTTGTCATTCTTCACTGTGGCTGAGCCACAACGTTGCACAAAAGTCAACGTTGCGCAAAAAGAAATTGATGAATTTTAGGTGCCTGCAGAAGCTCAGGAAATGACTTGCAAGCTCAAAGTGAATCCTTTTCAATGGTTGCACAGGCGGAAACCAGGCCAGCTCCTTTTAGAGCACCAGAGGAATGAAACGTGAGGCAAAAGACTGCATTACATTTGGAAACTGCAAATAGCACTTTTAAACCTAGAGAAATTGCTGCCATTTGGTTACAGTCAGCACTTAACGAGGCATCATATCTGGATATTTAACCATAATTGATGATTGACGATGATTATGATAACTTGCAGACATGCTGATACAAATTCACGGGAAAGGGAATTCGAACAACAAAATTTGAATAACAATTATGTTACCAGATTTTGACATAACACAACTCTACTCCGCTAAATACATATGCATACACGTTTGAACAACAAATCAATATTGCCCTGCTTTACTTGATTTTTTCTCCTCTCTCACCTTCCCTTCTTTTTTTCCCATTTCCTCTTCCTCTCCATTTCTCACGTATCCGCTGCGACAGGCTGAGCTCTGAAGCTCATTGTGATGCAGCCTGCAACAGCAACGGAACAAAACAGAATTCCTCCTGACTGCTGGACTGACCTCTATGTACCATATGTCCTTTGCTGGGTGTGTGTTCATTACTACTTCCTGGGCCGCGGAATCGTGACGTGATAGGCTAAGTGTGTTTATTCCAGTTAAATTAAAATGTCAATTATGCAGAATGAAAAAACATGGGCAAAGAAGTCGTGCAAACAGTTCTGTAACAGTATGATGGGTCTTTCTGGTTTTGTTTATCCCGGAGGACATACCGAAATGTCATCCACTAAAGATCCCTTTGAGCACTGGCCATCAGCTGATAAGTTAAGTACGTTTTTGACATTCACCACAAACGTCACTAAAATGATCCTTATTAGGTTATTTCATTTGGCTGGAGAGAACGGATTCATACAAGTGCCACAAGGAGGCCGACCTATGAAGAAGAAAGAATTATATGTCACGTGATTCCCTCCAGCAGTTATCAATTACGTTGTCTACCAGAGATATCATCTTTATAAGGGTAAAGCTGGAGTAGAGAGTTTCACTTCAACAAAAGGTTTGGCCATACAAAACATCCCATCTTGAGCTTCTGATTTGGACAAAATGAGGATTCCCGACACATTTTTGGCTCATGAACCAAACTTACTGCACACAGATCGTGATAAAGAATTCAACAGACATGAATCAATCTTCTTTTCTTTTTTTTTATAATTTTCTATTGTGACTCAAATAGAAAGAAAGGCCAAAAAAAATTGCAGGATTTGCTCCCAAATTGAATGTGCTCTCTAACTGCAAATGACCCAACACTCCATAAAATTTCATGGAAATTGGTTACAGTATGTTGGTTTTGTATGTGAAGTGATCCAAGTGCTACCATGGGACTTTCTCAATAAGATATGTTAGGCTTTTTCCCTGCCTTTTTATGTGAACCCTCAAATGAGGAACCAGCATAGTGAGTGTAATAACATTATTGCATTGGATTCAGGGAAATAGAATGATTGGCTACCACTGAATTGTCTCGCAACAAGTGACTTATTTTCAATTTATCACCAGCTCCTGGTTGTGACGTCACATTGCTGAGCAAACACAATACTGTTATCAAAGACTATGTTAAATGTCATTTATGCTGCTCGAAAAATGTGACAAGCTATTACTTCTAGTTGTATCTTTAAATGTAAAATTTGTTTGAAATGTTGTCTGCCTGGTGATGCAGAAACTCTGACTGACTGCTCCTCTCTGGGGGGAGCAGACCAAGACGGCCTCTGCCTCTATGTCCCAGCTTCAGTTGATTTCATTGCCTCTACTGTGACAAATTGAATCGACCCATCTCAGTGAGTGACTGGGCTAATCTTTAATTGGCACTAAGAATATGATGCAGGAGGATGTGACTGAATTTGATCATGTAGCAGAAGATCAGTCTATATACGCACATGGCTTAATTGGGACCAGAAAGCCAAGACAAGACTTGATTCTGTGTATAATTGCTGTGAGTGTAGTCCACTGTTTTTGCCTAAATGTAATAAAATATTGGAGATGGTCAATATATTTGCTTTGTTTCTTTTTATTTACCAACATCATATTTGATAATGGAAACGATTCTATATTGATTTAAAAAAAAAAAGTATATATATTTTTTAAGGCATTAACAGAAATACAGGATAAGTAAGTTGCCCTCAACAAGTTTAACGGGACGTCACTGACGGTATAGTGGAAGACTTGACTTGAGTTTAGATCACAACACCTAACTGTTAACTTATTTTGATACTTCATGACAGAAATTAAAAGATACATGAATCGCCCTTCTCCATTCTGTTATGCAAATACAGTAATCATTTTACTTCAGGTTATTGGAATTAACAGCGGTTAAAGGGGAAGTCAAGTCAATTTTTTTTCTTTACAACATGTTCTATGTTGTCTTAAAAGATCGTTGTCACTTTTTTACTCGCGGCTGCCACCTCTGGCCCAAAGCATAACTGCAGCATCCCAACTGTGGAAAGTTAGCGTGCAGTGTTGTACACCACAGGCTAATGCTAGCACAACGCCACAAGTCCGCTACTCCGCCACCTTCCACCACTCCACCCTTCCCTCCCCAAAGAAACCGACGATATAAGCTGATAGGTGCAGTCAGAGTAAAACAGTCAGGGCTCTTCATACACATCTGGGCAACATTACCTTTTTAAATGGCACAATGCACCTTTAACACGATAGTTTCACACTTTTTGATTGTGACAACCTAGAATTTTTTTATTGTACATTTAGAACGGATATACAATTTGTGATTAATTGTGCGTTAACTACTGAAGTCATGCGATTAATTACAATTTTTTAAAAATCGTCTGACGCCCCTAATTTTTAATAATCTATCCTGTTCTTTTTTTATTAGGGGCATAAGGAAAATATTTTTGGGGAATTGTAATTAATCACATGACTTCACTAGTTAACTCAAGATAAAATGGTATATCTGTTCTAAATGTACAATACATTTTTTTCTAGGTTTTCATACTCTTGTTAACAAAAGTGGAAAAAAATGTGAAACTAATAGAAATTGTTCAAATGAAGTTTTGACGTCTATGGCCGTCAATGGCAGCGAATGAGTTAATAAGACATTTTAATTTCACTTTACAAGGACTTTCAACTGTTGTTAACCCTCCCCAATAGAGGTGTGCTCTTTGAATGTCAGAGGTAAATGTTATTTTATTCATATGATTTTCACTATTTGTCCGTGATGACTTCTAAGAAGGAAACAAGAGAGGAGGCCCAGCATCTAAAGCGTCAAAGTATTCACCCAAGCTCTTCTGCTGCAGTGAACCTCGTTGCCCCGCTTGGGTCAAAGCTGCGGGCTTGTTAGCGAGTATGCGCTTTTATGAAGATTCGGCCCTAATGAGCGCCACTAAACTCCGTGTCCAATGAACCAAGCCTCCAACTCAGACTTCTCATTTGTCTTTCACTCTCATTCTCCTCTCTGATTCTTTGAATCACGTCACATCAAAGTATCGGCCAGATATGTTATACCACAGTTTAATGGCATTTCTTCTGAATCGTCCACCATTAAGAGCTTTTAAACCAAGAGACCCTATAAAATGCAATGCTACCAGACAATGTTTGCATTTGAACTTTTTGCCAACCTTTGTTATGATGTTCACATTTGGATGTGTTATTTAGTGAGACAATTAAATGGGGGCGGGTGGTTTGGGTGCAGTTTGCCTGAATAGTAGATCAAACACATGACATGGTAAGGAGATAAAGTACAAGCTGATGTCAATGTCACTAAAATATACAATGGCAAGAGAAGAAGAGTGTCAAGGTGCAGTGAGTGAGTGCAGAGGAGGATGTGACAGATGAAGAGAGGCAGTGGGAGGAAGATGTTTTTACTTCTTCAAATCAATCAATAAGGTTACTTAGAAGTTAAAAAATGTATTTCCTGAAGCCAAAGGGCATAAGGGGACCAAAAAAAAAAAAGAAGAAAAGTTGTGTAAACTAATCCCATTAAAGTCTTATTCATTTTATGTAATCCTCATACTGTAATACTTTACAGGAGATTAATGTTGCAATTAGTCGACACGGCAACATTAATTAGTGCAAAACCACATCTCTTTCTAGCAAGGCAGGCTTTGGCCTTTCTGAATTATAAAGCTAAAATCAAATATGAAGGATTCGCCACTCACACAGATCTTTACAGGGCACACAAGCTTATTTGGTAACTAGAGTGGGTGTTCAAAATGAACCCAGTGCCCAAATCAATGTCATGTCTCCAAAACAACCAGATAAAAACAAATATTTAACTAACAAATGAAACTTAATTTGCAGTCATTACTATTATAAGATATTAATGAAATTTATTTTACTTTGTCAGTTATTGAATTCAGATCTTTGCTCTGTACAATTTAATCTTCAGTCCTGTCAAGTTTAAATTTGACAGATTAAGAAAGCATTAACTTCCCAAATAGGAAGGTCAATATTACAAATGGATAAAGCGTGCAGCTCTGGAATTTCGGGATTGAATTCCACTCACCCACAAAATTTAAGCCGTTTGAGCAAACACTATTAAGAGAGTCTATTGGCATCTTGTCACTGAACATTCTGCTTCATTTCCTGTCTTCATCGTGACACCGTCACATTGCAGAATATTAACTATTCCACATTTGTTGAAAGCAGACAGCAGGCAAACAGCAAAAGATGACTGTTCTGTTAAGTTTCACTGATCTCTCATTGAAATGATAACTGCGCCCTCTAGTGGCGAGTGTGTTTTACTACATAAAAGTGGAGAGTGACCCACAATCAGAATTTTTTTAAACAATCAAAATGTATTGGCCACACAAACGGAAATGAACATTATGATCTATTAATTAGCAATCCTGGTGAGAATAGATTGTGTGACCAGAGGCATCATTTCACTTGAAAAACAAGACAAAGTGCAATGTGAACCAATTTACACAGCACATCTACGATCACCGACACAAGGTTACCTAAACATTTTTAGCTAATTTAACATAGCCTACCACTGCTTGTTAGAATGCATTGTAAAAAAAATGGTGAAGGATAGACAAAGCCATCGGTGCACTTCCAAACTTTATTGAATAAATGGTAACAAAATAAACACAGTATGAGCCCATTCATACACCAGCTTCAACAGTCACAAGTGATTCCTAAGAACTCAAAATGCCGACCAGCTAACCTGAGCTAACAGCCAACTACACTCTCATTCGCTGACACATACATCAGTCATCAGGCCAGGCTCCGCCTTTTAAAGCCACACATATTCAAAGTCACAGACACTACCAGTGTAGGATGGTGATAAAAAAAAAAACTGCCCTTCATATGCATAATTTGTAGAGTATTGGTTTTTTTTAATGATGCTAAATGAAATGTTATCCAATTAATCAATTATTGATCGAAGGGATAATCAAGAAGAATCAATTCTAAGTATATTCAATAGCTGATGTTAAAAACATTTTGATCCATATTGTCTCATCTAGGGATGGGTATTTGACAGAAATTCCTTGATGAAAAAATTGATTAAATTGAATGGGGGGAATCAGTAATCTATAATTAGTACCTTTTAAATGATTTCCTAGGAAGAGTCACTCTCTCCTGAAAGTTCTAACCCGTTGTTTCTGTGCCAGTGTCACTTTAGCATGTGTGGAAGACTCAATCATCATTTAAATTTTGTTACATCAGATTAAAAAAATTATGAGGGGATCATGGAATGGAGTAGCATTTTTTTACAGATTTCCAAGTCAGTACAAAGGTCTTACTGAATGACAGCAATTGTTTTAATATAAAAAAATGTTTTAAAAAATCCACATGAATGTGATTTCCAAACAGGGCTGTTCAACATCAGCAGTACATCATTGCCCGGAAAAATAAGTCCCTTCACGGGTATGTGTCTGGAGATGCCTTTTGATTTTGTCAGAGCGGCTGAAGCACTTGCCACACACGGGGCAGCTGTACGGCTTCTCCCCCGTGTGGATCCTCATGTGCACTTTGAGGTGAGCCATCTGCGTGAAGCCCTTGCCACAAATCTGGCAGCGGAAGGGTTTTTCTCCAGTGTGGCTCCGCTGGTGCTCCTGCAGTCGGCCCGAAGAGCTGCAGCACTTCCCGCAAACGCCGCAGCGGTAAGGTTTCTCCCGCGTGTGCACCTGCACGTGCACGTGCAAGTGGCCGACGTGACTGAACGCCTCGCCACAAACCTTGCAGCAGAAGGATGACATGTGTCCTTGTAGGGGGGATTTCTGATGGGGGCACTCCACGCCGTTGGCCCCTTGGTTGCGCATATGAGAGGCCTGTCCCCTGTTTGCCACAGGTCCGTTTCCCTTCGCGCCAACCATCTGTCCTCCATTCTCCACTCCAATGATGTCAATGTTGTTCTCATTTGCGCAGTTTGGGTTGACTGGTGCCAGGGGCTGCCCGCCGTTGTTGGAGGAAGCGGAGCCCCTGTGGCTGCCTCCACTCTCCGCCTTCACGTGCCTCTCGGGGCCCCGAGAGGCAGGATCCTGCTGCCTGTTCTCCACGCCTTGACTCTGGGGCAGCGTGGACGTGTGAGGGCCATCTTGCACATACTCATTTGTGACGCGCGCGGGTGTGAACATGTTTTCTGAAGTGCTGCAAGAGCCATGGCCATGCAGCTCTTCTTGATTGGCTCGGAGATCTTGTTTATCCTTGATTTGGATTGGAATGCGCTCTTCATGCCCCATGCTGGGACTCCATTCGCGTCGTGGATGTTCGCCATCCTCCTCTTCCAGCAACGCCATTGATGGACGGTCTGAGAAAAAAATCAGCAGAGCCCCGAGTTAACCATTTTAAGGGATATTCACAACTGCTATGTAATAGTCATATTTGGACATCATGTGTTATGATCTGAAAAATAATTAATCTTAATTTTGTCAAACCAATATATATTTTCAATATAATTTTAATCATGAAGCTAGCTAGCTTGTTTTGTTTAGCTAGCTAATTATTAGCTTCATAACTTTGATTGAAGATGAAAACATGATGTGGTGCAACCAACCATTGAAGAAAGCTTTCCATGGTAATTGTATGACCAATTATAGACGTACTTAATTGTAGATAATAGCAAAATTGTAGTTTAATAGTAAATCATATTAAAGAATAATTTTTTTTGTGTTTTTAGAATAAATTAACCGTGCTGGCCTGGGTCTGGTAATATCCTTATCCGTCAATGATCCTTGTAAAAAATTGACTCAATCATACTAGGGCTGCAAAAAACAATCGATAAAACTGATTAATTAAAAGTAGGTCGGGCCGATATATCATAGCATATCGGCATCTGCTTTTTTTTTTGTATCCAGCAGCCATTAAGAGATACATTTAAAACTGGGTTATTTTAGCACTGATGCAGCCACACTGCTGGAAACTCCCAGCAATTTCAGCTATACTGAAATGTTAGGGAAACTCATTCACAGTAGAAAACTTTACAGCGCAAACTTTACGGCGCTATTTGCTGGCTAGCAAGTTCGCTAACGAACAAAGGTTGCTAAAGTGCTAGCAGCTCCATAACAACAGTAGCTGCTAACGTTAACTAGCAGCTAATGCTGACTTAGTGAAGAGTGGTTGCGTTGATTTGAGGGTTTCTATTTTCCATCTGTGTTTTTACCCCTAACGCCCAACGTTAAATGGCTCATTAAATTGGATTAAGAAAGGCACCGTGCAAATTGTTAGCTTTTAGTGGAGCTAACCTGGCCATATTTCAATCCCAGCATCTCGCAGCCTGCGTCTCAGATGGTCGTTCTCCCGCTCCCGGATGGCTATTTCCTCTTGGTACTCCAAAATTGTGTCCTCCACAGACTTGTAGATCTCCTGCGCAGCAAGCATGAGCCGCTCGGTCAAGAAGACGTTCAAAAACTGCAGTTTGGTCATCGTCCTGGACTCCGCGGAGGATCGCTCGCTCGCCACCATCCAAAAGACACCAAAAAAGATGAGTCGCTAGTCACGTGACAATCGCCAATTGTATCTCACGTCTACTTACAGTCTATATTTTGGCCAAATATTAAACTAAAGTTATGCATTATGTAGACATTCTTTGTTTTTTTGTTTTGTTTTTATAATAAAGTTGATGATTAAATTATTTTTGTTGGGTTATTAACAGTGAGGATTTGTACAATTTTCTTTTACATCTTTGTTTAAAGTAAGTTTCACATTTCTTTATGGCAATCTCCCATGACATTGAACAGGATAAGTGCTATAGAAAGTGGATAGATTGGTTATTGTTGTTTTATTTTAAAATCTTTTTTTTGTGGAAAAGTACTTTTTATATATAACAAACAAATACAATCAACATAGGAATTTAACAATTCAAACCAAGCAAATATCAAAATCTCCGTATAAATACACTCTTGGATTAAAAAAAAAGAAGCCATGCAGCATAAAGACAACAATGCAAAGTGTTTTACAATCGCGATGAACCTCCTGATCGACAGGTGGCGGTATCAAATTAACTGGGCGCTAAAATGCAGGAAATTACGTCTTGTAACTTGCCCTCCACGTGCGTGTGGTGCGAGCGTAGCACTTCGTGTTGGAGTGATCGATGCTAGTTCAAGATGAAACGACCAAGTAAGTCGACACTTTAGTCACGTTAAATGAATATTCGCAACTTGTCAATGTATCTTATCGTTTTATCGCTACGGATATACAAATGTACGTTTGCCGGCTGATTTAAGTCCTTTTTCTCGTTTTCTCAGAGCTGAAGAAAGCGAGTAAGCGACTATCATGTTCTAAACGATATAAAATACAAAAGAAGGTAAGCTGGCGATCTTTTGCTGTACTAGAGACAATTTTTGTGTTTTTATGCACGTATTTTTCTCTAATGGTGTTACTTTGTCTAGGTCCGAGAGCACAACAAAAAGTTAAAAAGAGAGGCCAAGAAGAAAGGAGTGAGCAAACGACCCAAGAAAGATCCAGGAGTGCCAAGTATTGCTCCATTTAAAGAAGAAGTCTTGCGGGAGGCCGAACAGAGGAGACTGCAGGTTTGTATGGAAAGCAGTCTGATCAGACATTCATTATCTTACTATTGTGATGAATTGTCTTACTAGGGACAAAGTGGGATGTTAACTAAATGCTAAAACGGCTTTTCTTAGGTTAACTTACCTCCACTGCCCTACTATGCTGCTATTATCTGGCATGGCTGGAGAGCCTTGACCAATGACATTAATTCTGCCAAAAACTGTGATCTCAGATTGAGGAGGAAAAAGAGAGACAAAAACAAGCACTGCAAGAAGAACGCGCTAAGAAGCGGAAACAGGAAAAGGATTCTGGAAGTAAAAAAAAAGAACCCAAAGCCAAAAAAGCACGCGAGGTAACAAAACAAAGCAACACATTTTGGATTAAGATATAAGATCAATGTATTTTATGTTATTAAATATAACTGTTGCTTTTCATTATATTGCAGGAAAAGACTGTTCAGCGTCCAGAAAAAAAGAATGCAGCAGAAAGGAACACTAAAAAGTTTCAGTGTGCTGAACTAAACAAGGTAACAGCACAGTCCTTGTTAGTGTTTTCCAGTGTTTTTTATTGAGCTCATCAGATCATTTCCCCCTCTTCAGGTCATTGATGCATCTGACGTTGTAATAGAAGTACTGGATGCTCGTGATCCAATGGGCTGCAGGTGTCCACAGCTGGAGGAGATGGTACTCCAGAAGGGCGGCGACAAGAAACTACTTCTTGTTTTAAACAAAATAGGTACAAGGGCAAGACACTATACTGTGTTACTTTATACGCGCTCCCGTTGTTTGTAATAAAAATGAGTGGTCTGTTTGTATTCTGTCGTAGATTTGGTACCAAGAGCAAATGTGGAGCAGTGGATGCAAAGACTACAGCAGGAGTTTCCAGTTGTGGCCTTCAAAGCGTCCGCTCATGCTCAAAATGAAAAATCGGTATGAGGCGTAATGCAGTAACTGCAATACATTGCTGTAATTTGGTATGTTCAGGGTTATATATCACAATGTTGGTCTGGTTCTCAAAGGATCACCATTTTTTTTTTGCACTATGGACCAGTTTCATGTAAAGAAATATTTTAACAGACTGGTGAGGAAACATGTAAAAAAAAAATCTAACCCCAAAAATTCTTTGGGAAAAAGACACCAATAAACATCAATATGTTTTCATGGGAAAAGGTGGAAAAATCACTGGAAAGCCGTAAAAGATTCAAAAATGAAATATATTAAGTCCATGTTTTTATTTATTTATTTTTATACATCATAGTAGGAAGTGTGTGGTCCTATGTGCCCCCACCCCCTGTATCATTGATGGGAAAATTATGGAAATTGGCTGTTAATATTGACTTAATAAATTACTTGACCTGTTTACAATGCATTTAATTTAGATCACAGCAGAATCATTAGCATTGAATTTCCACGGAGGTCTGAGAAAGTTGAGCAGCTCGTGTGGTGCTGTTCCTAACTGGTTACAACCTCCGATATTAACGATCAAACCACTCAATGAAGTCGCTCGGCTGTGTGCTGACCTGAATTTGTGTGTTTGTGAACAAGTGTTTGATGTGAGATTGTCCATTGTGGTTGATTTATTATTATTATTTATGTGTGATCCTCCCCTTTTGTTTTATGTCTTGAAGAGGAAAAAAAGGAGAAAGAGAAGCAGGATCGTGCCCTCTAATGAAGTCCTTGACAGATCCAGAGGAGCTGCCTGCTTTGGAAGCATGCTTCTCACTGAGCTGTTTAAGCATTACGGCGCGAACATGGAGGGCAACTCTCGTCTCCGAGTGGGCGTAGTTGGTAACGAGATCCCCCATCCCACTCCTGACACACCACTTCACCTTAATCTTCAAACATGGCTTATTCGTTGAGCATGAAGTGGGATAATGGAACCTGTTGGGTCAAACAATTTCCCCCCCGCGGATTTTGATCAACTTGAGATTTTGGGAGCTTTCCAAAGCAAAGCTTCCCACAGGAATTAAGTGAAACTTGTCACTGTGCAAGCAATGTTTTAAAGGCCCAAAAAAATCTTGACAGTAATATTTTCTATGCAGCCCCACTAGCCTAAATACAGTATTCTGGTTAGTGGAATATGAGTTAAGCAGCAAAAATCCAGCAATGTTTATGCTTTTAAGTGAAAATGGCATCACAGTTGCTGAGCGCTCGGGCAACAACCAATCACAGCTCACCTGTTTTCTGAAGCTGAGCTGTGATTGGTTGTTACCTGAGCAACTGTGATGTAATCTTCAGTCGGCAGCAAGTGGCAAAATGGTCGCCCCCTGGGATGGGTTAAAAACGGCTGGATTTTGCTTCATAATTCATATTCCACATATGTAATATTAATCAGAATTTCATGTTTAGAGTAGTGAGGTCGTATAACATTGTCAAGAAATGTTTATGGTTGACTTCCACTTTAAATGACGTTTAACAAACACTAATAGCTATAGTAAAAAAAAAATGTGTCAGTCATAAATAAACACATGCTAAAAACGACCCACGCATTACAATTTTAACATTAACTGTTATTTCCATCCAGGCTTTCCCAATGTGGGTAAGAGCAGCCTGGTCAATTATCTGAAAGGAAGTCCTGCATGCATTGCTGACTTTAAGCGAGGCATTACAAAGTGAGTTATTGGCACAATTGAGCAGTGTTGACAAATACTGCTTTCTAATGTGCATTAGGAACCTTCATTGTCTGGTGCTGGTGTTTTTAGATCCATGCAGGAGGTGCAAATCTCGCAGAACGTGAATCTGCTCGACAGTCCGGGAATCCTGGCCTGTCCGACCAACCCGGCATCCGCCATGGCTCTGAGGAGCCTGCAAGTGGAGGATGGCCAGGAGAACGTGCTGGAGGCTGCCAGGACTTTGCTCCAAAAATGCAACAAGACTCAGGTACTGTCCAGTGTAGTAAGATGGGTGCAATCCTGCCATTTTGAAGTCATCTCACACCATTTTGCTCTCCTTGTTTCAGATCCTATTGCAGTACAATATCGCTGACTACAGAAACCATGCAGAGTTTCTAACTTTATTGGCCAAAAAGCGGGGCTTCTTGCAAAAGGGCGGCGCCGTGAATACGGTGCAGGCCGCTTCAGCGTTTCTAGATGATTGGACAGGGTGAGCTTTTGAACCTTGATGACTGGCCACAGAATATCAGTGTGGAAATGAGGACAAAAATAGCTTCAACAGATTTCAAATGAAGACCGTTAATCCAACTCTGATCCAAACACTGTGCCAGGATGACAAATGTGCTAGTATGAGCGTGAGTGCACCCTCACATCTGTCCACGGTTTGATTTTTCTCTCAGAGCCAAGATGAGCTACCACTGCAAGGCCACAGACAAGAATGGCCTCCCTGCCTATGTGACGGATGCCGTGATCACGCAGATGTGGAGCAGTCTGGATCGCATGCAACTGCAAACTGGCAATGAGAATACTCTGAGGGGTACGTGCGCTAGCAAGCACACGTTTGAGAAACTGTACTTTGTAATGTTATAGTTGACTATTTTCCTCCCGGAAGGTATAAAATTCCCAACCCCGTCCAGCAGTATCAGCTTCACGTCGAGCGGTCCCACTAAAGGTCTGCTAGTTGTCAGTGACATCCCTCAAGAAAAAGTTGTTGAAGCCAAAGAGGAGGTTGAAATTGTGGAGGCGAAGATCACCGAAGAGGTACTGTTTATTGTTGTCGCGTGACTTCATTTTACAAGTATGAGGTGTCACCTTAGCATGGAAATGAGGACAGAATCGCAAGTCTAGATTTACTCGTGAAGACTTCTAATCCAACTCTGATCCTGCTGGTGAACAAACCTCTAATGGAAGAACTGTGCTTGTCTTTCTACTAACTTTGTTTTTCCTCACAGCCTGAACTAATAGCCGATGAGATAAATGCAGATGAACCAGAGGAAGTTTCACCTGAAGGTACATTTGTTTCCAATTTCTTACATACACAAAAATGTGAACACCCACCCACTGAGGACCATATGTTGTTGTCTTTTATAGAAAAAACAAATCATGTCGAGTTCAAGTCGGTGCCCAACGACATCAGCTCCTCCGCAGTGGAAACAGAGGATGCCTATGACTTCAACACTTATTTTAAATGAACGTGTGCCTGATTCATGGGGTCAGGTGGAGATGCAGATTGCGGACCTTCATTTTACTAACATGAAAAACACCCACTCACTGCAACTCAGTCAATCAACTTTATTTGTACAGCACATTCAAGAGATCCACAGGGCAAGCCAAAGTGCTGTACGTAAAAATAGGAAAATATGTTAAAAAGATAAAAATAATAAAAGTAAACGGGTTCATGCCAGTTTGCTGCTTGTAAATGCCATACAAGATGAGTTATTGTGTGTTAAAGTTCAGAGAAAAGTAGTGTGCTTTTAGATTTAAATCCAAAAGCTCTTCTCCCCGGTATCCGGATGATTCATAGACAAAAATGTAATTAAAAAAAGACAATTCATACATGTGGACTGTTCACGGACACATATGAAATCACAAATTAATGTCAACCACTTGAATAAGTTGAACACAAATTGTCACATAGAAGTTAAAAAAAAATCGTCAAAGACAATATTCTAAACAATGTTAATAAAAATAATAATTATGAAAAATTAAGAGCTATGTAACCAGCTACATAAATTATGGTGTTAGCCCTAAAGGTGAAAATTTTCTGAATTGGTGTCTAGAAAGAATCCATGTTTATTTAATGGCCTGACATCCTTTCTGCTGAAAACATTTGCAGATTTATGTACCCATATTTTTTAGACTAAAATTAACCCGACCCTAATTGTGTTATTTGCATTAGCGCCACCTTCTGTCCCCCAGCGGTAATGTACCAAAAGTATTTACAACTGCCAGAAAATAGTAGTAGTAGTAGTAGTAGTCATGCATTACTAGCGGTGGCCACCTTGTTTATTTGCCAACTGCCAAAAGAAGACATGGAAGCTGAAGAAGAGTAGTAGTCAAGGCAACGAATGTGTGATGTAAACTAGTTAAGCTGGCGACTTGTTGAGAAAACATTTTAAACTTAAAACAACAACTTCTCCATAGTTGGAAGCGGGGGGTTTCACCTGTCAACACTGGGTCCATTGGAAACATTTTGGGGCACTCTAGTTTCGATCAGAGTGAAGCGATGTGTGGGATCGAAGCGTAATTCCAAATGCACCCACGATTAGGGAACGGAGATTCTGGGAGCAAGTCCATGTGCTACTGTTCTTGTTTTGTATTTTTAATAATATACCACCACCCCCCCCCCCCCCCCCCAAATGTGACATATACTTTTGTGTAACTTGGAGTCCGAAAATATGGTACATATGCCAACATTTCAGATTTAATAATCAGGTCTCATATGATGCAATTAAAATTGTATCTCTCTCTGCATGCATGAACATTTTGTATATAGATGCTACTGATGTAATAAACCACAATTCCTTCCAATCTGCTGGCCAATTAATTTAATTAGGCTTTTAAATTGTTTCATATTGTAGACCTTTCACACCACAGACATGACATGGTTGGTCTTTGTCACCCAAAAGTTTCAAAGTAGACAATTGTACAAAATGCATTTAATGTACAATATAGATTTACACCAGCCTGGAATGGAATATTAATCTGCAAGCGGTTGCTTAGTGGTTTGCATATTATATCCTTGGGAAAACCGCATTGTAACAGCAAGTCATGAGAAATTGCAATTCAAGTACAATTAGTGTTGTACAATGTTCAATCCAAGGTTGGAATTGCCAGTCGATCATTCTGTAGGAGTAGAAATGCGTACAACTTAATTGACACTAAAAATGGAGACGATGAACTAATACATGACTTTTCCCCAGGAAATATTGAGGTAACACCATTTGTGCAACAACTTTTTTAAAATGATACATGTGAAATTTGGCAAGATGTTTTATCACCATTATAACAATGAAAACCCTTTCAGAGTTAGACATGTGAGAGCTCTGTGTAAACATTTGAACTGAAAATAGTTTTGACACAGACTATTGTGTTGGGTTTGTATAGAATACTTCTCAGTGGTACTAGTGTAACCATTGAGAAATGAGTGGAAAGTGTTCCCTTGTGTATATTCTGGTCCTGAGAGGCGGGTTTCTGTCGGCTGGGTTGACTTGACTTGCTTAGATGCCCACATTTCACAGCTTTTCAGTTTTATTTGTCCGCCGCGTGTCTCCGCACAGGATGAAACTTTTCCGCGGGGTCCGGAATGAACCACCTGTCCCACATGTCGGTGAAGGCGGACGTCCTCCCCCAAGGCTTATAGTGTCCGTTCCAGTGAAGGAGTTTAGCTGCTTTGACAAATTGTGGCGAGTAGCGGTTTCCAGCACCAGTAGTACCTAAAAATTAAAAACAGAAATGGTTCGACCCAACCTGTTATATGCCACCTAGCATCACCTGCCAATCATTTCAAAACTGTATTTAAAATTAAGTGATTTCTTTTTGAGAACATATCTGTGACTATGACCCAAAAAGTGGACAGTTAATTGTGCAATTTTTTTTGCGCAAAAATCTTTACTTAGAATAATTTAATTATTAATTTTTTTTTTTTTAGTTGGATCTTATTTCCAAGTAATTTGAGACAAACAAATACAATTTGAATGTTTAATAATAATCAGACAATGATGACACAATACTATTTTAAGTCATTTCTGTTTTTCAACAAAAAAAAAATGTAAGGGATGGACAGTACTTACCAAGGTGCCGAACGTGCCACATGGGGTCAAGTGCAGAGTGACGCTTGTAAAAAACAATAAGTAGTGGGGGGGTGGTGATACTCTCAGCTAATGTCTTGCTGTACAAATCCTCCCTGGGGAAAGACAAGCAATGCGTGCACGTTCAATAGGAAGAAACATAAAAGATGGCCATATTTGTGCAGTGTGAGCAACTGACCGTGTGTTGAGCTCCATCCAGTGCTCCAGCTGACCCGTAATGTTCATGTTCTTCCACTCAGTCAGGTTGGCAACCAGGACTCCTGGGTTGAATGAGCATGTGTTGGCTCTCATGCCTAGTTGTTTAATAGCCTCCTTTTTAAAATCCAGGAACCCTATGTAGTTATTCTATTGAGAGAAAAAAAATATATATTTATGAATTATGAACTTTTAACATTAACAAGCGTAAAATAAAGTTTTAACTGACAACGCCGGGGTCTCAAAGCTTCAATTTTAAAAAAAGATTCTATAAAAGTATTTTTATTATTATTGATGTTGAATGGAGATGCCCACCTGAGTTCCCGCCCCTCGAACAATGCCTTTGGCAGATGCCGACTCACAATCATCAGAGAAGGCTGCTGCATGTCCAGGTTTTAAACTTGTTTCATAAAGCTCTTTAATATCCCCTGAGACCAAAAAGAACATCTTTTTTTTTCAGTAAAAAAAAAAAATAGGGCCATAATATAGATTATGCAAAAACGCTGAGTATCTTACCTTGCACAATAATATCATCATCCAAATAGATGGCTTTCTCCACCTCAGGCAGGTATAAAGGCAGATAATATCTGGCAAAGGTAAGCTGAAAAACAGTTTGATTGAAATAAACTGAAGGTCAACATGCTCAGTGCTCTAAATGTACAAAAAGTTGCCTCACCGGTTTTGTAGCATCCATCGTCTCAGGATGTTTTGCTACCTCAGGCTTGAAAGGAACCATTTTATATTTGATGCTTTTTAGACTCGGCACACTCAACCACGTCCTGTGGATCAACACAGTTTGATAATAACTAAAGCTAACAAAATTTTGTTTTTCTGTCTGCGTTGGTTTAATGCCTCAAGACAAGCACAACAATACTGGACGTTGTCTTAGCCACCGTATTTTATGTGTGCTTTAACGGTCTTACTTTAAGTGATCAGCTGTGTCGTTCATGGTGACAATTGTGAAAACAACATTGGCTTTAGTGTTCTGGTGGATGCTGTGCATGGCAGCCACGACGGCACCAAGCCTCTCCTCAGCAGCAGTCATGACCACAGGGATTTCGTCTCCTTGCCTCTCCAAATCCACCCGAAGGTCTGGAGGCAATTCCGCCTCAAAGGGAAGAATGGCCCCAGTATCTATAGGGAGATCAGGGGTTTTCACTTTGTGGTTGTGCGCAGGACAGAAATGCATCCAAGCAGTTTAACGTCCATCTACGAATACGCTCTTTGTTCTTACTAGTAAGGCAAATCAACATACTGTCTGAACCACTGTAACATTTTTTTTCCCACTGCTGCATGACATTTCTACACAGCAGCGGGACAATTATATATTGCTAGTTTAGTATAGTTTTTAGATTGTTTAGTGGGCAAAAATGGTACTAATGGTGGAAAAGACAAAGACGCGGTCGTTCTACTAGTGCACTTACCACTGAGGACAAAGAGGGCAGTAGAACATATGGACCTTAGATGGACATGAAGGTATGGTATAAATGCTCGTGAAGGAAAAACACTTACGTGTTATTTCTTTGTGTAAAAAGTCACTGAGGCTGAGGAGATTCCGTTGAATTATAATCAGGAAAGCCACAGCAAGTAGCACAAGGATGACCACGTTTACTGGAAGATGTAATAAAAAGCACACATGGTGAATAAAACCCGAGCAATTACTTTAAGATTAGGGGAAAAAAATGTCTGATTGCCACAAACAATTTTACAAGACTTCACGAACCTTTCCTCATCGCCTCTTTCGTTACTCTGCTGAATAACAAACAATATTGTTATGTACACAGAACCGCCACGTTATCAATGATAACTTGCTCACTTTGTGGAAACCCAATGCACTTCTAAAACGTGACAAAATAAAACCATTTTCAAATTGGAGCACATTTAACCGTCCGAGTGTATGTCAACTAGAAAGCCCTAAAACATTTATCTACATAAATCATTTGCATGAGAAACATACGGACCAAACTGCCAACGCACCACCATCATCTACAAACGCACGAACAATTAGTCGCCCACAGCGTGCCTGATTGTAAGTGAAGACCAGCCTGATTGTTACACAACAAATACACCAGAATTAAAAATACATATACATAGTAAATCCATAATTGTAATCATTGTGTGTGTGGTTATTTTTTTAATGTCAATTTGTTGTAATAATCACCATATTGTTGACTGGCAATAATTTAGCTAGCCCATGTGCATTAGCATTAGTGGGTCACTCATTTGTTTTTGTTTTTCTTAATAACTTCTTTTTTTTAACCCAGCCCTCTATAATATTCCATGTAAACTGTTTGAAACTACTTTGGATGTATCTTTAAAAAAACAACAACGTGCAGTTGAGTAATCCTATATTCGACACTGACAGCTGGAAAACATATTTCTCTTGCATTCATGACCAGAGTAAAACATAATTATATCGCGTCTTTTGGATGAAAGGATTTGAATCCCGCCCGAAACGTAAATAAATGTAATTTACGTGCCGAAACTTTTCTAATTTCAGCATTATAAATACGTTATAACGTAATCCAACGCTCTGTCATTAAATTATTATATAGGTTATAATATAACGTTAAGTAATATCGCGTTGGTGGTATAGTGGTGAGCATAGCTGCCTTCCAAGCAGTTGACCCGGGTTCGATTCCCGGCCAACGCAGATTGTTTTCTTTTCTGAGTATATAGCTATACTTCACTAAGTACTACTATAGTTAATTTAAGTTGTTTTTTCCCCACCGTATTTACAAATATCAACATTACTTCCGAGAGTTACTTTTATGATCTTTCAGCATCACTGATAGATTCCAGTTCATCAAAAGGACATGACAGTAGTGTGCAGTAGAAAGGGGAGCTCGATAGAGAAAATGTGTGCTCAAATATTATATATATTCTACAAAATTATTCAGTAAATAAGTGTTATAAGGATATTTTTATCGATATCTAATTCTCAAACAAACACAACTGATGAATGTATGTAGTGTTTATCCTAACATTTGTATTTTTTGTCAACATTCCGAACCAGTAGGTGGCGAAAATGCACCATTGCGTTGTCTGTCAACCGGCCAAAATTTATAAGAAGAAGATATGGGACCGTCTTTTGATTTCTAGGGTGACGTATCTTTTCTTGCCGGAAATTATATTGCGCAGGCTGTTCGAATTTAACAAGAAATATGCTGTCGATATTTAACTCAATCCCGACACATATGGTAAATTTGATTGGATTTATGCTATTGTATCACAGTATGTACCAGTTTGAGGTCGTTTGCCTGTTTGCATTTGCGAAACCGTACGACCAACCTCATCCGATGCAGCTTGAATGCAATATGTACATGTCGTTGGCGGGTTTTACACCAGTTTGTAATTTGTTTTAGTTACAGTAATGTTTACAATCGATGCTAATTCTGCTTAAGTGGTTGTAATAGGGATTCAACACCTGCTTTAATGTTATGGGGTTGCATAAACGGTGATGTTGATTTTCTCCAATTTGTTGTAGGATTACAAAGGACAGAAACTGTCTGAACAGATTTTCCAAGGGATAATCCTTGTCTCTGTGGTAAATATGCAACTATATCAACACATTTAGATCAACCAAGCATTCCAGTTCTCACCTTGTGCGTTTGGTTTGTCTCTTTAGGTGGTTGGATTCGTGTATGGCCTCATCATTCAACAATTTGGATACACTGTATACATAGTCCTGATTGGATTTGTTGTGTCATGCATTGTGAGTTTAGACTACTTTCTATCTTGCACTTGTGATGTTTAAAATGTGTATGCACTAATGTATAGATTTTTTTTTTTTAAGATGACCCTGCCCCCTTGGCCAATGTACAGAAGGCATCCCCTGCCGTGGCAACCTGTTATTCCAGAGAACAGTGCAGAATCCAATCAAAAGCCCCAGGAGAGTCAAAAGAAAAAGAAGCACAAGTAACTCTGGATCTTCCGGTTATTGATACATCTTTTTACGTTGGAAATGTGTTTTGATTTATCTCGCAACCCTCATGTTACAGTCTGAAATACATGTCCAATAAAATTTGTGTGGCCGATATGTTCTCACTATTAATCCTTACCACGTGTAAAACTTAGTGGAGGCAGCGTCATGGCATGGGTATGGCCACATAATGAAATGGGTTAAATGGTGTTTATTGATACTGTGGCTACCAACAGCAACAACTCAGTTTTTATGGTGCAGATGGACAATGACCCTATTCTACGAGATTATTTGGTACAGGCAAATACATATTTTTAAATAAGCATTCACGTGGCCTGATTGATGTCTGTATCCAGGCAGGATACTTTATTCTGTGATGTCCATGTACTGCAGATTTAAGACAGCCGTTGGATGTAAAGGATTGTCTTGTCATCCATTTATTGTATTGAACATCATGGTCACATTAACAATTGCAGTATATCACTTTTTGTCTCAATAGCGGCCCCTGAAAATGAAGGCAATGGTGCTAAGACATCTTAGGTTAAATCTTAAAATCTCAATATTAATCATTGCTTTTTCCTCAAATCCTTTGAAATAAAATACAGGCCATTGTCCAAATACCGAATATATACATTTTTTTTTTTAAAAAAAAAGGGCGCTTTGGGCATTATAGCCACAACATATAGACCCCCTGCGCAACTGTATTGCAACGCTACAAGAACTATAAAGGACAAGGTTATAACATTATAGGCAAGGTTTTATCAGAAATAATTTTATTGTTAATATCTATGATACAACATGTCTACATTGTGTATTCGACAAATAAAAATAAGTAATTATCAAAAGATACATGGTACTCTGGCTCACATAATAAATTAACAAACTAAGTACTCCATTACAGCAAGTAGTTACGTGAAGTCATTTCAAAGTAATTGAAGATGTTTGCATAGACATTGGGAAAAATTCTAAACTATAAGGATATAAATAATCTTGTACAGTTATTTACATTTCATTGTTTCACATGGTGTAAATGCAACAATAGGCGCATGTAGACAGGAAGTGGCACTTGTCATGGCACTTGCCTCATTGGTGAAAGCTCTAAAGTCAATTAAAAAAAATATAAAAAATGACTTTTTCTAAACCTCGAAGGCGACTTCCTCAAAGAATTTCAGTTGTCTCACCATCACCGCATAAGCATGATACTTGTCATCGCCCATCTGCTGACGAAGGCACAGCTGCAGTGAGAGACAAAGGAATGAGTACGATTTATGCTCTTGTCCTCTTGGCACTTTTCATCTTCATCAATTAGATTAGCTTTCAACTTTGCACTCTGAAAAAATAAACATGTCATGTAGTCAAAGTGCGGCTCATTTGGAGCATTTCTAAAAGCATACTTCTCGTTTATCATCATCGTCCTCCTTCTCCATGATCTCCAAGACCTTGTCCAAGAGCTTGACCCCCAGGCCCTTCACGACATCAGTTCTCAGGAGCTCGATGGCCCTCCTGATCTTGGCTGGGCCGGACTTGGAGCCTTTATGAATGGAAAATATAGTAAACGCACCACAAAGGTGACGATGGACGTTTGATTGTAATATCCGACCTATTGGGATTTCACCCAGTGACAAGTTCTCTGCTTCCTGTTGAGCCTTGCCGTGGAGCACCAGGGTGTCCCTGTACTTCCTGTTCAGTTTGAATTCTGGCAACAATGTAGAGCCAAACTCATTTTTGTCCACCTCGGTCACATCATTCCCACCAACCATCCTCAAAGTTTGGGTCATCATTTGGACTAAATCCTGCATGTCTGTGGATTCGGCTTTCCTGCACAGAACAATCTTATAATGTGAATACTGCACTTTAAAAAAATAACGTTTATTTCGAGGTCTTTCTCTGCTGTACTGCCTCACCTTTCCCTGCCATCTCCTTCTGCATGCTCTGTGGAGCTTGTGGAAGAGCTGTACTCGTCTTCGTCCTTTTCCCGCTTCAGTGAATCACACCAAAGTTTTCACATTTGTCATTTCTGCTTTTAGAAAACCTCCAAAAAGTACAAGAAACCTTAAGTGTGTGTCGTACCTTATTGGTCTGACGAATCAAATCTGAAGCAGAGTGGGAAACCGGAATGTTGTAGTGTTGGGTCTTGGAAGCAGTGACATCATGAGATGCTCTTACAGCAGCTGGAGGAAGAATTATCATAGTTCTAAGTGTCATCTTTTGTCAAATGAAAATGCCACAAAATATAATTGTACTGATTCTCATGTTGTTGTACTTTCAAAAGGAGGACTAAAACAATATTTGGACTGCACCTGATTGGCAGGCAGTGTCTTGCGAGTGCCTCAGTCGTCGTCTCTCCCTGGCAGAAAGAGGACGCTCCTGGAAATGGACATTTAGGTTTATTATCAGGATCCATCTGCACAATTATTCCTCCACCCATCTTCTATAGCACTTGTTCTCATGAGTCTTGCGGGTGAGCCGGAGCGTATTTCAGTTGATCAAATAGGGAAAACCACCATTCACAATCACCTTTACACTAAAAAGACAATTCTATTTTATTTAGTATTAGTATTAGTATTTAGTGAACGTACGTTTTTGTAATGTGGGAAGAAACCTAAGTATTCGGAAAAAAACTCATGTAACATTAAAATGGAAGGACAGAGCCTGGATTCCAACCTGCAGCATCAGAACTCCACCCACATAATTACTCACTACATCAAATCAATAATCTGACACTGGTGATAACCTGATGCTGGCTGAATAAAAATGAACATGTGTAAAAATTCTCAATATCAGGAGTGTGTAAATAAATAAACAAACGAAGCATTGTACCTTTGGCAGATTAAATAATCCGTCCGCACAAGATTTCGATGCTTCATTCTCATTCGATTTCTTGCCCTCTGTGTTTCTCTTCCTCGGTTCTAATGATGGCTCGATAGGACGCGGAGGCAGAGGTCTGCGAGCTTTAGGCTAAATGATCAAAAATATATTTCAAACTAACTTTCCAGACAGGAATTCATTGACTATGTTACCTTCTCTTGATCACCATCTGTCTGTCTTGTTTCTCTCCAACTGTACTCAAGTGAGACAGCAGGTTCTTGGGATGTGACAACCAGCGCACTGGACACATTCTGTGTGTTGATTTGTAAGGGAAACTCTTCTTCGGGAGTTTCCTTAACACATACAATTACTGTAGTTAACACTTTCCAGTACAGTACATAAACATCTTTTAAAGGTCCCAAGCCGCAATTATTATTTTTTTTTTTTATCGTTGATGTCCTTTTATTGGGTAAAAATAATTAGGTCATGTGTAAGAAATGCCCACAATGGCCTTTTTCAAGCTATTTTAGTTGGTCAAAAACACCTGGCATCTTGAGTGGTCGGCGTTCTCGTTAACATTTGTTATGTAAATTTAATCTGAATTGGAGGTACATCCAGGAGACAAACGCAACACCTACTATAATGAAACAATGGTAATCTTACAATAAATACATATGAGCCATAAGAAAATAAATTACTAGAAGGGCTGTGCAATTAATCGAAATTCAATTGCTATTTCAATTATTACACTCCACAATTACAAAATCAGCATAATTGTAAAAAATAAGATTATTAATACTAATTTTGAGTTGTTTAAATTTATACATTTGCACCTTTTTATTTTATTTTAAAATAACTATTTTAATACATTTTGCTTCATCCAAAAGGAACTTGTATAATTATAGTGTTTCAGAGAATTTTATTTCTCTTAATATTTAAAAATGTTTCTTGTTTTGTACCAAAAAAATAAATGATCATCTTAATCGTGATTTCAATTATTACCAAAATAATCCAGATTCATATTTTCTTCGTAATTGAGCAGCCCTAATTACTAGATTAATAATAATAATAATAAATGTTATATATATATATATATATATATTATTTTTAATTATTCATATCTATCTCTCTCTCTCTCTATATATATATATATATATATATATATATATATATATATATATATTTATTTATTTATTTATTTATTTAGATGACATGGGACCTTCAACAGTTATAAAAGCTGAAGGAATGAGGACAATTTTCTTACAACTGTTGGAGGGAGCGGTTCTAGCAGCTTTTCCGTTGATTCCAAATGATCCTAAAAAGGCAACAAAACGCATGATGATTCTCTTACAACAACCAAAATACATCTCAATTGAGAATTGAACTTACTTGTATGTGTGTATGTCTTGTTAAAGCTCCATTGACAGGTTTCACGGAATCGTATTTACACTCCATATTTGCCTCCACTTTTTCCATGGTGATTCTGTGTGCAGATCGCTTTTCTAAATCTGTTTCTTGGTCCACTTCTAGTTTCAGGTCCGGCATGTTAGCTTCTCTAAGTAGCTCCATTGTGTCATCCTTTTCATCATTAGCTGCCACTTTTTTCTCAAAGACAGAAAAGGTGTCCTGAAATGGACGAAAGCCATTTGATACTTTCCTCTCATCTACTCCCCTTTTGCCAGCTGCTGATGCAGGCTTTAGTGGGGGCTTAACATGCGTAGGAGGGAGAGAGGGCTCCTTTCCCTCAACCTGGTGGCGGGACACAGCTAAGTGAGGTGTCTCGAATGGCCTCTTTATCGCATCTGCATCCTCCTGTGGATACACGTCAACTTGGATTTTGCTGATGGTTGCCATGGATGCGATGCTGCTTTTGAGAGCGTCGGGTGAGGACGGTCTAGGCGGTGGAGTTATCTGAACTGGGATGCAGTTTGTGGGATCATTGTGCTTTTGCGGAAGCTGTGGCTTGTCTTTCTGCAGAATGAATTAAACATAAAACATAATTACCAACAAATATCGACATAACCAAAACAAATCAGTGCATTAAAATATGTATAGAATGCTTTTAAAACTCAACATATGCTTGTAGATGTGTTGGATCTTATTGCTAAAGTGATAGATTCATTAAATGCTAACATTAACATTATAATGTCCACCCTGCCATTGTCCACCGTGTCAAAAAGCTGCCATATCTTGCTTTGTGCATGTACACAGTCTAGTTGAAAGGCGAGAGCTTGACCTAAATCTAAATGCAATCTATTTAACACAGTGATTATGGAGCTCAATTGAAAATCGTAACTTTTTGGGGTGAATTGAGGAGGTTTTAAAGGGTACTTTTTATGATGCTATTGACTCATTTGTTCTAGTTCAAAGATGTTTGAGGTCATGGTGCACATCCAATTCATACATAATATGCCTTTATGACCTCATGCTGCAAGGGAATAGGACATTCTTCTCCAAACTGTTCCAGCCAATGATGTCTTGTCATGACGAAAGATTAGGATTACAGATCAGATTAATTGGTTAGGAGGTGTACCTTAATACTTCTTGCTAATGGTCAAATTTTCACGTTTTTTTTCCCTTTTCAATTAACATAATAAAACATTTACACATCCACCAACCTGTTTCGACCTGGGAATGGGTTCCTGCTGAGGACTTGGAGGTCGTCGCTCAGGTTTTGGCGGCGGCTGTGACACATTGGCTACATCGTTGCTTCTGTTGTCACTGCTACCGCCGGCAACATTCTTTCTTGATTTAGCAGTTTTTCTAAGGAACAAAAACACACAAATGGATGAAGAAGCAACACAACTGGAAGAGGTTACTATCAACTTTTGCGTGACAAAGACAAATTCTGAACAAACAAATGGAAATGATTTGTCTTTCTAACTTACTCCTTGGTAGCCTCTAAGAACATGGCAATTTGTCGCTTGATGTAAGGTTGCCTCAGGATCAATTTGACATCTGGCCTGTCATCTGGCCTTTTGCACAGCATGCTCTTAATCAGTTCTCCTAGCTGGGGGTTGTACTTACTTGGCATCTGCGGTAGCTGAGAGAAGAAAACAGTCATCAAAAAGACTTGATTTATAGTGCCCGTGCTACAGTTGACGCTTAAAAGTCGGAGCCCGCCATCTCCTTATTCACAAGTAAGACAGAATAAGAGAGCCTACCTTTCCTTCCACAATGCGATAGACCAGTGAGTTCATATCCTTGGCATTGAAGGCATGTTTTAGTGTGGACATTTCATAAACACAGCAACCCAGGGCCCACACGTCTGACTGGGAAAAATAAATAAAAAATTGTCAAGCCTTCCAGTAGAGAACAGTAAGATGAGATAAAGGTGATACCTTGTGATTGTAGGGCTTATTAGAGAAAAGCTCCGGACTCATGTAGTAAGGGGTCCCGATAAGTGTGCTGGCCATATCATTCTGGTTCTCCAGTACTCGTGCGATGCCGAGGTCGCCAACTTTGATTATGTTGGTCCGTGTCAGAAAGATGTTCTGTGTTTTAAGATCTCGATGCAGAATGTTCCTTTCATGAAGGTACTGAAAGTGAATGCAAAAGAAGTGACTCCAGGTCTGCTTGTGTTGGTGATTTGGCTTCACGTGTACATGCAACATACCTGGAGTGCCATGGCAATCTGGACAAACCACTCCACTACCTGCCTCTCTGGTAGCAGCTCCCCCTTTTGCTGTTTGAGTCTGTGGTAGAGGTCGCCACCTTCACAGAAGCCCATCACGATATAAAGTTGGAGGTCCGTTCCTTCCCAGGATTCTCTGTATGTTACAATGTTGGGATGTCGTAGCTGGGATAGAAGCTGCGCCTCCTGTTCCGCAGCTCGACGTTCCCGTTTTGAGGAGGTGGTTAAATTGAGCTTCTTTATGACATACTGCAGGGTAGGCAACGGAAGAAAAGAACAATATTTCATCATGATGCTTTATAATATTTGTTAACACATAAATATACTAAAAATATGGTTGTCTTTGTATCCACTCAGCAATTTTATTTACGACTTATACTCAAAGGGTACTGGGTGAGTTGGGGTACACCGTGGAGTGTTTACCACTATCTGAGATTGCTGCAAATTCAATTTATTAGTGATTGTCAGTATGTATTTACACACTTCACCAATGTTTGTAATCTCAAGGCGGCATAATATTTTAAAGCTTTGAAACAAAACTGCAATTGGACAACTGCGAATGAAGATATATATATAATAAAGGTAAATCAGTACACTAGATGTTTGATTAAAATGCTCCAAACAGCTTGAAACAGTCATGCTGCCAAAATGACTTTTAAAAATACTACTACTACCACTGCTGCTATATTGGTTTTACATCACATTTCTTTAGGTGCTCACAACGCTTGCCTTGTACTTTATATTGGTAATGTGAATAGGCTCAGTTCGCTCCATAGCCTTACAAAAATACTTAGAAACAAACTTAGCACTTCAAGGCTAGCTGCTACACAACGCTAGCTGTACCCAAAGAGTCTTAGGTACATAATAATTACGATTCCATACGCATCTCACCTGTTTTCGGTCTGTTCTGTGCTTCACCAGGTTCACCTCCCCGTAGCTTCCCTTCCCAACCACCCTGATGAAAATATAATTATCCATCTTTCTTCAAGGCTCTTCATAACCGTGCCGGACGACACAGAAGTTACTCAACATTCGCTCCGAGAGGATATGTGTTTATGCAACCCATAATGCAACTAGAAAGCCGACAAAAATCATAATGAGATGAGTTCTATAAAAGTTGGACACGAGCGTGATATAATGGGGAGATTGGATTTTGAAAAGCAGGAAACCATCAGTGGAGTCACTAGGCAACTGGCAGCAGACGACCGCAGCAAGGTTCGTAAAGCACTCCAAAAGCAGCTACTGCCATCTACCGATTGAAAAACAAAACTGCTAGCAATTTATTGTATTTTTTTGAGACAGTAGGTGGCAGCCTTTGCCTGCGTAATTTACACAGCACAACTCTTAATATGTAATTCCCGAGATTTAAGTGTTCTACTCTATCTACATGGATGCTATAATTAAAATAGTGGCAATGCTATGGATACTTGATCCATTACAATAACGTGACGTACATAACGTTCGCCACACATTAACTAGGCATAAACTAAATGGCAAATGCAACCGGTGAGCTGTCACTTCAATAGGCCCACATGCACATAATGAGAGACAAAGCTTTTGTACAAAAACAAACAAAAAAAAAGTTTATTAAAAAAAAAAAATGCATTTTTACTCATCTCGAACAAAAATGTGTGTTATTCAGTATTTTTATTTTTAAAATACAATATTTTACATATTTTGCCTTCATCCTCCCAAGCAGTGACTGACCTGGCCCATCATTCTGCTTTTAAAAATCAATGCTTAGCCCTAAGTTTGTCCACAAACGTTGCCCATCCCTGTAGGAGACACTTGATCCATGACAACAATGTGACATACGGTATGTAACGTTAGCTACACATTAACCAAGTAGAAGCTAAATGGCAAATGCAAGGAAGATGTGCTATCACTTTATTAGGTAGCCTACCTTTGGCAGTCTGTGCATATGGTATTTGAGCCTTCAGTGAGGATTTACCCAACTTAATCCACCTGATTGAATAAATAACATGCACAATTACTGCTGGAAGTAGAAAAAGAGAATAGACTGCTGGACACTCTAAAAGAAAAAGTTGAGTTAAAAATAACCCAAATGGGTCAAAAAAGGACAACCCAACTTTTTGAGTTTTTTTTTTTACACCAAAAGTTGTTTCAAATGAATAACCCACAAAACAACACATAATATTGGGTTGTTTTGTACAAAAACGACATTAAAAAAAGGGTTTCGTTGTGGGTTATTCATTTCATTCAAGTTGTTGCACTCTTAAACTTCTTCATTATAAATAACCCAATTTCCATCAAAAATTGGACCAAGCCGCTACTTGGGTCAGTTTGACCCAACTTTGAGTTGTTTACAAAGCAACCCAATTTTGGAGGGTTGTTTTGTAAAAAATAAATAAATAAATAAAATGCTGTTTTGTATAAAAAATAAAATAAAAAGCAATCCAAAAATTGTATTAAATTGAACCAAGTAGTGGCTTGGTCCAATTTTTGATGCTGCAGTTGCAGGGTCCCTTTTTTATTCAAATTGGGTTATTTTCGACCCAACTGTTTTTAAGAGTGTATGCAATTCCATGGAGCAAACGTTAGAATTTAGGT
Source organism: Leptonotus elevatus (assembly GCF_054856555.1). Classification (NCBI taxonomy): domain Eukaryota; kingdom Metazoa; phylum Chordata; class Actinopteri; order Syngnathiformes; family Syngnathidae; genus Leptonotus; species Leptonotus elevatus. The sequence goes on from NC_141248.1 coordinate 11,162,919, forward strand.
TGTAAAGGTAAGTAAATGCTTCTGATAGCTTTAGGACAGCAACTGAAGAAGTCTTTGCTAGTCTGATGGTTCGCCACTGTTAGTTAATGAGATCCAAAGTTTCTGATAATGCTCAAAGTTGTGTTGTTTTAGGATGTTTAATGTTATTAGGTCACTCTCTGAGATCCTGAGCTCTAATTTTTAAACCACTGCGAAGTACATCTTAATGACAATATATACAGTAATAGATCATAAAAATTACAGGTGGAAAGGTCGAGGTGGCCAATAGCGTGGCAAGCGTTTACCTGTGTGCCCCAGCTCCTCCTCTGATTGATGCAAAATTCTCCCCCGCTTCCTCATGACGTTAACGTAGCTCCGCCCCTTGGCCGAGAGAGAGAAGCCGTGGGCGAGTCGGCGGTTCGAGGACAGAAGCGCGCGGAGCTCGGTCACCGGACATCTCCCGTTGTCACGCCGCAGGTAGGACAGACTACCTGGTACTTTTAAAAAAATTTTTTTATTAGAGTCTTGTAGACTGCAAAAATGTCGCTTGTTCAGTTATTGACATGTGAAGAAGGCGCGCTCAATATTTACTCTGTTGGGACTTGGGTTTCGCTTTTAGTTCTGTATTAAACGAGTGGACTGTAGCAGGAGAGGTTGCACGTCGCCCTCGCATACATCTCTCCATAAGCGGCTTTATTAATCCTGGAGTCAGATGACATGGTTTCTGCGTAAACATGACCTAACGTGTTTATTCTATTGCTGTCGACTCACGCCACCCAACCCCTTCCCTCATCTTCTTATCAATTGATAAAGCAGATTTGCAGCTTGTATAAGCGGTGCAAGAATTTGACATTTAGGGGCCCCTGGTGGTGCTATGTTGACAGGAGTGACAAGTGAACAAACAGGAAATCCGTGCCAGTGCTTGTTGGTGTGTGTGTTCGTGTGTGCACTGGACCATTTCATGATTGTCACTGACTATAAAGTAAAAATGTTGTGTCGTTTTTGCGCAATTATGACTTTGGTGACTTCGATGATGTTACTGTATTCAAGTTTTTTTTTTCTCAGAGCAGAAACCGAAAGGTTAGTGTACAACAGCCTACTGTACAACAAAATTAAGAATGCCGCTGCTTAGAAACATTTAACTACAATAGAGATGAATAAAGTGGAATCTAAAAAGTTGAACACAATCCACTATAAGATCAATTGAATTAGTCCACACCAGAGTCAAACTGTCACCGCTATAAAGCCTCTATTAATTAGTGTCCAATATTGTTCTAAATAGCATAATACCATTCTTAACAGTCAGACAAGTGTAAAAAGGAGTCAACTACTGATGTACTGTAAAACTTTAAAACGTTCTTTGGTGACAAGTCACAATACATTAGTAGGTGGTTGTTGGCAGCTAACTGGTTTGCTAGTCAACCCCACTGATTGGAATTCACAAGCAAGACCCTTCCTTCCCTGAAGGTGCTTTTTTCTTTTTTCAACTCTCCGGTGTACATTCTTCTCTTGTCAAACTCCCTTTGCTGACACTCGTACTACTTTTGGATATATTTTTTGTGCACAAAAAAAAACAGCAAATAAATAGAAAAACATACTTGGTTAATCCTTGGTTTTCTTGATATGTTGACATCACGAATGAATAATAGTTGCTAACTGGCTAAAGAAAAAGCACAACACACATTTTGGGTTCTATTTTGTTGACTAATGTATTCCTGTGTGGCACGTAGCGTTACTCTGCGCAGAGGTGGGTTAGACCAGATGTTGGTAATTTTGCAGCTGAGTGCAGGCAAGCGGAGCTGAGAAGTAGGGCTGTACCGTTGTGGGAGTGGTCACAGTCCATATATATCATGGCCAATCATAGCGGCTGCTTTTATTCCCTTTAAATGTGACCCACTAGTTACACACTAGAGTCTCAATACGGTGTTCACTTGGCATACCACCCCCCCACCCCTGTTTCTTCATGTGCCCCATTGTGTTGATGGTTCCCTTTGAGGGGTGTGGCCTAATGAGTGACATCAAGAACCTTGAGCCAGTCTAGTTTCAGTTCAGTGTTAACATCTCCTCCATGCTCCTTGTGAGTGTTTTCATTTTCCTATTGTGCTTGACAGTCTGTCCCATTTAACCAAAGGCTGAAAGTACATCGGTGACTGTGCTTCTCCTTTTATTCCAACTTCACTAGAGTGGCGGCATATCTGAAACTTGCTTCATAGTCAAATTTTGGCTAGCAAAAAATAGATCAAGAAGGTCGTAGATTCGATTATACTGTGCTTTTTGTTTGCATTTTTTGTCTGTGCAGTGCAAATAAATGATTCCACAGCCGTGCAAAACATTTGTGTTAAATGTTAAGACAACTACAGGATGTACATTTTCACCATGCATGTCGAGTTAACATCCATACCTCAACATGGCTTTTTGATTCTTTACATACCAACTATACTGCACTGTAAAAATTGCTGTTTAGCTTCCAGTAAAGTGAATCCACTTCCAGGAAGTGTCTCATTAGAACTTACGCATGCTTGAAACTTGGCAGCCGCCTCCCTCGCAGTTTGGTGATGTGCCACAAATTGTTTGTCGGGATATGCCATGTGACACAGGTGCGCCTGGTTCAATATTTGTACCTGGTGAAAGACAAATATCATCCGTCCAAGTTGGCTTTTTAATGTTTGCTTTGTATATTTGTGATGTAAACATGTGTAACGAAGTTCACCGTCGAACAGTGCACACGCCATTGGGTTATTGTTATTGTGTATGTACTTTGTATGTTTGTCTCTTCTGTCCATGCTCGTCACAGGAATGGGAAACCAGTGAGTACAGTCACTCTCTTTGTGTCCACCCGCAACAAGGCTGTGTGCTGCATGTTGTGTATGTTGGACTTGGAGACTGTGTTTTTTGCCGATTCTCTGACCTCAAGTTGTCCCCGATTGCAAGCAACGTGACTCCACCCACAAACCGAAGGTCATGTCACCACAGGACATGATTAATTCTCTTATGATACCCGCATGTGTCTCTCCTCTTTTTTCCCGCATTTTCAAAAATATTTCTACAAGTATGTTACAATGTTTTCACTTTCTGCTGTCTACTCCTTATTTAATAGCACTTTTATTTTATTTTTTATTTTTGAAGATAACGTTAAAGTAGTTCAACAGATTCCAAAGTGAAGTTAAAAATGTGGTAGTTTAGTTTCAGAAAAAGCCCCACATTTAGATGTAATTTCCTTTTTTTCCGGGTTTCCTGTTTCGCAATTTTTCTTAAAGGGGAAGTCAACCCCCCCAAAAAATCTTAACAATAATATGTTCTATGCAACCCCACTAGTCTAAATACGGTAGTTTGGTTAATGTTGCGTAGCAAGATTCAGCAGTTTTTATCAGTATCAGAAGGCGGCCATTTTGTCACTTGCCGTCGAGTGAAAATGACATCACAGTTGCTCAGGTCTCAGGTAACAACCAATTACTGCTCAGTTTCGGAAAATAAGTGAGCTGTGATGTCGTTCCCTGAGCCCTGAGCAACTGTGATGTCATTTTCAGTCGACAGCAAGTGGCAAAATGGCCGCCCCTTGAGATGGATAAAAATGGTTGGATTTTGCTTCATAACTCATATTCCACAAATGTAATATCAATCAGAATGTCATGTTTAGACTAGTGAGATCACATATAGCATATTATTGACAGGAAATGTTTAAGGTTGACTTCCCTTTTAAGGCTCTTTTTTAATTCCCGCATTGTAATGTCTTTTCCACATCACAATTTGTATCTGCAAAGCTGATGTTTATGGTAGAGTTGAAATAGGAAGTGCGGCTCTATGCAGCGTGGATCATTCAGGAGGAAAACAAATCTCATAATCTGAGCCAGAGGTGGCCAAATTCGGTCCTCGAGAGCCCCTAGCTAACCTGTTTTCCATGTTTCTTCCCACTAACACATCTGATTCATGATCAGGATCGTTATCAGGCTTCTGCAAAGCTTGCTGATGAGCTGATCATTAGATTCAGCTGCGCTGAAGGAGGGAGCCATGGAAAACAGGCTGGATAGGGGCTCTCGATGACCGAACTTTGCCAACCCGGATCTAAGCATTCAAACATTTACGTACCTGAAAGGATTTAAGGATAAGCAAAGTCCAATGTCCGCTACCAAGAAGAAACGAAGGCTTTTAGTTGCTTTGAGTATTGGCTCAACAATGTTGGCATGTTGTTCATGGATGGTCCATAATTGGTGCCCTAGTAGGTAAATAATGGAAACAATATTGCTGATTCAGTTGTTATATACTGTACACTGTTAGTTTCCCCTTTAGTCATTACTGCAGAAATGTCGTATTCTCATGTTTCATATTTCGTTGAAAGAAACTTCCTTGTAAAGTTATCTTAGATTCTTATCAAACCTTTTGCAGCTCCTTGTCGCGACATGACAAATATGACTGCTACAAAATATATAAGTAACATTGACTGATTGCTGTATTGTTGTCTCTGGTGATTTATGCAAATTCATATTCCTTTAACCACGCGTGGTTGTATAAAACGTTGCATTATGTCATGTGCCCGTCCAACAAAGTGACCATACGATTTGCATCTCAGCTGCCACCTGCTGCGAGACACTAAAGCAATTTGGACTCTCAAAATACCATCGCAGCTCCATTTGGGTTTCTATGACGACACATATGGAACTGCTGGCAAAGGCTGAAAGAGGGCCACCTGATGTGCGTGTGTGTGTGAGTGAGACAAATGTGAAGTATATAGAATATCATCTATTGATGTTCAGCTGCCAGATAATATAAATTACTTCACATTAATCACCACTCACATTCACACAATTCCACTTGTATGGATAACTGACTCCGAGCTAATTAGAGATTATTTATGAGGCTATTTCGTTGTCTGTAACAAGCGGAATATTACATCATCTTATATGGCCTGACAGGGAAGTAGTTGCGGCAGCAGGAACAGAGGGAGGCGTGAGGCACGCTGATATGAACTGGGCTATTTTAGTTTGCCAAGCCTTGAGTTCGAGACACTTTGTGGGTTTAGATGATGATGTCTCTGGCAGCTAGGTGCTCTGTGATTAATCTCACTCAAAAGGTATGATGGGGACAGGCGTCTAAATCCAATCATTTTAAACTAAGAATTAGCTGTACACTCGTTACCCTTGAACAAAGTGAAGTTTACTTATTGACCCGGTTTAGGGCTTTTACCATATATACCATAAATTCCAATCTGGCAATAATAAAGTGTCTGAACAAAGATAAGAAGACAAACACGATTTTGTTTTCAAGACCTTCTTTATTTTTAGTGCATCCGTTAGATGCTCAGTGAGCCGAAGTCTCACGAGATATGTTGAAGACTTGCAAGCCGGTTTAAAGCGGAGATTTGCCTTGCGCGATGCAAATTCAAAGATAGATTTTTCCTGAAATTGTGCGACTGCTGGGGTGTTCCTTTTACAACATTCAGTCACGTATACACTTCATTATTACGCTGCAGAAAGTGTGCCCTCCAACTGGGCTAATGCAAACCCAGGACAACAAGCCCAAAAATCAAACTATTGACAGAACAACAGCATAATGCCTCCAGAGGCATGAAACACGTTTCTATCTGGAGGCAAAGCAGGAAGAGTATTTGTAGATAGGATATCATGCAGAGATTTGATTTTGTTTTTAGATGTAGTCTGGTTTTAGTTCAGAATTATAGCTGATACATGAGCAGGTTCAGCCGTCACCGTCATCACTGGTAGTCTCCCTGGTAGCCTCCCTGGTTCCCTTGTTCACTACATAAACTTCAGCCGCAGTTGCTGCTGTATAGTGTATTCATTGAGTGGTAAGTTGGTCAAGTAACGCTTATTTGGCTGAAGTCACATCACTGCATCTATTTCATGGGACTGATGATGTCACATGAATGAGACAAGATCACCTCATACGTGAACATGACTCGCAATCGATTACCTCCCAACCTCAAAAAACTACTTGCAAGTTTTTTGGTAATGCAGTACTATCTTTTATTTGAGGGATGACATGTGACATAAACAGTTTGGTTAGTAATGATATATTTTCTTTCCCCTGTTCCTCCTGTTTGTCTATAGTAACGTTTCTGACCGTAATAACAAGAAGATGCCGCTGGGTGACGACTGCCATACCTGGAAGAAGAAAACATCAGATGTGAAGGAGAATTACGACTTCAAAGATATCCTCGGAACGTAAGTGTGGTTTGTGCCTTAAATCATATCATATAGCCTGTGCCATGAAATATATGATAGAAAATTCGGATTCTTTGTAAATAGAGTATTTATTGGTACTTTTGAACAGACACATTTTTTTAATCAACTTCCATATGTGACTTTTAAATTGTGTCATATTTGATACATCAGGTCACAATGCTTTAAATTTGTACATTCATAACTGTCAAAAATATTATAATAAACAGACATATCAAACATATTAGTATTTCCAAAAACCATAAAGAACATTTCCAGCTATTAATAAGTATTTATATATATAAGTGTTTCTCCTTACTTAATTGGGGCAATCTTGCAAGTTAGCTGGAAAAGCCATCAGCTGGGTGATACTGCCCTCTAATGGATTATCCGTGCAATGCATGTGTCAGATCGTACACGTCAGGGTTTTAATGGGGGGAAAATATATTATACTAATGAAATAGAGGGCTCAAAATGTCTTGTATTTATTAATATGATACGTTTGACGTTATAGGGTTTAATGTTTCATTGTAATAGTTTATACTGTGCCATTCATATTGCTACTCGTAAGTATGTGGGTTGTCTGCAGTCTCAACATTTATGTACAGAACTATTATAGCTGCTTGAGATTGGTGGAATTCACAGTCACTGCTGACTGATCAGAGATTGTGTCTTTATTGTATAACTGAAATACAACTCTTTATTAATTTCTTGGCAAAGGGAAAAATATTTGCCATCGTGTAGCTATGCATAACATTTTTCCACACTTTCCCTCAAAAAAAAAATATTCGTATTAGAATTGTCATCAATTGTTTAAATGTTGCCTTCCCAGTCAAATTACATGAAATAGTTTGGTTCTGTTAGATTTTCAGCAAGTTGACTTCTCTGAAGTCATAAAAAAGCCGCACACTAAATCAAGCTCATGATGTCCATTTTATGACACTGCGAGATGTCACAATGTCAACAAACCCTCCACAAAGAATTACATGGAGCTGCTGTCGGCCTGTAAATAATTGTAGATGGAACTTGAGTAGCCTCTTAAGGATATGCGGTTACTTTAAACTGTTATGGAAGAGCCATGACAGCTCTGCACCCTGGAGCTGAGGAGACACGTCAGTGACAATAAAAAAGTGAACACGATACACTTCACTTGGATAACAGTTATGGCCGGGCTGCTACATTGAATCACCATCGATTTTTCAGGTGTACAAAAGAGTGGAGTCTGATGAATGTTTCCCGACAGACTAGCTCTACAGAAAATTCACAAAACTACGAACAATTAACAATCGTAAAGTGTAAGGCACAAGCCAAAACAATGGAAAGATCTTGAGCAGTGAGGTGTCAAAGCTCACTACAAAACGTGATACCATCTAATTCAGTAGTTTCACAATGAAACTGCAGCACGTTATGTGGTATATGTGGTAGATGGTAGAAATTCTGTTTATGATATTGCAACAACACTTGATGATGATGTCATCGTATCGTAGTCTGACCCATACGTGTGTCTGTTATGCTAGGTGCTATGCTAACCGCCAGCTATCAGCTGCGACTGGTTCAACCTATGGCGGTGAACAGACTACATTGCTGACAAGTATCGTTATCGCTAAAGGAGGATTAGTAGTAAGTCATGCGTCACACTGAGCAAGAAGAGCAAAATGGAGAAAGCAGAGAAGCTATGATAAGCGCTTCTGTAACATAAAAAGTAGCGTAGCAAAACACCAAATACATCAGTGTTTAGCCTATCCGAGCTGGTTTCGGGCAGTAGGCGGGGCACACCCTGAACTGGTTGCCAGCTGGCAGTATTATTATTATTATTATTATTATTATCAATTTGACTTTGCTAAGAGCCTGCCATATGGCCTAGCCCTATTACAGTGCATGTATATAATTGAATACACTTTCATCTCTCAACATTTGTCTGCACGGATAAGACATGAGGTGAAGGTAAGGCCATTTCATGTATGTTATGACATTCATCTTAACCATTTTCTAATCAGTCCCAGTTTAGCACCGAGCAGTGCATGACATCATTTGCCACAGACACTGGAAGGGTAAATACTGCGGTACGAGAGGAGCGTTTGGCCATGGATTACTGCCGGGAGATGAGTGTGTGTGTGTGCGCGCGCCTTATTTGCCTAGTTTGCTTTTCTTGAGGCATTACAGTCTCTATTAAACCTCTTAACTTCAGAGGACATTGTGTGCCTGTGCCACAGTGAGCATGTGTGCTTGTTGTTTGGAGTGGATGCCGGGATCATCTACTGCATGTCATTTGGTATACTCTGAACTGACTCATCATCTGCGTCTCAGAGGCCTCGCTAATAATGTAGTATGATAGTATCCATGTGAGGAAAGGGCCTACTTAGCTGTACAGGACTTTTTTTTTTTGAAAGCTAAAATGTAATTTAGCCCTTCCAGCTATGGAAAAGAATCCTTCAACATTGTTTGACTGTCTGTCTTGTGAGTTTCTCCTGAGGATATCTTGGTTCGTGTTTTCAAATGATACTGATTTCCTTCTCACACGGAGGTACTGGCCAGTCTCCCCGAAGCGACTCAAAGTTGGAACTGTTATTTGAGCTGGAACTCTTTTTTTGTGTGTGCTCGTTCTCATGCTTGCTGATTGTCACATGCCAGGATGTTTATTCAAGATGTTTGCTTGAGGTATTAGTTTTTCCTATGACACGCACCCACATCCCTGTTTGACCAGGATTATTTTATTTGAGCAGTAGCTGATACAGAAGTGAAACTCAATCTTGTTTGAGTGAATAATTTAAGATAAAGGCATCATTTTTAAGCGGCAAAACATACGTGACAAACTCATTTTGTATCCTTAAAGCTGCTCTCTGTAACAATTAGGCCAAAAATATCTTTACAATAGCCTTTTTATTTGACCATTTATGACTAAAACATCTTCTTATTAGTAGATTAGCACCTTAGCTGCTCACAATGGGTGCTCTTGCAAGCCTCTGGCCAATCATTTTCAGACTGGATTTGGACTCGAATTTCCCGCCCTCTGTCTGCGGCTGAGACGTCATTTGTGCATTGTGTACGTGAAGAAGGGCGTGTGCAGTTTCATTTTATATATATTAGGGGTGTTAGAAAAAATCGATTCATTAATATATCGCGATATTACAGCACGCAATTCTCGAATCGATTCGATATGCGGCCGAATCCATTTTTAAACATCAATTTCTTATGGGAATATTCAACAAAACGTCTTGCTTAGGGTTAGGATTCACACATTAAGCATGGAAGAATGTTATATTAATGGAACATTAAGCCTTAATATTTCATTTCAGTGCTGTTCAAACATGAAACAGACTGCAATCTGTTTGCTAAAGTGGTTCAGTTATAAGCCTGAATTTTCAGATAAATAAATACATTTTCATACAAATCTTACAATGTACATGTACAAGTTTACTGATTAGTATTTTCTAAATTTAAGTAATAAAAAAAAACACTTAATAATCAATTTATAAATTCGTATTGGGATTAATCGTTATCGAATCGTGACCTATGAATCGTGATATGAATTGAATCGCCAGGTACTAGGCAATTCACACCCCTTATATATATATATATATATATTTATATATATACATAGACGATCTCCTGCCATGAAGTCCATCCACCTCTAATGGGCTGAATTTAAAGGGATTGAGAGGAGACGCTTCCACTGGCCAGGAAGCAAGTCATATTTGTTCTCGCCCACAACGGCACAAATGCCTGTTTCTACCAAACGAAAGAAAATCTTGCACACAATTAAACTGCACATGAAAATAAGGCCCATATACGTACGTTTTTTATTGCATCCACCAACTAAGTAATTAATGTTTGCGTATCAAAGTGGTAACCTTCACATTAGTCAGTACCCAAGAAGTATCTCTCATTGCCTTCCTCCAGCTTTCCACCTGTTCCGTCTCGGTTCGAGGATCTTGTCTATGGGGTGATTCCTGGCCCACCGCATTACTCAGCTGTGTGCCACCTTCATTTGCTATAGCTGGATTGTTGTCTTGGTAACAACTGGAGACACTTTCCAGAATGGACTCAAACAGTCACTATGGAAACAAAGTTTTTTTGATTTGCTATTAATAATCCACTGGGTGGGTGCACATGTGTGCATTGGGTTCGTGCAAGACTCACACTTGCGTGTACAGAGAAGGAAACAAGTAGATGGCACGCTTGTGGTTTTATAAACATGTTTCAAGGAGCTTTGCTTGTTTTAGACCCACCATTAATTTAATTTGATCATGTTGCTGGCATAAAGCATATGAATACCTGAACACGTGCACTAAAAATTATACACATGACATCGTAGAAGATTGTATGTCCTACCACATTTCTGATCAAGCAGAGTCCTTCAGAAAAGAAAGAGATAAGCACTAAGGATTGGCACATCTCCATGACTTAACTTTATTTACAAGGCGTAACAATAATTTAATAAAATTCTTTAAATTACGGTAGAACCTATACAACGGAATTGCACGTAAATTCTTTGTGTGATGCTGGTTGACTTCCAAGTTGTAATTTAAACTAAACAAAAATCGAGTTGGAAATCATATCAATTCATTTGTTCATTAATTTTAACATTCCATAGTACTGCCAAAAAGGTATAAAACAAAGTTAGTTTAGTTTGACTAAAATAAAGTAAAACTAAATTTCATCGTAGCTGGGAGATTGTGTACAACGTAAATAAAAACAGAGTACAATGATTTTAAAATCTTTTTTAACCTATTTTCAATTGAACACACTGAAAAGACAAGATATTTAAAGCTGCTCTCTGTAACAATTTGGCCAAAAAGTGTTGATAAAGCGATGAATGTTTTAACTGGCAATAGTTTTTTGAAGTGTTCTTGATCCCATATGGCAACGTACTTGAAACAATGATGCCGTCTGGGGGAATTCAATGTTGGTTACGTGCGTAGATTTCTCCACATTGTCGGAATCATTTGATGATATCAGGGACCATTGATGACTCAACCCTTAAATCCTTTTCAATCTTCGTTGAGAAACATAACTGTTAGAGCATTATCTCCGCAGTTCCGCAGCTTGCCCCATCCTTGCTTGTGAATAATTGAGCCTTTAGGCGATGACACTCACCTGTTTCCAATTAACCTGTTCATCACTAGACTATTCCAAGCATTTTTTTTTTCAACTTTACGAGTCTTTCGTTGCCCTGCCCCATTTTTAAAATGGGTCATCTGCACTGAAATGTTCTGAACTTCGGTGTCATTATTTAATAATTTTTTCTCTATTGTAATTAATATCTCGACGCCTTCTTAAAATAATCTAATAAAAAAATGTTTTAAGCATTTGCATCATGAGGAGATGATTTAGGCAAAATAATATTTTTTCCCCCAAAATGACTTAGGCGATTATTTCAAGAGTGTGACGATTTGCTGAAATACGTTTGCTGTCTTCCACGAGCATGTGTGGAATTTCTACTGTGACTCCCAAGTTGCCCTTGCATGGTTTTGTAATCAAAACAGATGGGGATTAATAATGCACACTGGCGACAGCGCTTTCACTGCAATCAACTCAAATCCTCTTTGGCCTTCTCACTTTTCTCTTTGCTGTTATTTATGTTAATCTATTCCCGTTTATTTCTCTTTGGTTTCTGTGTGTTTGTGACCTCGTGCGTCATAGTGTGCTTCACTTAAAAAAAAAAAGCCTCAGCTCCACATGAACTAGACCAAGTCATAGATGCATGTTCGGTTGATTGATTATAGATTCTGTAGTGTACACTGGCCCAAGTAATATTTAAAACTAAAGCTCACGTGGATCTGACAAACGAATCTGGATGAAACCACAAAATGCACGAATGCAGCCGTACAGGTTATTTAGCATAGAAACTTTTGGTTCCCCTGCGTTTCCCCTGGCAACATTTCAAATATGGATGTGTTTTGCACATGTTGTTGTTGTTTGGCATGACATCATTTGTCAAATCTGGAAGTTTATAGATTCATGGGAAACGTAATATAAGTTCTCTGGAGCGGTATGTTTAATACGTAACATACATTCAAAATGCATTTCTGGTCTTCTGCTCACTTAAAACCTGCTTTTCTTGTTCATGTGCTTGCAGCTGTTCCATAGTTACAATACTTGCTCCCATAATTCCCACCGGCGTCGAGGCCTCCTCTACCCGACTGCACAAACGGGCCGTGTTGACATTTTAAACATGCACGTGTTCTCATTTTGAGAGCATGCGCTTGGGTTCAGCCATTCGCTGGATGACGGGAACTTCATTCAGCCCAGAATACTTTGCAAAGCGCATTGGGGATGGAGCAATGGAGGCCATGGGATGGGGGGGGGGAAGTGAAGGGGAACATTTGGAGCGAGTGATGTAATCGCCTAAAATCATTAGCTCTAATGGATCGGCCCCTGACAGTCTGTGGTGCTCTGGTAGAATGGTGACACAGTGGCCTCGGCTGTTGGCCTTGAGTGGCGTTTGTGTGTGCGTGGCTGATGCACTCTGTAGATATTTCTCAGTTTTGGTTTTTATGAGATGTAAAATGCACATTTTCACTCGCAAACTGCGTTGCAAAACCGCTTATTCTGAGCCTTGTTTCATTCATTCATTCATTCATTCATTCATTCATTCATTTGTTCATTTATTTCAGGCAGCAATCAACATCAACAATATATAATTTTTTCAGACAATACTAAACCTAACCTGAAAAAGAGTGGGAGGAAGGAAAACTTAAGAGATAGAATAAAATATTTATTTATTTATTTATTGGCTATAATTTGGCTATGTCGCTGATTTTCCTACTGAAAAAGTAAGTTTTTTCACAAGTGTTTAATCATTTAATGTTGTTATGACAAACTGCTGCAATAAATGAATAGATTTTTTGTTTTTTTGTTTTTTTTTCTTACCAAATCATTTTTTTTTTAAATAATTGAAAAATAGTTTAACAAGCTATTTTCCCTGACATCTGATTTATTAGCAATTTAACATTTGTTGTCTATATGTAATAATTAAAGATAGACAGATGGGGTTTTTTTCAGGGTTGATACCGATACTCATAAAAAGTAGTCAAGGAGTCCGATAACTGATATTTGGAAACGATGTTTTCGGTAAAAGGAGAAATATTGGCATAACATAAAAATAAAAGAAAATAAAAACTCTAACTCTTAACTTTGCTGAAATGTCTTTAAACACATGTTTATTGAACAACGTTTCAGATTTGCTAAATGTTATGTTTTTTTTTTATATCAACATAAATAGACATCTTTGTTTTAAAATTAAAATTCTAAAAAGTTCATGGAGCTCCAAGGCTAAATGAAAACAAATAAATAATGAGTGGTACGGATACGTTTTCCCAAATTTCAAAATAACTGAAATGTAAAACTTGCACTCATCTTTGTTTTAATCTCATACTAAAACAAAATATGTTTGTTCCCACAGTCATCTCTTATGTTGTTAACTGACCATTTAAGTTACACAGTTTTAAATTGATCACTTATCAGCTGTCAGATTTTTCAAAAAGGCTGACATTTTTCAAAACGCTGAATATCGGCGCCAATAATTGGCCCAGTCGATAATCATACATATCAATCAATTATGCATCCAACATTATATCCATTTGGTTTGACAGTCAAAACAGTCCTCTGTTCGAAAACAGCTACAATGTAGCCTGTGACAAAAATGAGTTTGACACCAGATTAAATTGTTCAAAAGTGAGATGCATGAGATGGATTTGGTACGTATTCAAAACTATCGTTATTGTTTTAATGCCGTGGTTGACCGGATTAATGCTGTCAAGGATCGACTGACTGCCTTTGACCTTTGGGGTTCCACTGTATGTTTACGAGAATGTGATGTGGAAAGTGCTGTGGGGACTATCTGGCTGTGAAAAGAAGAACCTTTTGCTCCACTTGTTCCCTCTCAGCTATTACACTGATTTCAACAACAATTCAGCACTTTGAGGGCGGGCACTCAGCTTCTGAGTACGATGTTCGATAACTCACTCTGTTTTGTGAGTGTTTGTGCGAGCCTGCGTGAGACCGAGATGTATCAATGATGTTGCAGAAGAATGGATTTTTATGATCTCACCTTGTAAAACTAAAGAGATGACTATTTCAGTCCAAATGTTGCTGCAATGTCATTCTTAAAATGCTATGCAATCAAGCATTTCATGACAAACTAAAGTATCAAAACTGTTAATGATGGCTGTTACGCAAACTGAAATCCATTCAATTAAATATGCACCGGTAATTTATTCCATCATCTTTCCTCTGAAATATTTAGAACTCTTTTTACAAACAAAAATAGTTTTCCATGCAGACATCTCCATGTTGGTCATGAATAAACTGCTGTACAAACATTCAGATGATGAACATGTGCAGTGTGCCGTTAAACTTCTTCAGAGACACTGGAGCAGCAATAGTTGCTGTTGTAATGTCAAAGGAACGCCAAGCTATAACTGCTCCATATGAGAAGTGCCTGTAGATCATTTTGTTATGATTCGTGCCAAGTTGAATTGAACTTTACTTTAAGTGCACTTCATGATTGTAGCCAGTCCAGCTTCAATACACACTGCTGCTGCCTAAAGAGTCTAAGGCTTGAAATATATATCTTTTTTCTTTGAGGAGCAGTTTTGCTAATCAATGATTTTATTTGAGGAGCAACAATCTAGTTTTGAGGGGCAATTTTTTTGCAGGTTATTCCAGGGACCTGAAGCAAGGCTATGCTATGTGAAAAACACATGTCCATTTTTTTGTTTCATTTTGTTTATTTCTAGGTTTTTGGGATGTCTGCATTCCGTTTCACCCCAAAAACATAAAAATGGACATAAGTGTTTTTCCACATAGCAACGATTTATAAAATGATGACAATATAAGACATTGACAATTGGTCTCTTTTTCTATCTAATCAATGTTTTTATTTTGTAAATTCACATGGAGACTCATTTATTTGTCACATCGCCTCACTCACACCATGATGGCTTATTTTGAAGGTGACATTAGACAGACTACTGGGCCAATGGCGAGCCTGGCTTTTATTAGAATGACAACCAGAGGGCTGGATTTCACCGGCATCTGCGAATGTTCACAGGCCGTCTGCTTACTTCTTTTAATAGTGAGCTCAGAGTGTGGAAAATAAGTTCTTGAGTGTCCGAAACAATGAAAAAATGTTTGCATGGACACATTGCCAAACCTAATCACACACCAACTCTGGCCCATCAACAACTTCACCAAGCAATCAAATCTGTGAAACGCAGAAACCTCTCTGCAGCTCTGCTTACCTGTATTGAGTCACCAGTGTCTTATTTACTTATCTGTCCCCCAGCTAATACACCACTGAAAAAAAGTAGTACCGAACATTGTACCTAATTTGGGGTGTTCGTTGATTATTGTGTGACTTAGAAGTGGGCTACTGAACGGCTTAGTTCATAGATGCATTTTTACAATAATTTACTAAGTTATTTATTTCACAATTAAGGGGAAGTCAACCGTTCTATGTAGCCCCACTACTCATGGTATTCTAATTAATACTGTGTTTGTGGAAATTCCATTTATTTATATTCTACAGTGGAAAATGGATAAAGCAGCAAAATTCACCCGGTTGGTTTATCCATCTCAGGGGCGGCCATTTTTGACTGAAAATGACATTATAGTTGCTCAGAACTCCGGTAACAACCAATCATGGCTCAGCTTGTGAATGTCACATGGCCAAGCTCAGAAAACAGGTGAACCGTGATTGGTTGTGCCTACAGCTCTGAGAAACTGTGGTGTCATTTTTAGTCGACAGCAAGTGGCAAAATGGCCACCCTCTGAGATGGATAAAAATGGGTGGATTTTGCGGTTTAATTCAAATTCCACAAATGCAATACTAATCTGAATTCCATGTTTAGACTAATGTTGGCGCATAGAATATGTTATTGTAAAGACAATGTTTGGGTTGAGTTCCGCTTTAATGGATGGGCAGGCACAAGTATTTATATACAAATTAAAAAGCCACATTTCCATAAGAATGAATGTTTTTCAATAAAAAGTAATGTATGTACAATAAGTGGATAAAATTAGTTCCTTTACACACAGACGAAAAGTCTTTGTGACTTTCTGAGTTCCCAAGTGTTAATTAGCTGAATTTTCGTGATTGTAGCGATCTTCCTGATTTCCAGGAAATCTGCCAGTGTGACGATCCTGCCGCTGTCAGCAGGATTTCATGACTCAGTGCAATTGTAAACTTTAATTGAGGTGTAAATGCAGGTGCGGAAGGAGCCGAGAAATTTGTCTTGAAGCTTCTTTTTTTTTTTTGTGAGTATGGGTATGGGTCTATTTTTGTTGTGTTTTATTATGCATCGTTTTTGTAACGCGTGATCATTAGCGAGATCGTTTTGACGAAGAAAGAAACAGCAGACACCTTCATAGAGCAGATGAGTCTCTCAGCATTAGAGCTGTCTCTCTTCATCTATTTTTAATCTCTCTCCTGTTCTCTATTTCTTTCTATCCAATGTTTAATACTATATTTCTTCTTCATATGTCCTCAATCCATTATTGGCAGACAGATGTCCCAGATAGACACCTGACCTAACTCCAATACTAAAATATCTCTTTTTCTGTGCCTTATTTTGACTTCGCAGTAGTTTTTATAGCATCTAAATTGCAGGATGATGTATCTTAGACCTCCCTCCATTAAAGCGTATGAAGCATAAACAGTGTCACGGACTTCAAAGCGCAGGCCACGTGATCCCACGTCTCAGCTAAAGTGATGAATTCGGCTTGTGCTTGTGACTGTCTACTCATCTCTTCTCTCAGTACTCACACTCAAGCATTGATACATATATTAGTTATATCATCCCCCAAAAAGTATATTTAACTTGAAAGTACTTTCCATTCCCATTCGGGCCCCAAACCATAAAATCAATGCTTACAGCACCCACCGTCCTTCAGCCGTGCCTTGACCTAATTTGCACAGAAGCCTGTATCTCAGCACAGCGCAGCTCAGCATGGCCGTGCTACCGGTTCCTGGAAAACACACACACACAAACAATAACACACACATGCACCTCCATCTACTCCCGGCAAAATATCCCTGAAACATTTTTAAGTATACACTTGAATGGTTGACATCTTCCCATAGTCTCTCATTCCTTATCGGTATTATTTATATCCCTCCTTTCCTTCATTACAAGCTCTCTGCCTATTAGCGAACAGACTTAATGATTCTTAATGTACTTTAATCTTAAATACTGGACATCCTAATGGAAGCCTGTCTGTTGTGCATCCTAATTACACTCGACAGTATTGTAATGTCTGTTCCATAGCGAGCTCCCGTCTGTAAATGGACCTTGGAAATGTATCAATTATTATGCTGCACAGAATATTAATGAAGTCGAAGTATGACAGTTAGGATTGTCATAGGGGGAAAAAAATGACCACAGTCTATTACAACTTAATCAAGCACTTAGTGGTAGTACTTACCATTAGATATGATAATGGATTTTTGGCAACTTAGCCGTATTGAGAAACCAGGATAGATGCATGCACCACTTTTTGTGTATTTTAAACAGCCGACAGTCCAAATTGAGGCCACAATTTCTAAATCCGTTTGATGGGACACTGGCTTAATTGTCACAATGAGAACATCATCAGTATTGTTGCCATAGTGACCCCGGATGACAGACATACGATAGTTGTTTATAATATTGGTTCACAAGTGCACATTTATATTTATCACAGTGTGATTAAAAGTAAATTAGTAATATATAACCATTGGCCAAGACATTTGTTTTCTTAATACATGATACACAATTGAATATATTTGCATGCAAAGACTGAGAAATGTGTAGTACTCAGTTGTGGAGATATAGCATTGAGCTGTACTTCACCTTTTCAGTTTTCTGGATTTTTTGGGGGGCATGACTCAAACGGCCCCCAGTAACGCGCTTAGGTGTCCAGCATGTGTTGCCCCTCCCTTTCATCGCATTAGTGGCTATCCGACCCAATTGCTAGTTTTAGTCACAATTATTTTGTCACGGTGTGGTCACGGAGCGGCGTGGTGTCTGTCGGCGTGTGAAGTAGAGGACCCAAAATGCAGGGAGGCAGGAGAACCACAGCAGGAGTGCGAAACTGGCGTGCTTTATTTTACAGAAAACACTAACCAGGGTACTGGTTAATGCTAACTAAACAACAAACTGAAAAGATACAAAATAAAAATGACAGAAAGAACTCCAGGGGTGACCGTGACAAGCGGCAATGATCCCACGCCGACTGATCACCACCCGGGAATTAAATACACTCACACTAATTGGGTAACTAGCCACACCTGGGGCCAGGCATAAGTGGCTGAGGGCCCGGATTGGTCAACCCGGAAGGGCTGGAACCCACTCAGGACCAATCGGAACCCTCAACCAAAACCAGACCTTCCCAGACATGACATATTTAGCTAGCTGTGCCCACAACATGAAAAATGAATCCTCTCTGAAGCCACAATTTACTGCATAGAACATCTCAGTGTTTGTTATTTGAACAACCGAGTTTGTTTTACTTTGTTTACCGTAACCTGTTGAGCATAAGTATGTGCTCAAATGTCAATCATGTGCTGTGAGCTGCAGTCAAAATATCGCGTGCCGCTGTGTTTAGTAAACAGCCAGCTTTTCCTGAAATGTCTTTTATGTGGACCCACACACAAACTAAACACCAAGCAAGGCAGTGACGAGACCGCTGCCGGTCCATGGCGTCCTGAAGCCCGTTAGCCTGCAAGCTAGCTGGTGAATAGCACCTCTCCGCGATGACCTTGAGGGTATATTCCAACAAATGTAGGCTTTAAGCGGATATATTTACATGGCTCATACAGAATGGGGATTTGTTGGCATATGCTAGCTAAACATACGAACGCAATTGACCGACCGTTTTTTAAGTTTAGTGCAGTTTCAGCAGACCCGCCCACAGCGTCTGAGAGTTGAGAAAATGTGAG
Organism: Leptonotus elevatus; assembly: GCF_054856555.1. Lineage (NCBI taxonomy): Eukaryota > Metazoa > Chordata > Actinopteri > Syngnathiformes > Syngnathidae > Leptonotus > Leptonotus elevatus. Next base: position 11,181,993 of record NC_141248.1, read on the forward strand.
TAAAAATGATTTTAGACATTTTTATTTTGACTTTACAGGGGCTTTAAGACAAAAAAAAAAGGCCAAATTATCTACATTAAAACATGAGTTTAATCTCTTTGTCTCCAGTGACTCTTTTACAAGCCTGATGTGTGTCACACTGGCTATTATCGCTGTCAAACCAGATTTGCACTTTTATAATATGCAATGATATTTACAAATGTGTTCACAGGAAGAGTGACTCACAAAATGAGATTTTTTCTCTCCAGATGCCTGCATGGAAATTGTTAGTTATTCTCACTTTCAAATTTACAGATGGAGCGATATGTTTGTAATAGAAGTGGTGGGAAGTGTGAGGAATGTCTGTCACCACAGATTACCATCCTCCTGTTTGGAATCAACAACGACGTAATTGCTTTTTCCCTCCAATTTTTTGTAGCGCTTGCCCTCATCATTCACCGATGAGCAGTCAACCCAGCTGACTTTTGGCGAGAGGTGGGCACACCTTGGACTGGATAGACAATCAGTCATTCACATTCAAATACGAGGAGGCACGGGTATAAGAAGCATGTTGTGGCAACAAAACCTTTTTATTGTTGTTTTTGTGCAATTTTGTGATCGAAATAGTTCCTTAAGTCTTGAATCAAGATCATGTATTGCTCTGCTAATACTGATATGAGATCTCAGAGTAGGAGAGTGATTTGGTTGTTTAGATTTGAATTTGAACAGCCCACAGAGCAAAGATGGTCTTTTTGTTTCGCAGCCAGTTTCCCAGTTGGAATTCTCTCTCAGTTTTGATTGGACCAGATGGTCCTGCGCTATCTCTCTGACCTTTCCGCAGTCAACACTTTATCGACTGCGTGCATATTGTAGCTTCTTGACCATTTTTTCAATGGCACAGATGGTACATTTGCTTAGTGTTTTAGATTTGTCATGACACCACTGAACGCAAATCTTTCCGTTTAATCTCCACATTTAAAAAACTAAATTTGGCATTTGAGTCTATCATGACACGGCATAGAACAGATGGTTCAAAAAAAAGTGAGAGATTTGGTTTCAAAAAGAAAAAGTGCATTGGAGCAAAAAAGAGCATCCGAATAAATCTGCCAAGCCTTCGCTCCATTGGTATAGTGCTATTATATGTCACTTAAATTAGCTGTAGCTTGTATGACTCTTTATAATATTGACTTGATCAGTAGCAGTTTTTTTTGTTTTTTGTTTTTGCTTTGGTTTGTGCTTTTGAGCATTAATCCATCCAATGTCAATATCACTTGTCCTCATTTGGGTCGCGGGTGAGCTGGGGCCTGTCCCACAGGACAGTGCCAAAAAGCGGGGCACACCCTGGTCTGGTCACCAGCCAATCACAGTGCATTTATATGTAAACAACCATTCACTCTTGTATTTACACTTATGGACAATTTAAAGAATGAACTGGTAAACATAACATGCATGTTTTCAGAATGTGAGAGTAGTTTTAAGCAGTTCAATTATAAAGTGTTCTTGCCTGAATAAATAACACATGATCAAATATTTAACATCTTTCTCTATTTACATGCTTACGTAATGAATGTACTCTTAAAATGTATATTTACACACACCCTGATATTTTTGCCTTTGTGTAACTTTTTCTTTATCACTGGTCACATTGTGATAGGACTGTAACCAGCTCGTTAAACTCAGCTGACCTCTGAATGTTATTTTTTTATACTGTATATCTTCTTTTTATGACTTGGTTTATTTAATAATGTGATCTCTGTGATTTTGGAGTATCAAACATGTATCCCTTGCGAGCTGTAATTGTTTTGGCTGTTTGACCAAGTAGACCATATAATAACAATAAGGTCGTTATGTTAGCCAAAATGATGACTGAATTTAGCAAGTAAAATGTGGGACGTGCTGCACAGTGAAAAAATATGAATTTGTCATGGAAATTAAAAATACTGTAATCTATGATTGGTAAATCACATGCGTTTTAACCACTGGAAATCATGAAATCAACAAAAATGCCTTAACTTTAATAGCAAGTGATGACTCTTCTCACGTTCCTCAGTTTGTTGAGCCTCTTTATTTATTTACTTACTTACTTATTTTGGGGGGGAGCAGTGCACAGCACAGTGCTATTGGTCATGTTAATGCTAACCAGCTAGTGATATTAGCATACCACATAATGGCTGTTAAATACTTGCAACATTTTGCTGAAGCAAGAAAGCTAACCACAATGTTGCGAAACGGCTCCATTGCTTGTGTGAACCACTGGTTGACATTTGGTCACAGCCCTCTGCTCTGTCAGAAGGCGTATGGTGAACGTCAACTCAATCCTCCAGATGCCGCCGAGGAATGTGTAACTCTCCACACAGCTGGATTGGTGCCAAAATGGACGGCCTTTCTGTAGCCCTTTGACTCTTGTTGATGTGACCGTAGGGCCTGTGTTGATTGATATTATGGTCAGGAAATGGCTGCAGTCTTCTGTCAGCAAGAGCAGCCCGTAAATCTTATTTCACGGTTTTCATTGGCAATAGTAAACATGAAGTTAATGTTGTGGGATTATCTCAGGAATTTCCAGAAATGTTAACATTCTGAAAAGATGATACTCCCAATTTGTGAGGAATAGAATGTCTATCTTTAAGTCTGAAGCTTGGAGCTGTGCCAAAATGCCACCAGGAATGTGTGTCTTTGCTCTTTAGTGGGTCATGGGAAAATGTCGTCAGTTGTGTTGGTTTGTCTGTTATTGTTGGTTTCCTCAACTACTACTATGCAGCAGGAAGGGAAACAAATCTAGTGGGTGCACTTCAACATGTTATATCGTTGCGAGATTTATTCATAGTTATCTCTATCTAACCTCAATTTAGTGTCTTTTATGTGTGGCGCTACGTTGATAGATATTCTGTGTCTATTCATTATGAAAGTACTCAGGGCAATTGTCAGGACTGACAGAGGTGCTAGAAAATAGCATTTTCAAGTCAAACTTAACTCATTCACTCCCAGCCATTTTGACAGAAGCAATTCCCTTCGCTCCGGGCTGTTTTACTGGATTTTGACTGATTTTGCAAGGCCCGCGGAATATTGTGTTCCATTGCTATAAAAACATGGAACCTACCAAAAGAAAGATTAGAGTCTCTTCTTTCATCAGGAACAAAAAAGTATATTTGTATCTGTTTCCGTTTGGTAGCAATTAGCATTAGAATATAGCTAAGTTTCATCATTATTCACAGACCTGTTCAAAACACTGGGGAAAAGAGCTTGTTGCAACATGGCACTGGTTGATCTCTTATACTCTGCTACCACCTGCTGGCCGTTGTTTTTATGACAACTAGTGCTGTCAAAGTTAAAGCGTTAACTGATTAATTAATCACCAAAAATTATTTATTATATTATTAAGGCTTTTTTTTTTTATTAAGCGATTAATCATGATTAATCAAAATTCTAAGATGTGATTAATCTGTTAAAAATGTTTTATTGTTTGACAGCTCTAATGACAACCATTGCTTTAAGTGACCTCTTCAGGTAAGAGGCTGCATCAAAGCCTTCTGTATGCTCTATAAAAAAAAAGCATAAAAAACTTATTTTGGGACCATGGCAATTTTAAAAATAGATCGTTTTTATATGTTTTGGGGAACAAAGGAGTTAAACGTTTCTTGACAATAATATATGTGACCTCACGTGACATATATGACATTCTATGACATTCTGATTAATATTACATTTGTGGAATTTGAGTTATGCAGCAAAATGCAGCTGTTTTATCCATCTCAGGTGAAGGCCATTTTGCCACTTGTTGTCGACTGACGATGACATCATAGTTGCTCAGGGCTCAGGCAACGACCAATCACAGCTATCTGTTTTCTGAAGCTGAGCTGCGATTGGTTGTTACCTGAGACCTGAGCAACTGTGATGTCATCTTCACTCAACAGCAAGTGATAAAATGGCTGCCTTCTGATATTGACAAAAACTGCTGAATATTGCTGCTTAACTCATATTCCACTAATGCAATATTAACCAAAATACCGTATTTAGACTAGTGGGGCTGCATAGAACATATTGTCAAGAATTTTTTTAGGGTTGACATCCCCTTTAAAGTGGCGGGGCCCACGTTTTTTGTTTTTTTTTGGCAGTTCCCAAAATCCTTGACAGCACCCCGGAATATACCAGTTATTATTTTTTACTTAAATTTTAACTTGTGAATTGACTTTGATGTGACACTTACATAATCTGTCAGCCATATATTCAATATATTGTTCATCTAATCATTTTACCATCACAATGTTTGTGGGTCTTTCAGGGGAGCTTTCTCTGAGGTGGTTCTGGCAGAGGAGAAGAGGACCCAAAGGTTGGTGGCCATCAAATGTATCCCCAAGAAGGCGTTAGAGGGCAAGGAAAACAGCATTGAGAATGAGATCGCAGTGCTGCACAAGTAAGTGGGCTTCATTAATTTGGGTATGATAACCTCTTTTCATACAATCCCCATGGCTGCAGTCTAACATTGTCACACAAAGGCCATGGACTTGAAACGTACTTTCTTTCAAATGTTGAGAAAATTACAGACGGTTGTGAAAATGCCATTTCTGCATTGGTTCCCAAGTTATTTTTAGAGCTGTTGTTGCCTGGGTTACAGCAGACACACAACTCAAGTAGTCGAGATACAGATGGTTGAGGGGGATACAGGTGGGGCTTACAAAGTGGTTCTGTTACAATTTGGACCAAATGGAGCTTACTCATGTAAACAGGTTTGCCCTTGTGGGGATTTGTGTGTACATATTTGATGATTTGATGACTCTTTTTTCCCCCCTTGTAAACACACAATGCAAGTGGGGAGTAAATCTTTTGAAAAGTAATTACACATTTCATGAATAATGAGTACAGGTCATGAAAATGCATTAAAAGCCATTTGTAAATTAAATTATTTTTTCAGACCGATACCAGAATGAGACCAATAGTACTATTGATACATAAAAATAAAAAGATCATTTTAAAGAAAGACCTAGATATCCCAATCCCAAAATAGCATTTTTCCTAAAAATTGCATGAAATTAATGGTCATTTTATAGTTTTCTCATTTCTAATTCCTAATCTTAAAATGGGCACTAGAGGGAGGACGCCATCGCAAATACCGATACCTTGAAATAAGGTCTAGTATGCCTGATACCTGGTATCAGTGATCAAATGAAATACACTACTTCTGGTATATGTTTTTTGTTATATCATAGTAATCCCCTGTTTCTTTGGGAATCTGTCCTCTGTTATAAAATGGAAAACTCGCTTCTTTGCGGTCTAATTGCTCTTTCGATAAGATGTCATATGACAACGAGAAAGCCCTGTCTAGTTCGGTCTCAAGCGATAGATTTGGACACGTTTTTAGGAGCTACAGTAAGTTTAGCCTTGGTTGTTAAGGAAAGTTAGTAGAGTCTTTGCCACGTGTATGGACACGGGCACTTCAGGTCATTTAAAAAATAATAATTTAATCAAACAATCGGAGGCACACCAGAGAGGGCTGATTTCTTCCACTGATCATGTTCATGAAATAAATAAATGAAATCATCTATTATAATATTGGGTTTTTTTTGCAAACAAAGTGGTTCCAACAATCACAAAAATCATGAAGTTTCTTTAAATATACTAAAATAATGAATTGATAGATTATCCATTTGTGGTTGCTTCTGTGTCAAGACATGGCCCCACCCTTCTAATTTGCTGACTTGTGCTCTCCGGCGCCCTGTGAGAGCCGTGGGTGCTGAAAGGGGTCAACAGATGACTCACCAGCCTTTCTTTCTCCCCTTCTCTTCCAGTCACCGTGACCAGTGTCAGCCTCACCGACGTTACATCCGTCGCCCACACAAACACATAAAATAGCCACACACAAACATGTTTGAATGTGAAAGTGGGAGTGGATGCACACGATAGAGCGTGCACGCACACGATCGCACGTGTCCTAGCGCTGGCCGCCTTTAATCTGACATTCATTCTTCCCTGGGTCCATCAATCTTTCGGCACTCTGCTAAACAGATGAATGATGCCGCATTGTTTGAATTGGCACTGTAATCCAGCATGAGTTTAGACTGGCGCATAGCTCAGCTGTGTCCTTCAGTCAACTGGTGTAACAGTATCAGAAGAGAATATTAGCACATTAATAATGATACACAGTAACATGGACAAATAAACTGGATTTGGGGATTTATTTATTTTTTTTGCCCCTGGGTGATGATGATTTTAGACTCGCTAAAACCAGGTTTAAGTGGTGATGCATAACGCCTGTCCATTTAAAAATAATAATAATAATCAAATGTGGCACTTAAGCACAAAGTTTGCCCACCATTGAATTAAAGGGGAATTCATCCTTAAAGGGATACTTGACTCATTGAGCCATTTTCTGCAGTAAAAAGTTAATATTTTGTCCAAAATTAATTTGATTACTTCGTTATTTTTGGGGGGTAACAATCAATCAAGGCTCACCTGCTTTCTGGGTTTGGTCAGCAAACTGAGCCATCATTGGTCGTGGCCTACTTCCTCAGCACAGGTAATGTCATCTTCAGTCGACAGCAAGTGGGAAAAATAGATTTTAAAGGTATTAATTGTGCATGAAAAATACTGAACTTGACTGCTGAAAATGGCTCAATGAGTCAAAACATTTTTTGACAATAATATATTATATGTGACCTCACTTGTCTAACTGATTAATATTGCATTTATAGAATCTTGAGTAATATGAGCAAAATCCAGCCGTTTTTATCCATCTCAGGGGACGGCCATTTTGCCACTTGCTTTCAACTGAAGACATCACAGTTGCGCAGGGATCAGGCAACGAGCAATCACATCTCACCTGTTTTCTCAAGCTGCGCTGTGATTGGTTCTTACTTGAGGCCTGAGCAACTGTGATGTCATTTTCACTCAACAGCAAGTGGCAAAATGGCTGCCTTCTGATATTGATTAAAAAAACTGCTGGAAATTGCTGCTTAATTCATATTCCACTAACGCAACATTAACCAAAATACTGTATTTAGACTAGTGGGGCTGCATAGAACATATTATTGTTAAGAATTATTTTTAGGGTTGACTTCCACTTTAAGAGATTTGTATTTTATTGTATCTTTTAATTAACTTTGACTCTCTCCTTGCAGGATTAAACATACCAACATTGTGACTCTGGAAGAAATCTTTGAGAGTAAATCGCACCTGTACCTTGTCATGCAACTGTGAGTATTCACATATGTGTGACTTTGGAGCCATCTCCCACGCATCGCGTGTCACGTGCCATTAATTGCACTTGCTTACACACGCGCGCGCGTGCACACATCGTACGACGCTTACCCACGGACATCGGTGGGGAGTTTTGCCTTCACACCTGCAGCCTGTCAGCCTGCCGCCCACCTTAGTGACTGAAATGTCAGGAAGAAAGGGAGGAGAAGACAAAGAGTGGATAAGGATCTGGAGTTGTATTAGATGAGCGTCCAGAATATACACGATTTCTATGCGAGACATCAAAATCACAGGTGTAAATGATAAAGGCAGGGATGGGGGATGACGTGATGTCTTTGTACTTATTTTACCCCCTTGTAATATTTGTTTGGCCTCATAACAATTTAAGCATGACCTGGTTGCACAGTCATGAATCTAACGACATGAACTGAATCAGGCCAAGTTAAAATCCATGTATTAATTATTAATGTGTCTAGGAGGGGAAACCAAGAAGGTACGCAACAGAAGCAGAAGCTGTTTTGCAGGGTCGTGTTCACATATTTAATGTTTGTGTACATTTTTTGGGACATAGAGATTCTGTTACGCTGATAGCCTGCGACTCCGCAGTCTGCAAGCAAAGTCATGTCACCATCTAGTGGCCATTTTGTAGTAGCGGCATCAGATTATTTGTTTGCTCAATCATTTTATTATTATTATTATTATAATCAGTGGCGTTTTCTCCCCTAAATAACTAAAATAAACATTTACATATTTGCCTTCAAAATTGCTGACGTAAAACTTAATGAATGGCAGTTCCAGGAGACAGAATTCACACTCGCATTAACAACCATTGTATTTTATAGAGTCACAACAAGCATGTTGTTTTTTTTAATGTGGCAGAAAGCCGGAGTGGCCAGAGAAAACACAGACACGTTATGTTATATCCCTCAACAAATGATGTCTTCTCTTTTATTGAGATGTTACAACGTCATTGTGACGTCCAATTATGTGAGTCTGTTTCTTTGATCCATTCAGGGTGTCTGGCGGGGAATTGTTTGACCGCATCATAGAAAAGGGCTTCTACACGGAGAAAGATGCCAGTAAGCTCATTCAGCAGATTCTGGATGCTGTCAAATACCTCCATGACATGGGAATCGTGCACCGAGATCTCAAGGTTTTATTACTATTAGTATTAGTATTATTAATATTATTATTGTTGTTGTTGTTGTTATTAATTTATATAAAACTGAAAAATGTGGCCTTGAATTGATTACAAATTCAACTGTACTTAAGAAAACACAATTCTTGCACTGTATTATACTGTATGTCCGTGCTACTCCTCCAATTTGATTTCATATTACGCGGCCACGGAGCTGTTTTCTATCAATGTATTCAGGACAAGAGTGACGTGATCAAATGTTCCATATGTCTGATTTGAATCACAGCCAGAGAATCTGCTCTACTACAGCATGGATGAAGACTCAAAAATCATGATCAGTGACTTTGGTTTGTCGAAAATCGAGGGCTCTGGCAGTGTGATGTCCACAGCGTGCGGAACTCCTGGATATGTCGGTAAATAAGTCACTTACATTCTGAAATAACAAGATATATATATAAGACAGGGTTTTATTGTATAACTCATTTATAATGCTTTAAAACACCTGAACCCTGACAGAGGGACACATTTTTATTTAAAATATATATACCAATTAAAAGTAAAATACATAAACTTATATTTCTGGTTCTTTTGTAATCATTAAACTTTTCCATCTTTTTGCCATCGCTGATACTCTTGTATCTCCAGATTATATATGGTTTAAGGGAATTCAAGCTTGGAAGTTTCACCATAAATGCAATAAATCAACACAGATAGAAAGTGTCCCAAAAAAAATGAAGAAATTTGTTTCAAATAATTCGTCTCTTCATTTCAGCCCCTGAGGTTCTGGCCCAGAAACCTTACAGTAAAGCAGTAGACTGCTGGTCTATTGGAGTCATAGCCTACATTCTGTGAGTACAAAAGCATTTATTACATTGTCTTTTTTTCTTTTGAACCAGTTATGTCTCTAAGCCACAGCTGTTAACGCATCAACTCTCAGGTTGTGTGGTTACCCTCCGTTCTACGACGAGAACGACGCCAAACTGTTTGAACAGATCCTGAAAGCAGAATATGAGTTTGATTCGCCGTACTGGGACGACATCTCGGATTCAGGTAGCCGAGAGAAAAATCAACCGCTGTCACATCTGAAGTGTAATGATGCCTTTTATTTTTATCTCTACAGCGAAAGACTTTATCGTCCACCTGATGGAGAAAGACCCCAATATACGTTACACTTGTGAGCAGGCCCTGCAGCATCCATGGTACTTGTTACAACCTCCTTTCCCGTTAGCATTGAGAAACTCCATTTGTATTTAAAACGTATTGATCATAATGATAAGAACTTTAAATGATTGATATTTGAGCTACTTTATAGGTCGGTGATTTACTCAAATTCAAACAGGCTGAAGTGTATATTGGGGCCAGGGGACTTTATTTATACTAACACGGTAGAGAAGTAGGATAATGTACAATATATGTCAAGTTAATCTGGAGTTTAAAACAAGATAAAAACGACGAGCCGAGAAACAGCCAAGGCAGCCAAGAACCAAGGCACTGTGGGTAAAATTTGTTAGGCAACAAACATGGACACACACAACATTGTGGATTCATGAGAGACCATCTACGTACATCAGTAGGTGTTGCTGTTTTGGCTTGCAACAGAGTTCAACTTGGTTCGGCAGTTTATGCAATGTCTTCAGGTGTGCAGCAGGAAATTATATAATGTTCCCTTAATTGGTCCGAAACATTTTTATTTACGACGTTGGTCGTCTATGTATGCCGCTAATATATGCAGGACAATGAAAATGCCCTTTCACTAGATGGCAGAAAGTCCAATGAGCCTGTGTATCCACCTGTTGCGATTCCATTCATAGTGTTCAACTAATCTGGCCCAGATTTTATGATGAATAAGTCACTTGCACCATTAACAAGTACCCAGGTTAAATCCAGCTCCTTCCTGATGTAAAATATCTTAGTCTCTCAGTTGAGATGTATTATTATACTTCCTTGACACCAATTAGTACTTTCTCATTAGATATATAGATTATTGGGAAAAAATAAATAAACTATTTTCTCTTTTTTTTCTTTTCTTTCTATTTCTGGGAATCAATTGGTCATTTTCTCTCTCTCTCTCTCTCTATCTATAGCAATTCCCCCAACCCTCAAAAAAAGATTTTTTTTCTCAAGATGAGTTTTTTTTTCTTAAAATAATAAAAGATATGTAGCTAGCTAGCCAGCCAAATAGCTTGCTAGCAAAACAGCCAGCCAACTAAGAAAGAAAAAATGCAAATTAGTGAATCGTGAATGTGTGAGTTCCTACTGTCTACACAGACTCACATAAAAAGCACATGCTGATACGTTTCCTCTTTCAGGATTGCTGGAGATACTGCTCTCGACAAGAACATCCATGAGTCTGTCAGTGCGCAGATCAAGAAGAACTTTGCCAAAAGTAAATGGAAAGTAAGACTTTTTCTATATCTTACAATAATTATCTTAAATTGTTTTACATGACACAAAAATTCCAGCACACACATCCCAAAAATCTTGCCAAATAGATCGGATGATGTCATACCTTCCAAATTGGACCAACTCTTTAATTCCATCCTGTTGGTGTCCTAATGCTGTTGTCCATTGAATTTAGATAGCATCTTGCATGGCCAGTTTGAAAGTGGCTCTAATGTTGGCGTCCCTCCTCAGCAAGCATTCAACGCTACAGCGGTGGTCCGCCACATGAGGCGTCTTCAGCTGGGCACCAACCATGAAGAACCCAACCAAGCGACCCTAACGAGCCCGTGCCGAGCTCACCTGCTTCTCCCAGGAGAGGACCCTCAACACGCAGGTACACAAGTCACTCTTTTGCTTTTTTCCCTCTTTAGTGCTTTTGATGTTTTTCAGTTACATTAGAAAAATGTGAATAATATGAAGACTTTTTTTCCTGTCTAAATTTGTGTCCATGAGTTGAAATAAGCCACCCACCTGCCAGGTTTGTCATATCAAGATTCTGATTGCGTGGTTTTACTGTTTTATCAAATGTCAGTCCAAAAGCTAATATTAACGTGATGTCTGTTTTCTTTTTAGAGTCTTGTGGAGAGGCCGGGTGTTCCCAGGCGCTGGACGGGGACGGCGTGGACCCTCTGTCCAACTGTAGCTACCACTGCCACCCGACGAGCCGGGTGTGATCCCTGTGCTGCTTGACTGCCTCGTCGACCCCAGTGATTTTTTTCCATTTTTAAACCCCCTCGGTGAAACCAGAGGTTGCGACTCCCTCACACCCCCTCGTGTCCGGTTAGGAATGAGGTGTCATTCCGACCTCTCGCCTGCAGGGGGAGCAAGTCTGTCCAGTCTGAGATGGAAGGAGATTCAGATTCAGTAAATCGGGAAGTGTTGATTGATGATTTTGATGACTAGTTGCCAGACTGGGCGGGTAGTTTGTGCTAAGAGAATTCAAAGTAAAGAGGGGAGGATTGTTTATTTCCAAAGCAGGACAGAGCTGAGGCGATTATTTTGACACAGCTTGTGTTTGCGATTGTTGCTATTTGTTTTGTGTTATTTGTGCATGATGAGAAGAGAGAGTCCCCGAGCATGTTTTCGCTATTATGCCCTCTTTCTGTCATTGCGGAGGAGTGCCATGAGCAAAAGCCTTTCTGAGATCTTTTTTTGCCGTTTTGAATGTAACAGGGTCTACTACGCTAATAGTACTGCAAAGTGAAGACAGATTTAATGCTCTTCGATAATCTGTGAACTTTATGCAAAACTCCATCTGTTCCTATGTAGCCTTTTATGAGATGGTGTATATATATATATATGGTGTTTCCATGCAGCTGTGGCAAAGGCTTCCCCCTTGGCTTCTTTCAACCTCTTGAACCACATGAGCGCAGGGATCTTATCTTTGTCTATGGTGCCTTTAGGGTTTACAGTATGATGGATTTATTTTGGGTGGGAGCTTCTCAAGTGTGTCTAATCTGCACAGTCTGGTCATGTTTTATATTTATCGCATTTGTAGCTTTGAAATGTTTTGTTTCACTCTAGATTAGCTATGACGACGCTAGTTTTAAAATCCAGGCGAATTGTAATTAGACAGGTTTAATATTGCATAAGCCTGAAGATAGAGAATTATGTATGGGTACAAAAAATATATATGCATTTAGCAATGTGTACCATAATCATACATATTTTTTCCCCACCCTCGATTATTTTACAAGCAGCCCTTTAAAAAGAACTGCATTACAGAATGTCAATATGCATCATTAAAAAAAAAATTCTCCTCACTCTTGTGTTGTAGAAAATCCAGTAAATGGCCTCCTTTTGAGGATCTTTAACGCACATGTTCAAAAGCGGCATACATCTCATGTGGAAGTGTGCAAATCCGTTGTGAGTAGTTGCCATGAGGTAAGCGCTGGAGAGAACACTGCAGATTCGGGGAAAAAAACTTGCATCAAAAGAAAATGTTTAAGCTGTAGTCAGCATTCCTGTCAGGTAAGGTAACGTGCTTGTGTTTTTGAACAGTAACTGTAAAAATGTAGACTGTATTTGACGGCGTTTCCAAAAGTGAATCGCTCGCTTCTGTAGCTATCAAAAGTACTCAAATTACGGATAGATGTTTAAGTACTTGATTTACTAAGGGGGAAATAACAACCAATTAATCAGTTATTATTTTGAATTGCTCTGATGTTCTGAACTCCTGTTGTCATGCCAGTGTCGTATTGTGCAGGATGATCCTCGTGTTGTTGTTCTTCAGAGACTCAAGCAACAGCACCTTGCACGTTTGCTGCATGGTGGCCCCCATTTTGACTCAGTTGAGTCACTGTCAAACAGAATTGTTAATTAATCCATGCAGAAACCCAAATATATATTTTATGATCACATGGTGTCCCTTTGTTGGAAAGTGGGGCAAAACTCCTCGAAAAAGGAAAGAAAGTCTCACATTCATGGTCAATGATGCAAATGCTGATGGCATGCATAAGCATCGAGCCATTACCTCACCATTGAACTTGCTGTGGTAGGATTTTGTTTTCTTTTTATTGGGGGGAGGATCCACCGGGGTTGGACATACACGACTTTACAATTATTTCTGCTTATTGCTATCGGGATAAAGGGAAAATATAAGTGTGATGGTTGTCTACTTTCTCCTCTTTTTGCTTGTCCAGGTGGATTTGTCGTACAAAGGAGTGTTTTTACCATGAATATGTTGTCTTTTCTTTTTTTTTAACAGTATTTTAAACTGTACACAAAGATCATGGTCTGTGGGAAAGTGGCTGTAAGTGAAACATACATTAAACTCCTTGTCTATGCAGTTATAATCTGTCCTGGTGTCCTCTATATAAGAACTCTTTCAATACTCAAAAACAACTGCAACGCAATAGAAGTTTCATTTGAGAGCTTCCTCGGATCTTTGGCTGCCGAGGGGAATAAGGAGTCCTCACAGAGTCCAAATGATGCGGTTACAGCAGGACCACGAGCACGAGGCCGCTTCCAAACAATCGCATGGATGGTCGGCAAGGGAGTGCTGACATGTGCAAGTCACGTCTTGGTGTGGAAAAGGGAGGTGGGGATGAAATTGATGAGGTAAACCAAACATTGCACCAGATACGAGTTCCTCTGAAATAAACAAATAATGGGAACACTTAAATCACACGTCTTTTGAATGAAATGTTCTAGTTTAGAATATTTATTGACAATTCGTTCACTTGACAAAATAATGTAAGAACGGAAACACAAATCATTAACCCAAATGAGGAGGACTGTTGGAAAGGGGGGAATCCAAATCCTGTACGTGTGTGAGGAGGGTTCCAGGATTGTTATCACAAAAGATCAATTTTGGCCACACGATCAACCAAGAGATCAAGTGGCATTAGCTACATTCAGTGTGCAAGAGGAAGCAATACTAGCACAGTCAACTTGTACGCCTGCTTACGATGCCCAGGGCATCTGACAGTTCCTGGCCATGCTGAAGCAATCCACCTATTCACCCTGCCGCTGTGTGTGTGTGTTTTTTCCCAAGCTCAAGGAGGTCATCTTAGAAGAATGGCAGAGAAGGCAGGAAAAATGTGCTAGACTCCAAGGGGATTACTTTAAAGAGGAACATTTTGAAACATACCTTTGGTGACACCAGTCCTGGAACTTTTCTGAAACAGCTTGTATGCACTCCCTACACTCTGCGAATGAGATGATGGATGGTTTCCTAGGGCAGTGGCCCCCAACCTTGAAAACATTTTAAGACCATTTCACTGAGCGTCGAAAAAATGCTGGTTTGTTTTCTTAACCCACTAGATAGGTAGCTGTGCTTATTGAGCATATTGGGTTACTTTTATGCACGTTTGTATTGATTATTTTTGTCCCAGCAGATTGGGTTGAAGATTTGGGCAGGCTGAAAAGCTGAAGCTTTTTGCCGTATACTGAAGTTGAAGTAAGTTCAATGTAACATTGTTCAAAAGTCAGGGGCGTGGCTGGATGGTTCATTGGGTAACACCGCTGACTTTTAGGCACAGTTGTTGGGGTTCAAATCCTGGTCAGGGTGTATCGCTCACCCATGGAAAATGGGTGGGTTGTATCAGAAAAGACATCAAGTGGGAAAATTGTGCCAGACATGCACACCTTTTCTATTTTATTGTTTTGTTACACAAAACATCACAATTGTTTGGGAAGATGTGAAACCTGTTTCCTGCTCATTTTGGGTTAAAAATAAATAAAATAATAATAATAATTTGACCCAATTTTACACTTGGGGGGGGGGGGGGTTCCTGTTTTTCTAACTAATTTTTTTTTTATTCCTCTGTTTTTCTGAATATATTTTTTTCTGTTTTTCTGAGTAATTTTTCAGTTTTTTCTGAATATATGTTTTTTTCTGTTTTTCTGAGTAATTTTTCCCTGTTTTATAAAATAATTTTTCAGTTTTTTCTGAATATTTTTTTTTCTGTTTTTCTGATTATTTTTTTTTAAGTGTTCTCCCTCAGAGATTAGAGAACAAACCACAATACAATATACACATTCATTCCTTTATTGAGAGCCAGTAAGTAAACATGACCATCTTATTGCATATGAAGGTGTGCGGGAAAGTGTCCACTTCCGCTATTAGTGAGTCTGCAACAAGTCACTTGGAGTTCAGAGGGGAAGTTTTTTTAATTATTATTATTGATTTAAAAAAAATCTGTTAAAAAAAAAAAAAAAATCCCTGTTGTTCTGAGTAATTTTTCCTCCTGTTTTTCTGAATAAACGTTTTCAGCCTGTTTTTCGGAATATTTTTTTGACAGAAAAAAAATTCAGTAAAACAGAAAAAATACTCCCCCAAAAAAAACAAAGCTTCCCCAAAAAATTTGTCAGAAAAACAGGAGGGTTTTTTTTTCAAGTGAATGCAATACGCTTCCGTACAATTTTGAGGTAAATAAATTACCCAAAAAGTTGGGTTGGTCCCTGTTTGACACAATTTGGGTTCTATTTTGACCCAACTGTTGTTAGAGCGTATCCTGTGAGCGGCTTGCTGTGGTAACCCCTGATGGGGAATGACGCTTCTCTTTTTCTCTAAAAAAATTATTATTTGTAACCAGAGCTCTAATGACCCAACTAACCTGGTAAACCATTTCTTGATAGCTTTAACAGTATGGGTACTTTTAACCTATTAATGGATCAACATTTTCACCCAACGTTCTGGGTCAAATCCTCAACCCAATGTGCTGGCTATAAAAAAAACAACAACATTGTCACTCAACTTTTGGACTCAGCGCTGTTAGCTATTTCACCCAATTTTGATTTACTTTTGAGACAATACTTTTAAGCGTGAATGCAGTTGTCAATGGTGAGGAGTGATTGTTTCCTTTTAACAACTCAGCCCATTTTTGTTTAAAGGCAGACAGTGATGCCAAAAGTGTGTTACTTATTGTGTCAAATCTACTCTGTAATTCTTTTTAAATCAACATAATTGCAGAAAATGAAACTTCCCAAGGATTTAATGTTGGAAATGGAAGCTATAAGTTGTCAGAGCTGTTTCCATAGTTCTGAAGTTTCATTGCCTCATTTGTGAGATTGTCGCCACATTAAATTTGAATCAGTTGTCGTGGCAAATCCGTATTTTAAGCAGAACCGCGGATGTTGTTGTCATGGAATTTCCTCTACACTCTTGAATGTGCTGGGAAATGGTCAACACTTGCAAAACAATTCCTTAATAGAGCTTGTCTGTGCTATTTGCACATCAAGAGATAACTTCTTGGAAAAAAAAACTCAAGTTCACTCATGATGGTTCATCCCTGGAGACTGTGAAGCTGCATGCAGAGAGAGAGAGAGAGAGAGAGAGAGAGAGAGAGAGAGAGAGAGAGAGAGAGAGAGAGAGAGAGAGAGAGAGAGAGAGAGAGAGAGAGAGAGAGAGAGAGAGAGAGAGAGAGAGACTTTCCCAAAGTCCACTCACACTGCTGGTGCGAGTGGATTTGTGCCAAGCATAAAAAATGTGACACTCTGCACCAAGATGGTCGTATCTGAAATATTCACTCCCCAAAAAACAACAAAAGAGTGTGAGAAAGCAGAAATCGTGTGTGTGCAAATGACAGACGTCTCCGCAGGGAAAGCTCTTCTTCAAACTGAACTTTCATCCCTAACTGATTCTTGCTGAGCTGAAATGAAATGTTGTGTACGGAACGCTCACGCAGGTTGAAGTGACACCGACATCTGTCAGCAGGATTCTGTCAGCGCCCGCCGGAGGTTAACGTGTCTGCTGGGTTTGTTGTCATAGGAATGGAGAGTTTTCACAAGGTGTTTGGCTTTTTTCCACTCGCTTCCTGCTGTTTTGAGTTAAAGCGACAAACTAATGGAGAATGCCTTTGATAATTGCCACATCTGACTGCTTCACACATCTCATAAGTGGAAACAGACCAAAACATCCATGCAGGGACCGTTTTTGGGCTTGAAGGCACCGAATCTGAAATGCATGAGGACACATGTCCGTGTTGGTTTTTCAGGTGTGTCAAGTGCATTGAAACAGTTGATCTGCTGCGGTTTATTTCTTAACTTTATTTCAGGTTTAGAATTGATTTTACATGTATTGTTTTCAAAAGATCAAAGCTGCTCATTGTGAGAATTAGCTCAAAAATATCTCTACAAATAGCCTTTTTATTTGACCATTTATGAATGGAACAGCTTCTAATTCGTAGATTAACACTTAGCTGTTCACAATGGGTACTTCTGTAAGCCTCTGGCCAATAGTTTTCAGACTGGATTTGGGTTCGAATTTCCCGCTCTCCGGCGGATGTGACGTCATGTGCGCAATATCTACGTGAAGAAGGGTGTGTGCAGTTTCGTTTTGCGGCCACAGGTGGCAGTAGCAATCCAACATTGAACTTTAAAATTTTAGCTTTAAATAAAAGTCGTAGGAGCAATAGATAATTTTACAAAATGGTTTCACGATAGATTTAATTATTCATCATCATCACTATTATTATTATTATTATTAAGTTATTTTATTAATCCCTATATTTTTAGTAAATAAGTTTATGCCAGAGTTTAGGGTTTAGGGTCATGCAGTGCAAGGTGGTGCTAGTAAAAAAAATAAAAAACCCTGAATATATATACATTTTAAATATTATCGATTTTATTTATTTATCTTATTTTTAATAATTAATTTTAAATAATAATAATAATAATAATGTTTCTGGGTTTAAAATGACTTGCATAAATTCAGCTTTTATCAACTTTCCCACACATTCACATCCTTGATAAGCAAACACGACACTCGTATTTCCAACTTTTATCTGCAGCTCATTTGGGTTTCGAGAGAAGACAAAGATTGCTCGTAGAATCAATATTTTGTTTGGGCTGAAACTGAAAAAAAAAACCTGATGAAAGTCATGACTGGCGTCAGATTTTCCAGCTCTATTTGCAGAGTGTCCTGTGGCCTCGTTCAAACCAAGTTATTAGAGCACAAACAAAACAAAGTCCCTGAGGTGCTGGAACACAGTAGAGGGTGAGAGACTTGAAATTATACAATGAGATCATCTTCCACTTCATTGGGATGAGTGACTTGCAATTTTCGTAACAATTCATTCACCATGTCCACCAGTCCACAGCAAGCAAGCATATTATTAAAGGACGACTCATTGGGGTTTTCCATTAGAAAAAAAACTGCAGGAAAAAATAAACATCATCATGAGAGAGTCGATAGAATGCTGGCAGCAAGAGAGGAAACACAATTCCGCTAGCAATTAGCATCAATTACAATAAATGTGACATCCAATGGACTTTTGTTCCGAATAGAGATGATGCTGTGTTGTAATATTTAATGCCCTTAAAACTACAAGCAACATAAAGCAAGTACAGTGAAAATAAACTACAAAACCAATTCCTATACAAATTTAAATGAAAGAACCATTCAATATAGCACTTTTGTTTTTTATTGATCTTTCCAGATGATTGGTATGTTAATGAGAGACGGATGAAACGGGATGACTGAAGAAATACATCTTTAGACGATTATTCCAAATATGTGAAAGAGGTTGTTTTTCTTCTTCTTCCCCTAACTGGTCATGGGGGTGGTTATCTATGTGGACTTGCATGTGTTGAGTTTCCTCTGGGTGCACTGGTTTCCTCCCACAGTCCAAACACATGCACTTTACATTAAGTGGAAACTTGAACTTGCCCCCAAGTGTGGTTGCCTACATGTCTGTCCACATGCATTTTAGCACAGTGACATGGATGGATAGGTAACATCTTGATTTGCATGAGCGTTTGACTTTCTGGAAGTCTGTGTGCATCTGGAATAAATTAGCAAACAAAACCTTTTTTTGAGGCCTCATGTGGAAATAAGTTGACTAGTCTGACCATGATTGTAAACCAGATAAATATTAGTAAGTAATTGTACTTCTCGAAATGTTGGGGTGTTTCAGTCTTCGGTCTTGATACTATTGCAGCTTGTCACTCTTCTTTTTTTTCTTTTTTTTAAATATACACACAGAGTGGAAACTAAATAGAGAACCAAGGTTAAGATTCAGTCTATTTTCAACAGCTCTATCAACAAACACATAAGTCCCATTCCTCCAAAACCTGTATTTTGTGACGGGTGGAAAGTAAAAAGACAAAGGAAAAGGGCTTTTGCCAAAGGGGGATAAAAATGATTGAAGAATAATGCATATTTTACTCTTTTGACATACAGACATATATATAATGTTATGGCTGATCTTGCAACCTAAATACTGAGCCTAGACTTTTTGACAATATTATTATGCATAGCGTCTGGCTTTACGGACCAAGGGTTGACAGAGGTCCCGGAGGGCAAAACGCAAGTCAGTCATCGTCATGGAAGAAATCTTGGACGTCAACAGTGAAATATCACAGGTCAAATGTAATGGTAACAATGAGGAAAGATTTCCATGAGAACAGAAGCCACGTTACCGGGGCAACTGGCAGCTTTTCTGAAATGTAGACAGAATGAGAACATAGGTGCAGACATTTGAGAGGGAATTAAGGCAACAATAAGAAATGAAATGATTCAGTTCCAGGAATAAATATATATATATTTATATATATTCCCATTTTAAATCCATCCCTGTTGTGTTGTAGGCTACTAGCCTGTAGCCTCGTGCTAGCTAGCGCTAAGCTAGTTCTTCTCTAACGTCCACTTCCGTTTGTTGCTACAGGACAGAGTGAGAGGCCAACAGCGAGGCATTAGGCATTAGGCAACCAGGTATTCCCGTGTTTAGGGCAGCATTAACTAGTTCCCATAAACAAACACACACACACACAACTATTTCCAGGCGTCCGCTAAAATGTAGCGCATACGTAGCTTCCGCGCATGCGCAATCCCCAGGTAGAAATTAGACAGGACATCCCATCTAATCATTACTCTCTGATGACAATAATATGTATGGGTTATATATTTTTGGAAAAATATGCGGAGAAGCAAAACACAAGGACAAATCATACATGCTCAATAGCTGGAAAGCAAGGTGAAAAGCTAAAACAAGACACGCTAAATCACCAAGGTTGCAAAAATAGTCCCATTCAGACAGTGTTGGAGACCACCAGCATGGAGTGGTATTGGCTGACATGTGTTCTGCAGCTTGGCTGTGCACACTGCTGGTTTATGTTGAGAAAGCTGTGTGTGTTTATCATTTTTGGCTCACTTCCATGAGATTTTGACACTTGGCTGCAGGCAAGCTTGGCAAAGTTGGATTAGGGAGAACAAAGAGCAAACCAGGAGAGAGAGAGATAGCTATAATCTTTGCACAAGGATTCCACTGAGGAGCGAGAAAAAGTCTTGTAAATGTCCCCTTTCCGATCTCACTTTAGCGGAGAACAATCCCTCAACAGCCTGCTAAATGTTTCTTTTTGTCCCGCTTCCCATTTAAAGCCTGCTTCTCATTCTTCGATTCCTCAGTCGAACACAGCGACATATGGAAGCTATTTGGTTCACGTCAAATGTCTTAAAAATCATGCTGGAGATCTCAATAGGTCGTGTGGTTGCGCACAGAACCTGAAGTGGAAAACATCTCCAACAGAGGAGGTCAAAATAAGGCCTACTCACCTATAGGTTGTTATTGATATTCACCCAAGCACAATGAGACAAACGTTATCACCTGATTGTTGTTAAAATATTTGTGTAATGTAGATACTAGCTCCTCACGATGGCAGATAAAGATTCTTCCAGTGGAGAACCGAACATTTGGTACCCTCCGTGCCTCTTACAGTAATGCCACCACACTATCAGGTCACAATTATAGAAACCACCAATGCATTACAATAACAATCAGCACACAAATGTACAATCGCCAAATATAATGATTATTAAAGGTATGAATGTGTGCAGATCACCACATATGTGTTTGCTAGTTGAACCTGGCTTGAAACTGTCATTATGCCAGGCAAACTCATAGAAGAAGAAAATAATACACAATAACATTTAGGCAATACTGCATTACAAGGTGCTATTTTTGGGTTAGTAATGTTGCGGGGGGAAACTTCAAGTCCCAAAATGGTGGCTATAACGTCTTAAATTTAATGTCGGCTACGAAATTTTCATTACCACCACCTACAGGACTGAGTGGAAACATTGTTGACTATTTACAAACGTAATTCTTGTTTTCATGTATTTTTCCTTAACTTTTGTTAACGATAGAAGTTAATAAATTGCGTGATCTGAAGCTAGGTGGAAAACCTTGGCCGACTGAGCTCTTTTAATGTGCATTACCACCCCCTGCAGGTCTGGGGTGGAACAGCATGAACAACTTCAATATATTTTTTCTTTAAAATTTTAAACCATTCCAGGTATCTTAATAATACGTCTATGAAGTTCATTATTTAAAATACTCCAAAGCTCAAGAATTATAGCACACTTCTTCTTGGCCATAAATACTAGGGGTGTTAAAAAAAAAATCGATTTGGTAATATATTGCGATATTACAGCGCACAATTTTTGAATCGATTCGACCGAATCGATGTTTAAACATCAATTTTTTTATGCCAATATTCAACAAAACGTCTCAGGGTTCCCACGTTAAGCATGGAAGAATGTTATGTTAATGAGACATTAAGCCTTAATATTTTATTTCAATGATGTTCAAACATGAAACAGATTGCAACAGATTGTTTATTAGTTAGTCAGTGGCTCACAGTAATAAGCCTGAAGTTTCCGATAAATATATACATTTTCATACAAATCTTACAGTGTACATGTAGAAGTTTACTTATTAGTATTTTCTAAATTTGAGCAAGTAAAAAAATCTATTTATAGATTCGTATTGGGATTAATCAGTATCGACTCAAATCGTGACCTATTAATCGTGATAGGGATCAAATCGCAAGGTACTAGGCAATTCACACGCCTAATAAATACTGTAAATAGCAATCCAATGGAAATCGATCAGTACAATGATAAATGAGCGTGCCTTCTTTTGGGTGTGATGATGTATTCTTACACTGCTGCGCTTACGAGTTTATTACACAGAATTTAGAACTTTGAATTCCCTTTACTGTTACCCGACGACCCTCTGCACAAGTTTCTTTTATTTCATACAGTGAGCTACACTAGAGGATAGTAACTTTTCTCTATTTGCTATTGCTTGGCCTCCACTTGGTTCTTTGTTTCCTTTTACATTTGAACCATACGTTTGTAAATCTTCCACTTTAGCAGAGGCTCGAACACCCTGCTCATGCCAAAGACGTTTTAGGAATGAAGTTATGATAGCGATTAAAACGTTCACAGGAATTTATGACCCTTTTTAACACAGTTATTCCTTTTGGCCGCTACTCTTTTATGTGGTATGACACACACAATTACACTGAGGTTACAAATGATAGTGTATCAGTGATAAATCATTAAAGTGAGCCTCGATCAGAACCTGCGTAGAGAGCACATACTGTGGGAAAAGTCCTTGATAGTCTCAATTTATTTGCAAGCATTTTCTTTTGGTAGGATGGACGCTTGAGTCTTACAGCTATGCACAATATGGATCCAAGGCTGCTAATTTGTTCATGTCATGTTTATGACATAAAGCTAAACATTTCCAAATAGTTAAACATACTGAGCATAATGCAGAAAAATGGAAAGACAACATGGGAGGTGATGTTAAAGCTGATTTATTCATTTAAACAATGAAAGCAGGGGTAATGTGCACAAATAATTATGCTAGCGGCAAAGCCAACCACAAAACAAAACAGAAACGGAAAGTAAATTTTTAAATGACAGATTGTAATTTGCAACTTAGACAATCTTCAACCATTGATTCAAATTACTCGGTGCTCAGCACCATTTTTCAAAAACAAAATTGACACTGTATGAGTACACTTACAAAAAAAAAACGTCCTTATATGTTTTCAACATAAATAGTTTCAAATATAAAAATAAGTAGTAAAAAAAAAGCATCATTTGGGCTCCTCACATTTAACTTTTTTTTTGAATTCAACAATACAACAGATTTGCATGACCAGCATACAGCCATGACCAATAACGTAACTAAATACACATACTCGAGTAAAAACTATTGGCATTATTGGCACACACGTTACTCGAGTATTTCCTGTATATGTTATGCTCAACTCAAATGATATGCTCTCATTTGATGTCCCTTTAACTTGAACTGAAGATATTTATTTGATATGATGTCACTCAGACGAACAGTTTGGTCCCAGATGGATTAAGAGTGGAAGTTGAATTTGAAGGCTTTCGCAAAATCCAAAAAACAACAACACTGCCCACACCATCAGATCCGACTTTGGACCCTTGGTAGTGTGTAGAAGTTATAAGTTTATGTCATTGTACATTTAAGAGTATTTTTATTTTAAACTGTTTCTGATATCACGGAGTAAAATCCATTCATTAGGCTTGTGGGTTGAAGTTGTTTGTCCACGTAGTGCTTAAGTCGGAGACGGCTTGTCAAGATTCTACATGAGGAATCCTAAAGTTGAAGTTAACCTTAAACAAATCTTGATAATAATATTTTATATGTGACCTCACTAGTCTAAAAATGTTCTGATTAATACTACATTTGTGGATTATGAGTTTTGAAGCAAAATCCAGCCGTTTTTATCCATCTCAGGGGGCGGCCATTTTGCCAATTGCTGTGGAGTGAAAGTGACATCACAGTTGCTCAGGCTCGGGCAACGACCAATCACAGCCCATCTGTTTACTGAAGCTGAGCTATGATTGGTTGTTAGTTACAAGTTGAGCAACATTGATGTCATTTTCACTCGACAACAAGTGGCAAGATGGCTGCCTTCTGATATAGATAAGAACTGCTGGAGTTTGACTAATGGGGCTGCATTGAACATATTATTATTATAAGCATATGGATATGGATGGATAATGTAATGAAAGACACTTCAGCTTTGCACAGACTTTGGTCAGCATTGTTAGCATGCATTGAAGTCAGCTCTACTTCTTTAACTTTTTTGACGGCGCCCTCTTGAGGGGAGGCTCCTTCCGGTCCTGGGTGGTATCCTGATGCGGGTGCGTTCGGGATGTCTTCGACTCGTACAGCTGCTTGAGATTGAGCGTTTGTTGCTCCTTGGCCGTCTCTCGTTGGGCCTGACGCAACAGACGTTTCATGGTCTTCACCTTCTCCCTCAGGTGGCCGTTAGCCTTCTCTAGCGAACGCACCTTCTGAGAGAGCGTGCTCACTTTCTCCTCCTCCTCGAACAGAGCCTTCTGCACCGTGGAGCACAGCAACTGTGAAGAAAAACAAAATGGCTTTAGAGTCAACAGGGTGTGATGGACAAGGGCCACTGGGACCAAACACTAAAATTCCGTTTTTTTTGTATTGAAATTCAAGAAGTTCAGTGCCATCCATGAGCTTTGATTTATTCTAGACTGGACAAAAGTGGCCTTAAGGAGAAAGTGTTCTTTTTGGACATAGGTTTGATTGTCATCTGCATAGCAGTGAAAGGAAATATCATGCTTTCTTAAGATGGAACACAAGAGCAGCAAATGCAACGGAAACAGCAGTGGCCCCAAGATTGAACCCTGTGGAGCACCAAATGACAGTGGGGTGGAGTGTCCCTGACACAAAATACATAAAGGTCTTGATTTTTGTTGTTGTTCAGATTTAGCAATGACACCATCTACCTTAATTATTAATAGCTTTTTGGACTCTGTATCGATATCAGCAATATTGCCACTGTATTTATTTGGTATCGGATCAATATCAAATTTTGCAATATCGCTCACCACTGAGGACCGAAAAGTATGGCATGAGAGAGGCCACTGTTGTGGGAAATTAGAAGCTGAGCAGTCATCCATTTGTAGTATAACTTTCTGACAGGACCTTGCAAAATTTGTTGGAATGAAAAACAGCTGAGGAGAGGTATGTTTTGTTTGTTTTTTTGCAACAGTTTTGGCATCTGATGGCATAAAAGCTGCATTGGAATGCTGACGACCAGTCTCGTCATGTAGAAGTCATGCTTGACTTCAATGGCCTTGTAGCTCAGGGGTCAGAGCGATGGTCTTGTAAACCAGGGGTCATGAGTTCAAATCTCATTAGGGCCTAGTGCTTTTGGATGATGGCAGTGGTGTATGTGACTTAAATACAGAATGTCAATCAGTCTGTTCAACATGGTCAATGTTAGCTTTGACTTCGCATCGTAGGTGATTGAACCTGACCAATTCTTACACATTTCAGCAAATCATAGTTCGAAGGTGGAAAACTCAATCTAGTCTAGCGGTGGGTCCTCGAGGGCTGGAGTCCTGCAGGTTTTGGATGTTTCCCTGCTGATTCCAATCAACAGGATCATTATCAGAGTTTGCTGATGAGCTAATCATATATCTGCTATGTATGAGATGGAAAACATCCAAAATTTAATTGTAATTATTATTTTTGTTGTTTTTAATAATCTTTTTTTTTTAAGAAAAGATTCTTAAAAATTAGGAGCGTCAGGTGATTATTATTTTTTAATCGTAATTAATCGCATGGCCTCACTAGTTAACTCACAATTAATCACACATTTTATATCTATTCTAATACAATAAAAAAATATAGTTTTTTGGGAAAAAATGGGGGAAAATGTGAAACGAATAGAAATAGTTAAAATTAATTTTTGACATCTATAGTCGTCAATGGCAGTAAATGAGTTAAAGATTTATCTTTACCTTGATGAGTCTAAATTTAGATTTGGCAAAAGTATCTTAACGGAAAAAGTTTGAAAAGAAACGTTAGTTCACTACCTGAACACAGTGTTGGTTATTGCTTGTCATGCAACGTACAGGGGTCACCAGGTCAGTTTTGCATTTTAAAAAGATAACAATTGACTAGTCTGATAATGTGGAGTCTGTTTTGGAAAGGAGGGCCTCATAGCTCAGGGGTCAGAGCACTGGTCTTGTAAACCAGGGGTCGTGAGTTCAAATCTCACTGAGGCCTGAATATTTGGAACTCCTTCCATTAAAAGGACATGCTACTGTTTTACAGAGTGAAAAACGGAAAAGCCCAAGGAAAATTCACTTCACAGACAAAGAATGGAAATTTAAGACTACATTAATGCAGGGCGGAATCTACAGTTGACAGTTTCTGACTGCCCCAATTCTAGCTATGCAAAGTATGTGAACTGTAGGTCAGAGGTTAGAGCATCGGTCTTGTAAACTTTTCTGTCCTCCAGGTAGGGATTAATGTGATGTGAGGCAACACGACCGGCAACAGACCACTTACCAGCCTAGAAGTTTTGTAAGGTCCCAAAAAATAAAAGACCTCCAACTGCTTCAGACCGTATGGATTTTCTGCCTGAGTGTGGATTTCCTCTGCAGATGCTAATGCTTCCATGTGGGCCAGTATGTAAATTGCCATTCCTTAAATAACAACTGCTGAAAGCTTGGAGGAAATGTTGAAAATGCGCTTCTGGCTGCCGGGCCACATCACTAGTGGCTACATTTCCTCCTGCAATATAACTGTGGCCATACACCATATGGCATTACTTACTCCCTATTGGGATGTGAAAAGGCTGTGAAACTTTATAACATAAAGGTTGAAGTGTAGAGACAGGACGATCATGGTACGTAAAGCAGTGGGTGACCCTGCTGTGTGAGCCCAGGCATAACAAATACCGTAGTTGGACATTAAATGCGCTGTACTGCCAAACTCGTGAAATAGGAATTTTTAACTAATATGGTTGCACATAGAGGACATTTTAATAAATCTGTTTCAGAGATGGGAATACAGTATGTGTGGATTTTAATTGCAATGCCACAGGGGCAATGACGTCACTTAGCATGCCTGTGTTTACATGCCATTACACTGTGAACAGAACAAATTTTCTCAAGTACTTAAGTCTTTTCGAAGTGGGAAGAGACATGTTTTGAATGGAAACACGTGTGTCCTGCTTTAAAGACAAATTTTGTCAAAGCACATGAACTGAAGCCATAAGCAGCCATTAGTTTTCCCTTTGTGTGTATGGCGAGGGAGCCTCTGCACGCTTTGGTCGTCATGCAGTTTGGTGTTACTAGCACATCTCGAGGCAAGCGCATGCATTGTAATGACTTGGATGTACCAACTGTGACCTGAACAACGTCTGCTTTTCTTTTCTCTGGGAGGAAATACAATCTGGACTATAATTTAAGAACCCGCAGCCGATATCTAAATATCACTTGGTAATTACAATCACAGGCCAATCCTAACCCCAAATCTTTGCTATTAACGGAAATGCAAACCGTGTTTGTAATTCCCTTTTCCCGTGGTAGAGTTCTGCTTTCATGGGAAGTCAGCAAAAGATTGGAAACAGACAGAAGAAGACCAAAATGAGGAGGACTGCGCCAAATGTTTGTGCTTGTTTGAGGGGAAGACGCAGTGTTGAGTCAGTGGAAACTATAAATACATAACAAATAACATAACATAACATAACAAAATTTTTGCACATTTGTGTAATTAGTTTCCTTTATATTTGGCAAAAGCATTTCAACCTTTTTCAAATTCATACTTTTGACACTTTCAGACAAAAAAAATGTTACGAGTCAATATCACCATAAAGTCCTTTTAAAGCTGACAATGTATAGCTTGCTGGCAGGGTGGACAATGACAGGGTAGACATTTTTGGCTAATGTTAGCATTTAGGAGCACATGGTAGACACCAAGTTAGCAAGGTGACTGTGCAGTTTAAAAACTATATTCCACATTTATGAAAAGTTTTATACAAAGTATTAATTGAGATTTCAGTATGACAGAGTGGACATGTTAAACTAGACAGCATCCAACTACACACACACTATGATTTTTTTTTTTTTTTACAAATAGCAATTACAAAATTACAATTGGAATTACAAAAAAAGAAGTGTAAATATTTATTCTACTACTATCCGCTGTTTCAACCACTGTGGGAAGACTAAATGGTGCACGTGATTTCAACGAAACCAACAGATGGTTTGCTGAAGGGACAGCTACCCCATAATGACAGGGTGGACAACATTTTCAAGGACACATGCAAAATATTCATTATGATTATGAAAATCGTAAAAACATATTCTATCAAATAAATTGATCTGGACAATAAACCCACTGGATTTTTTTATTTGAATTTAAATTTAAATTGTCGTATTATTTAACCACTCATTCCATACATTATAATTAGCAGGGCAGGGTGTGAGACATGCCAAATTATCATACTGTACATCCAATGAAAACGAAATGGCATAAAATGTAGGCCACTTATTATTCTGCTACATTTCCATGCTGACTAAGTGATTCAGATGATGACACCACAGGCACTTTCATGTATGGTGATAGTGACCCTAATATTCAGCAGGCGTCGACATGATGTAATCCTACATAAAAGGTCCCACATGCTGCGCTTAAAACAAGACTAAGCTATAGAACAAACAAAAAGCCATGGATGTTGCAAGAACAAGATGTTATATGTTCTAAAAGTGGATTTTTCCATAAAACATTGTGGCTTCTTTGTCTAGCCAAACCTCGGAAAATGCCTGTTTCCCATATTTTGGACCATTATTTGACTTGCAGCATGCTTCCTCTTCAAACAAAAGGATATCATCGTGAATCTTCCTGTGTGCCCCCACGTTAATACAAGCAATTATGGCTTCTTGCATTCTTTTCCCTAAAGCAATGTGCTGAATCAGACTTTCTTGTTCAACTGTTCGCATGTGAAATCAAACACACAGGAGCTTTTTTTGCCATCTACGTACCCTGCTGTCCTCCTGAGCCTCCCACTCGGGGGTATAGCTATGGACCTGAGTACCAGGTGTGCAGTTGGCAAATTGGAAGAGGCTGGCAAACATGCGATGGTTTTCCGCCGTGTCTGGGAAGATGGCATCCTGGAAGTTCACTCCATGGGGGACCATGTTGTAGTTTTCATCCATCCTGCATGGCAAGAAAGAAAATATCTATTGTACACAGTTTCACTTTTCAACTCTCTCCAGCCAGAGCAGATTTATGAGTGTGATTAATGCATAGCGTCATGTGAAATGTGTGAGGGAAAACTTATGGACATCTGGAGTCCATCTCGTCTCCACAGAAGACATCAAAAGTATGCTTGTTTGTACAAGTGACAGAGTTGGCACATGTGTGTGTTGAAAAGGTAAGATTTGGAAATGCGTAAGAATTGCCATGCCTGCATTAGATACACAACACAAATGCGTTTTTGATCTGGCACAATGTCAGTGGTTCCCATCTGTATAGGTTGTGTTTGTTATTCTTCTGACAGAATATTTAAGGGGTAGCATATAGGCTAATGTTTTTACAGTGCACATGAGAACTAGCCATCACACTCAATCGGTCTCATTTTAAGATCCCATGTGAGATTGCTGGTTGCATTCTTCTCCATACTCATTCGCCCTATACTGGGAACATTTTGCTCATGATTGATTGAAACAACTATTTTTGTCTCTCTGTGGTTTTGTTGAACAGGAAATGGATGTCCACTGGAGACTGCGATGAGAATGAGAACTCCATCTCTTCATCTTTGTTGCCTCATGAAATAAAGAGTTAACATATTCGAATGTGAGCCAGAAACAATCCTGTTTGGGTATTTGTGTCACTATATAATATTAATAAAGCATCGTAAGACATGTCAACTAGACACACTCATATGATATTAAAATACCATTTTTAAAAGGGAAGTCAACTTCATTCACTGCCATAGACGGCTATGAACGTCAAAAATTCATTTGAACTATTTATATTAGTTTAACTTTTTTTTTTTCACTTTTGTTAAAAAGAGTATGAAAACCTAGACATTTTTTTTAAAAATATTTTATTTTTTTAAGAAAAGAAAAGATTATTAAAAATTAGGGGCGTCAGGCGATTAAAAAATGTCATTGTAATTAATCGCATAACTCACGATTAATCACAAATTTCATATCTGTTCTAAATGTACAAAATAATCTAGGTTTTCATAGTCTTGTTAACAAAAGTGGAAACACATTTTTAAACTAATAAAAATAGTTCAAATGAATTTTTGACGTCTATAGCCGTCAATGGCAGTGATGGAGTATTTCTTAACAATAATATGTTATATGCGACCTTCGTCTTAACATGACATTCTGACTAATATTACTAATATTATATTTGTGGAGTATGAGTTATGAAGCAAAATCCAGCCAGTTTTATCCATCTCAGGGGGCGGCCATTTTGCCACTTGCTGTCGACTGAAGATGACATCATAGTTGCACAGGCAGGCAACAACCAATCAGAGCTCACCTGTTTTATGAAACTGAGCTGTGATCGGTTGTTCATACCTGAGCTACTGTGATGTCATTTTCACTCCACAGCAAGTGGCAAAATGGCTGCCATCTGATATTGATAAAAAACTGCTACTTAACTCATATTCCACTCGCAATATTAACCACAATACCGTATTTAGTTTAGTGGGGCTGCATAGAACATCTTATTGTCAAGATTTTTTTTTCTTTTTCTTTTTCTTTTTTTGAGGAGGGGCAGTTGTCTTCCCCTTTAAGGCTGTTTTGTACTGATTTGCACTTCAAGGGTAAAACAAGAGAGGCTTTGTCTCAAGTTAATCTGTTCCCAATTTAATGTTTGACTAAATGACTTGTCTTCTCTTACCCCATACAAGTGCTATCAATCTTCTTATATAACCACCCACTGAGCACAGACAGCCATAACCTCCTCTGTTACGTTTCTCAGCCGCCACATCATTAATAAACGCCATTTGTGCCATTCCATAACAAACTTACATGCGCTTGTCGCAGCCCCATGTTTGACACATGACGTGGTATGCTTTGGATCGTTTGCTCTTCTTTTCATTCTCCTCCCACCAGTCTGACATAAGTCGACCTGATCTGTCCCACAACATGCGAGGCTTTGTCAAATCTCCTCAGGCAACGTCTAATCTGCTGTTACTCTTTTTCAATGCTACGTTGTTGTAAACAAGAATAATATAGAGCCTATAGTTTACAGTTTAGAAGTTAGGCAGGGGAAATGGAACAATTTCTTCCCGTTATCCCTGATAAATGGAAACGGGTGTTTGATGTTTTGACCAACAAAACCAAGGGAAGCAAAGTGTTGTCTAACCACATGTTCACACACATCTTTCGGAAAGATGCATTATAAAAAAATCACTGCTGTTGTTGGCTTTGTGCAGACCCTCATGAGGGACTGCAAAACATTACACACCAGGAATGTTTTCCAGCACCCCTTCTCAATATCTGACATCTCATCTGTGTGAGCACACACACACACACAAAAAAAAAAAATGTGAATGAAAAATTGGTAACACCTGTTTGTTAGCACATGCTCCCCTATCATCAAGCAGACTTTCATCAGCGCCGGGTCCACAAATAGCGAGCTTTATCAAACTTTTGGTGTTTTGATTGTCTCTATAATTATATGCGCATGAATGCAAAGTTTGAACATACAGTACATGTTTTTCAATGTGCATGGAAAGTATGGCAGTTAACATAAATTAGCATGGGATCACATAGGAAGTGGGCGTCAATGCTCTGTTTGGTGAACTTCGGTTTCTTCACTGATTGAGTCCTTTGAGAATCCTTTCTCATGTTTATGGCGCACGTCTGAAGAGTTGATGCAGAGCAGAAAACAGTGAAACTTCAATTCAAGGATTTTAAAGGCATTACATTACATCATAGTTAAAATGTTGCCTTTTGTTGAAAGATTACTTGAACATATTTACCACCAAGTGGACTGTTTGATGTTTTAATGTTCGGAGTGCATACTACAACATTCTGCAGATAGCGACAGTGTTCTCCCCAGTTCCAATATCTGGCACTGTGTGAGATTTGACCAAGTGCTGTGTCCAAATGGATGCATTTCCCTCATCATGCATCTCATAAATCAGGAGAACATCTATTAAGTAATCGTAGAAGGATAAACATGCGATTAGTATTTCACTTTTTATGAGAAAGACATTTCTTATTGCAAAGTTTCCAAAGATGTGTTTAGGCAATAAATCAACTGAATCAAAGCAAACTAAATATTAACAAAATGATATGTAACTTTTCATCGTGATTGATATACCATGATCCCTTAAATACTGGCCACCGGTCTCATCGACTCTGCGCCCAATTAATCTCCAGTTGCATAGAACCTTGAATAAATACACGAGTACCTCAAATTCCCTCATTTCCCCCCAGAAAAAATACAGGTGGTGTTTAGCTAACAGTAATTTCATGTTTAGTCAAAAATGCTACCGTTCCAATAAAGAAAGAAAAACAAACAAATGACATTAGAATAAATGACAAAAGTAATAATACATTTTAGAAAATATACAGAAAACTAACCACCGGTAATGAAAATCAGACTTTTTTTTCCCCTTTCTTTTTTTCTTCTCTTGCATGTTTCCGCTCCCTCCACATATGTTCAACTGTCATTCTATGTTTTTGCAGTTGAGACCGAGCTTTCTAACTCCGAATGGGATGCGAGTTTATATTCAGGACACCCCAAGCTGGATGAAGTATAGCCCCAGAACAAAACCATGCCTCCTCCATGTTTCACAGTAGGGACAGCGTTATTTTCTTTTTATGCATCATTTTTTGCATCTGTAAACATAGAGCTGATGTGACTTGCCAACAACTTGCAGTTTTGCCCACTCGGTCCAAAGGACATTCTCACAGATGCATTGTGGCTTGTAATTATGTATTGTTGGAAAATTGCATTTTGTCAGTTTTAAGTTATTTCAATATTTAACTAAAGCACATTAACAACGCTAGAAGTAGATACACTTCTATGACCATATCGCATGGTGTTGCAGTAGATGTCTTTATCATAACACTTGCTGCCTGGACAGCAGACATGACATTTGTAAAATTGAAGAGCACTGTGTCGTTCAAAGAGAAAGTGCTGCTGTATGCAGATGAACAGTTGGGAAAGAAACTTAGCAAAGACTTGAACTGAGTCGTCACTGAACCTTGACTTGCATGTCTTTGACATTTGGGAGGAATCCAAAGAAAGCCCACACTGGAAATATACAGAATATGCAAACTCCACACAATTTGCCGATGATTTTTGATCAAAGTGGCACACATACAAAAAAGCAAACTTTCAACCGTTTATAGGGGTTGTGTGCAACCAATTTTTGCATTCAGCAAAACTGGATGAAGCCCTTCCTTCCAGTTGAAGTCACTGGTGAGCCCTAACAAACCATTTACACAAGATATCTGCAAGGGCTACGAAAGGTCATCATATCCAATGCCCGTCGCATTTGCAAAGCGACAAGTAAAATGGACTAAGATTGTTTCACCAACAGTATGTGAGTAGAAAGGTATGTAATGTAATAACTTCTTCTTTTTTTTTTAACTATTTGTTTACACTCTGTTATTATGCTTTTATACATTACAGTGCTATGTCATAAAAATGGTGGTGGTTTGTTGGGTACTGAGACAGATTAAAGGCATTTCCATTCATTTCAAAAGGAAAAAAGTTTTTTTTTATGTGTAAATTGGTCAAGGAACAAATTAAATTTGTAAGTTAAGGTATTACTGTATTTTCGTTAATTCATAAAAATGAATAAATACATTGTAAGTAGGCCGATTGCCGGTTTGACAGTTTACCTTGATTTTTAAAAGTCAAGGTTTCAATAACCACTAATACGGCTTGTCACCGGTAATGAGCTCTTCTTCTTTTTTTTCCTTCTCTTTCTTAAGAGGATGTCTAAGCAGGACACAAATGATTGTCTGCTTGGAGAGTTGAGAAAATGTGCTGCCTCTTTGAAGTTTATTGCCTCCAAATAAAAAAATGAATCCCATCCTCCTCTGCAAGCAGAAAGCAGTTAAGCATGGAGGAGGGGTTGAGCAAGAGAAAGAGATACTGCAAATAATGATGCATTTTGCTGTGATGGATGTGCATTGTCCTAAAAATAAATAAATAAATCTATGGTGCCAGCGGGCACTAGTTTGCCCCAAGGACAACATGAGTGGCTCATGGGTCTGTGGTAAAAAATACAAATAAATAAATAAAATTGCAGGGACACTGTGACATACTAAGAAGAATTAAAACAGAAAAGGAATGTTTATTTTATTCATCGAAAGGTAACATGATACCGGTTTCTTATGTAGCAAATATCCTATATTATGTTTAAAAATAAAATCGATTGTGTTCAATGGAGAAAAAAATTCTGTTTTTATTTACCAATTTAAAAAAGTCATCTTAGAGCTGTAATTGTAATACCAATTTCACCATAATAGGCTACAGCAATATTTTTTTCTCACAGGTATCTTACCGTCAAAATCTAATATTAGCCTGTGCCTAATTGTAGGTAACCAATGAATTGATCAATTGCAATATATATTACAGGACTTTTAATGCAAATGCTAAAAAGAATGGAGCGTGTTGTATGTTGCCCGCTGGCCACACTTTGCTCACCCCTGATGTAGGCTACCCATGATGTCGACATTTTACATGATATGTGATGGACTCATTCAGTCAGTCAGCACTACGGCAATTAAGGAGGAGGGAGGGGGGTTTACTCACTTTAGGAAGAAGTAGTAATTGTTATTTGGGGTCACGCTGTAGGAGAAGCAGGAGAAGTAGCCCAGGCCGGTGACATTAAATCTGGAGCCCGCGGGTACCTCCAGCATGCTTCCCCACGCCTGGTCACAGAGCAGCTCGATCTCGGCGAAGTAGAGCAGGTCGCTGTGGCTCTGCCACGGCAGGTAGTTGTACGGCTCCTTGTGCAGGGCCAGCACCTTTGCGAACACGATGATCTCGGCCAGCTCGGCACGGCACGCCTCCGTCTGGGGTCTCCAGTCGTGGGGCAGCTGGCACCCCTCGCTCCACTCGGGACCGGCCGCAGTCAGGAGAAAAAACACGATAATCCACATGATGAGACGCAAAGTGTCGTGAGTTGAAGATGGATGGAAGTTGCGAAGTAAGGGCAGTGCGCTCACGCAGTGGACATAATCTATTTCAGTGAATGATCCGGGTGGTTTGTATGTGGGGGGAAAAACAAACAAACATACAAAGGTTAACTCCACGGTTGTGCTTCTGTAGTCTCCAGTCTGCAGAAGTGATACCTGTAATTGTGAAGGAGGAGGATCAGTCTTCTCTCAGCTGCAGCAATTCCCTCTCACCTATCAACACAAATTTAGGCGGAGCAAACAAAACCACTGCAAACAACATCGCGTTGGACCTTAATAACCGATTGCAAATTGAAATTCTATACGATGTTAGAACATTGGATGAGATTTTAAAACAAAAGAAAAAGACTTATATTAAGAAGTGGATTTGGAGAGATGTTAATTGCACCCTCTTGTGGCAGTGTTTTATGCTACTGGGTTCGAGTTTGTTAAACGCTCTAAAGTCAATCATTTGGAATGACAAATCCCGTTCGTTTCGTCAACGACTCAACAACTTGTAAACAATCAGCGGAAGTAGAGAGAAAAAAAAGTCTAGCCTGGGAGTTAATGCACAACACCGAATACATTTATTTCACTCCGCAAAAGGCAGGTGTCCTTATCCTACGTTCTCATTAATTAACCAGCTCCTAAAATAAATGATTGGGGGATGACATTTAATTTCAGTGTTTAGACACACATGTATTACACGAAAAAAATGCAACACGGCTTTTAGTCAATTTTCGGAAATGAAGGAAGCTCAGCGATTGGACATTGTTGGCAATTCTTGGTCGAAATGCGACTTGCACAACTGAACATGACTTTGACATGGAAAACACAGGAACTTAATTGCTGTTGTTTGTACTGATACATATAAATGTACTGATACATATAATCATGCTGGGCTGGATGGTACAACGGGCCAGTGGCGCAATGGATAACGCGTCTGACTACGGATCAGAAGATTCTAGGTTCGACTCCTGGCTGGCTCGTATTTTTTCTTTATTTTAATTTTAATATTGAATGGAAAAAAAAGACAAGCAATGACATAATTTCAACCAAAATATTCATACCTTAAAAAACAACAACGTTGGGATATGTAAAACAACGGATGAATTAAAGTACCTGAAAAAAAATCAATAACGTATTATCTACGTTTAATATTTTTATTTATTATTCTTTATTCAAACGCCCGTTTGCAATGAGTCACAGGCGTGTTAGCATGTAAAATCACAAATCGATGGACGCTTCACAGCACATCCAATCACCTGTACTGTACTGTAATCTAAAATGGAGCCTAAACCGTTTAATGTATTACCGCTAGGGGGAAGCATTGTATAGTATTTGTTTGAGTCTATCGTTCGCAATTAGCTAATATATATTGTACTGCAGAACATTACATTCAGACATTTAATATGATTTGCATGCTTACCCACGGTCAATCTTTAGTAACTTGCCACTATGAACCCATTCTAAAATCTGCTCAAATAATTGTATCCTGTTTTATATTATCACGATTAATGTTACTCATCAAGATTGTTTTTAGGCTATTACACAAATGTTCTTGCGTATACATGTTTCCAATTTATGTGAAAATTATATCAGGCACTAAAGACATCAAAAAGTTTCAAATTCAAAGTGTTTGTGAAACTTCAGACAAAGAAAAGTCTCTGTTTAACAAGAATGAAGGATAACTCAATAAATTATGTGCGACATGGAAGAATTTATCATTACATACCAGACTTGTCCAGAAGTATTTAGGCAATTATTTTTTTCATTATTTTGGCTGTATTCAGCACCGAATTTGATTTGAAAGAAAATAATCAAGATATTTCAGCTTTAATTCAATAACTATTTTTATTACTCAATTTCCAGGGGTTCCAAAAAAATTGGACTACGTTCTGTAGCCAAAAATGTACAATAGGCCTACTTAATGTCTGCCTTCTGTAATGTGAAATCACTTTTTTAGTGAAGAAACAAGTTTGACTTGTATTGGAATGATGGAAAAGGGGAAAATATGGAGAAGGCAACAGTTTAATCAAATATGTGTCAAATGAGATGGAGGCCGTATAGTGACATTGGCAACTGTAAATTGAATTACAGTTTCACAAAAATTATATTTTAAATTTAAATGTATGTTTCAAGTTTTTGGTCAACACAATCTTTTTCTGAATTTTGATGATTAGAATCACGAGTATATTATATAGTTGTTGTTTTTTTACCAAATCTTTTTGTCACATGCTGATCACGGGGCTTTTCTCCATGCCTTTAATTTGATGTATATATGTAACTGAAATAGTTATTTAATATGCTAATGTGGTGCTTTGGGTGAGTGGCCATTGCAATACAACACTTTAATTATTATTTCAAAAATGATTATCTTTCGATGTGGCCGTTTACTCGTCGCCACTGTTGGCGGAAGTATGTCGCCTATTCAGTGTTGCATTCAAGTGCTCCCCGCAAAAATAAAATCTAAGAACAAAGACTGACGTTTTCATCGGACAAAAACCCCTTAACGTGTATTTTACGTCAACACTATAACGTCACATAACACTTTTAACGTTTACTTTAGCCCAAATCTAGATTTTGAACCCACGTACAACTAATGTCGAATATGCTAAATAAGTAGACAGAAGTAATCAAAGCTATGCCACATAACGTTATCAAATCGACTTCAGAAATAATCAAGGGTTTAAATTAATCACTTTACAAACGGTAGTGTTGGCGATTAGTTTACTTAAGACAGACTGTCAGATTTTCAGTTAGTTTCTCGAGGTCAGGGGGTGTGCATTTTTTAAAATTTATTTTTTAATGTCTGGGAACTCCGAATTTCCAACTTCCCAGTGCAACGGCAACGCAGCTCAGCTCTGAAACTCGCTACAAACAAGAAGCATCCGGTGCAAGATAAAGCAACTTTCACTTCACGATGTAAGATTTAAAGTTATACAGTATGTGCTCGCATTATGTCGATTGTGTTGTTGGGTCAAACAAGTGGAAAAGACTCGATCTGGTTCTATTGCGAAAAAATGGAACGTAGCATACGCCCTAAACTTAGCTGTTAGCGTGCAACAAGTGCTAGTTTGTTAACCAGGCGATTTCTTCATTAGTTTGCATTAGCCGTAAAGAAAAGTGCACATTTGAGCCGAGTAGTGAATTCGTCATTCACTTTAACTTAGTTTTTTATTGATAACTCATACGTTGTACTGTTCTTTACAAGTTCACTTGAGTTGAAATTAGCATCCCCGAGCAGCTAACCTAACCGTTAGCTTCTAAACGTCAAAAGTACATAAGTTTTTTTGTTTTTTTTTGTTAACACAATAAATGAATTAAATGGTGAAATGGTGAGTCGATTCATTACACATACTAAACCGCTGCTGGTTAAAGTGTTGTTTAAATGGCTGTGGCAGATATTTTTAGATTTTATCTAGATTTGAAATAGTTTCGGGCCAATTTGTATGATAAGTTAACGTTGAGATAATCGATGAGCAAAGGTGTTTTCAGTGGTCCGTAATCTTTAGTTGAGCAATATATATTTTTTGGTGTTCCTTTTGGCGTGCCAAATGATCTAATCGCCATGAGTGTATGCGCAGCAGCAGGAATGTAGTAGCTTGGTACTGGCTGCATGTAGGCCTTATCCAATGTCACAAGTTTACTTGTTACTGTGCTACAGTGCTAGTAATGGATTTGACAGACAGAATGTCCATACACTCACCCTGTCACTCTCCAGTTTGTTCTTGAAATATCCTGCTCTTTTCTAAACGAACAGTGATATGAAAGTGTGCTAAAAGCAGCACGGAATCAAATACAAATACAATTTACAGCATTTAATGAAATACAAGCACACATAACACAAGCACATCTTTTCCAAGGATTCTATAATTTTTGTTAAGGCCTGTTTCATGAGTTTTTTTTTTTTTAAAGTCATCCTGTTGAACCACAATTCTAAAGCAATAACATACAAATAAACAAGGAAATAACCAAAAGTTCACTTCCTGTAGTTTCCTACTTAACTATTTTTCTTTCACGGTTTCATTACACAACACATGACCATTTTATGTTTAGGAATATTGCCTAGAACATCTAGATTTATGCAAAATAACACGTGTGTTCAATATAATTTTTCTCCAGGTCAGGCTTAGTTCCAGAAGGTTCTGGTGCAGGGTCAAGCAACAAGCGTTTGCAGCAGACCCAAGCCCAGGTCGATGAGGTACGATAACTCTGCACAAGTTGAACTTCTCTTTTCCATACTATGAGAGTCTAAAAAAAAAAAAGACATATCATTGTTTGCAGTGATGCTTTTTCTCAATATGTTCACTACATGAGTTGTGGAAACAATTGCAATGCGCTTTCAGAAATGTTAGTGTTATTAAAGTATTCAGGCATTTCCCTAACATTTTATTAGCCAGGCAGCCCACCAGGCTTTTTTTTTTATCCCCCCCCCCCCACCTCCGCCTATCCATAGTGCCCCTATCCTCTTTCAGTGTTGTCCTCAAGTTACAGGGTGTCTCATTAAAAGGGAATTTCTGCAACTAATTGCCGTAAATATTAATACACGTTTAATATTTGTATGCTGCAGGCAATTAGGGCCCCTTTGTCTTTGTGTATACTGGGCCTTACTCTGTGTCCTGCACAGAACGCACAACTTCCTCGCTTATAAGTAGCAAACGTGGCGCATGATGTTTCTACATTAACAACAGATGATGTGCAGATGTTCATGTGTTTGCTGTATGACCATTAAAAAAATGATGATAATGTGCAGACCTTATCTACCAAGGGAGTTGAGCATTGTAATCATGCTGACATCTGAGACTACACATCCAGACACAGTGTTTGCGAACCCTGAACCTTCAATCTGCGACTGTAGGTTGAAAATTGTAATGATTCAAAATAAATCACGGAAAGCAGGAGAATCGCCTGCTTTATGGGGCTCTGTACGCGAGTTGAGTAAAGTCGGTTTGTTAGACAGGGGGACAGTACATACGCTGTTTTCGCTGACCTCTGCACCTAGAGCTCCTGTCGGATTCAGCTGCTAAGCGCAGCGCTAGCCGAGACCACTTGGTGGGGCTCAAGTGCGTCCTCCAAAGAATATGTCCCATGAACTTTCAGTCAATATTAAAGCAGTTTTAATTTGAATTTCCAATACAATACCACACACAAAAAGAAGTTAAATAGCCAAGAGATGGAAAAGACGTTCAACTTGAAAACGATGTGGTCAAGGTTACTACGGAACATCATTTCATTTGAAGTGAATAAAGAGTTATTGACATTGATTTTATTCAGAGTCAGAGGTTACACTGTATTTATCCAAAACTACAAATTTGCTTTTACTTTAAAGCTTGTAGTGTGTACTACTAAGTTTAATAAGCATTAGTCATAGCACTCATTTACCTGTCCATTGCATTGACGAGCTAACATAATTTTAGGGCTGATGCAAATGTTTGCACATCATCAACACTGCCTACTTGTGGAAGTTGCTTTTGTCAAAAAATGTTCCTTCTGGTTTTGTTTGTTTAGGGAAAGTGACGTCAGTTCAGAGCCTCCATTGATTGTCCCTCCCTCTCACCGTCCCTGGCTACCATATGACTCATTGTTTCTTGATGTGTGTCTCAAACAGTATTGCATAACCCTTGACATCACTCACATGAAGCGCCACTACAAGGAAATGCGTTGCCCACAAACACGTTTCACATGTTAATTTACTGGCCTGAGAACATTCTGAGAGTAAGATTGCTCTGAAATGACGCATGTGCTCCCCCTATTTTTATTTTTTATTTGTATGCTGAAATTAGCCCCTCCTACACAGAACATCACATTTAAGAATGTCCTCAGAGCCTCCAATTGGTTGCAGGAGGTTTATATAATCGCTGTGGTTATGTAATGCTTGCACACTCCTCTGCACTCTGCTGCTCTGTCTGAGGGGAGTGGCACAAGTAGGGTTTGTTTGTGGATCAGTGGAACATGTGGGTTATGCGCGTGTGTTTCCTGATACTATCTGATGTCTATTCCTACAAGGCGAAACTACGATGAGATTTATATAGTGCTACAATAAAAAACTTTTTTTTATCGGTTCATCTGTCTAAAAAAATGCACATGACCTTTTGCAAAAAAATAAAAAATATTTCCAGGTTTTAAATGCCCCTAAGTTGTGCCAATACAGTACATATATATCATTGTCAACAGTCTGTCAAAATATCCACACACACTCGAAGAGTTGCTACCCAACACACCCCCCCCCCGCCCCCCCGCCCCAGTGTGCGCAACGGGAATTAAATCATTCACATCTGTAATACACTGTACAGCAAACACAGTGTCTACAACTCTCCTATTGCTATTTAAATATTATGCTCCAATATGGTGTTGATTTGTTCTGAACATTTGATTGAACATTCACTTTTCTTGTAGCCCTAAAAGTACTAATCAATTGATCAAACATGGCGTTTGCACCCAGGTGGTGGATATTATGCGCGTGAATGTGGACAAAGTGCTGGAACGTGACCAGAAGTTATCTGAACTGGATGACCGAGCAGATGCACTCCAAGCTGGAGCATCCCAGTTTGAGACCAGCGCTGCCAAGCTGAAGAGGAAGTACTGGTGGAAGAACTGCAAGGTACAATTTCAATATTATTTTTTTATTTTTTATTTTTTTTAAACATCTTGCTACTGTTTTTGAATACGAGCTGAGCTTTGCTCTTTCGTTCTTTGTCTATCTGCCTTGCAGATGTGGGCCATCCTGATAGCTGTCCTACTGATTCTCGTGGTCATCATTATTAGTGAGTATCCTTGTAGCAAACCTTACTAAGAAAATGTTTAGAAAGAAGTTGCATTGTTCCAGTAACATAGAATAAGTTTGACTTTTGTCAGTCGCCATATAATTCCTGAACAGTTGGCGTCCATTATTTTCCCAGTCATAACATCCATCCATCATCCAAACCGCTTTTCTTCACATCTTAAAATTACATTTCAAGGTGTATATTCTCCAAATACCAAATCCTTATTTCAAAACTGATATTTAGAGAATGTAATACACCCTACATGCCCTTTTGCCCCTCGCCCTAAACATTCGCACCCCTACATTTCACATATGACCTTTCGTGTGCTCAAGATATTTCCTATTCTTTTGTTTCATTTTCAGTTTGGGCAAAAGCGTAAAATGACATCAAGAGGAGGCGGAATGGCGCGAGGAAGAGATGAGCAACATGCATCATTTGGAGGCTGAGAGGCAGAGGTCACATGTTTAATGGCTTCTTGGTTCCACATTTTCTTCTCCGTGGAAGGGGGAGGGGGTCTTCATTCCTTGTCCTGTTATGTGTGCCGGCATGTGCCTCAGTAAAGGATAGGCTAACTACAAGCTTTTCCTATGCAGTGCCACATACCAAAGACACATTAACAGATGATTAGCTAATTGAACTAAAACGAAACCGGTGTCAAATGGTGGAAACAAAAATGGTGCCTCCTCTCCAGTTGGTGTTGTAACTTCTATCAAAACATACCGATTGTCCTTGAATACAACACAAAATATGGTGTATAGTTGTGAAATCCTCTTCTATTTTGTTTTTACATTTGCTAACTAGCCAACAAAGTGTGTGCCAAGCTAAGATATGTACCTTTAGAAATAGTTCAAATTGTCCTTGGAAATGTATTGTGCCTCCCATTGAAGCAAATGCAGCATTTTTCAACTTTTGATGAGTACTCCTATACTGTATTTTGCTTCTGCCTGACTTCAAAAGACTCAGAGCTATTCCATTGTATGATAATGCGACCCAATGCCTTAACTTATTTATACACGACTTAGTGCTTATGTACTTCTGTTTTGAAGAGATTTTGATTGTTGGGTAGATAGAAAAATATACTTTGGTAAATTTAACTTGTAGTAAATTCA
This sequence comes from Leptonotus elevatus, assembly GCF_054856555.1. Classification (NCBI taxonomy): domain Eukaryota; kingdom Metazoa; phylum Chordata; class Actinopteri; order Syngnathiformes; family Syngnathidae; genus Leptonotus; species Leptonotus elevatus. The sequence continues at coordinate 11,224,827 of NC_141248.1, forward strand.
ATTGTGAATATATGAAATAATTAAATTGATCATCTTATATCAAAGACATCTTCGGAGGAACATGTTTGTCTCAGTTGATAAAGTAATTAGTTAGTAGTCCATTGTCTCATTGTCTCAGGAATGACTTGTGCTTGGTGTGTAGTTAAAATTAATTTGTGCTTTGATTTGGATCAACTTCTACAGCAAGGGATGGGCAAATTATCGCCACAATAGCCCGCCATGCAATTCTGAGAACTTCAGAACCGGTTCTAGAAGGCAAAGTAAATTAAATGTAATGTCCACTGTTAGCATTTAACCCACAAATGGTCACGCTACACAATAAAAACAGTAAAAAAACATTACTTCATAAGTATTCAGTATGGCCCTCAAAGGACTTTATAGAAACGGAAATTACCCGACTGTAAAAAGATTGTGCACCCTTGCCCTTTGTGTCAGGCGGATGGACGTATAAACGGTCAAATCAAATGTCTGCACTTGTTCCACACGATGTATGATAATTATCTACCTGATGGAGTCAGTTGTGCCTTCGGAATGCACCAAAACATACTTTCTTAATTAACCTCGACGAGTGTATAATGACACTGATGTATCCCATCCGAGTGCGCACGTGTGTAATGCCATTTTATTGCGCTATAATTTTTTAATACTAATGTGGAGCTAATCTTGAATGCATTTTGTTTTGTTTGTGCCCACTGCTGCTAAACATTGCAGCTGTTGGAATTTGTAGAAACACTTAGTTTGGGGAATGACAGTGAGAATTACATGTATTGTGCCAACACTGGATGATTGCATACCCTGCTGTTGCGTCTGATTAAAATGCGTTAAATGGTGCCTTGTTACGTTGTCTGTTATAGTTTAGGGCCTTTTTGAAACACTTTGTTAAAGGTTTTGTGAATAATGTTGGCCATTCTCATGCATTTGCAACTTGTATGCTATAAATGAGTGATACTTTCGGTGCCGGAAATGGGCCGATTCGCATTTCGAGTAGTTCAATATGTGTATACAGTATTATCAGATGTGGAGCATATGCTAAAATTTAAATATTTGTTTTATTTACACCAATAAAATAACAATATATAAATAATACGTGAGACGTATAAACAGTTTTCAACAGCAATCTGATGAACGAAGTGTCTTAAGTGTTCATTCCTTTGGTGATGAAAAGGACTGTGGTTATGCGCATGCGCAGTTTTCACTGTACAGTACTTGTTTTCCCTCTGTTGCGTAACATGGAGGTCCACGTGAACCACCACCGTGGTTTGACAAATCAATTCTGGATAGTCGCCCACAAACGATGTATCAGCCATTCAAAGAGCACATGCAAATGTCTTGTCCAATCATTGTGTACTGGGCGGGGCAATTCTCAACCAGACTCACGTTGCACAAATGTGTCAAGCGCACGCGAATACTAGGCGAGTTGGCGATTTAGGTTTGTGACTGAGATCTCACCAAAAATAGGTTAATTACGACACGGAAAAATACATTCAAGTGGAGGAACGCGTGAGGTGTAAAAGGTAAAATATTTAACAAAACAATTTTGCTATGTTTTTGGCAATTGTTACTGGGTTTAGCTTGCCAGCCATCTCGTCCACTTACCCCACACAAATAAGGAAGTAAATCCTGAAAGTAACATTTGTCTGGTGATCAGCATTTTATATAAGATAACTATCTATCTTCGGGAATCATAATAATTATTTTTTACTAAATCGAGCGCGTTCTTGTGCCGGCCGTCGATTGTCTTCGGTGTGAAGCCATAAGTAGCTAACGTTGAGTAACATGTCTGCCAGAACGCTGCGAGCTGAAGCAAGCGGTTACTTTTAAACCGTGTCAACTAAACTCTAATATACTATTTGAGTGCATTGGCGACTGCATTTTAAATAATTCCGACGACCGGAGTGGACAAGAAACTGTCATCTGACGTTCCCCACGATGTCACGTTTTTCATAATTTATAGTATTTTAATAGGCTTTCAAGCGCTTTGTGTTGTAATAACATCTCGTGAAAATGTAATGCTGTATGTATGTTGGGTTGTAAATAAACAAATCAAATTAAAATATAATTGCTAGTTAACTAGTAAATGCAAGTCAAATTTTTTATTTTTTATTTTTTTTTATTTTTTATTTTTATTATTTTTTTTTATAAAGGTTGTCTGGTTTAATGTGGCAAAGGGGCTTTGAACTTTCAAGAGGGGGTCGGGATTGTTTTGAGTCAGCCTCAAGTGCAGTCTGCTGTTTTGTTTTTTAAAAGCAGGTTTACACTGTTCAGGTAAACGGGTTGCAATTTTCACATTCATGACGTTAATTTTTTTTTCTTGCAACTTTGGTTTAAGTCTTTTGACTCCATCGTTACATTTTATATACATTGCAAGGTCTCAAGAGACATGCTTGAATGTGCATAACGATTTTGCGTCAGACTATGTCAGAATTCTTCTAATTTAGCACCATGACAAACTAATGAACAACAAAGTTTTGAGCACAAGTGGACAATTTAATGACGAGCATAAAATAACAGCCCACACGATGCCAAGAGGAAGCTCTCTCGACCACGGCAACTTAGATCTGCTGTCAACCATAGGCGTATCTAGCCCATTTTTAGGGGTGCTCAAGCACCCCTCAAGAGGACCCCCCCCCCCCCCCCCACACACACACAGTTTTGAGAGCTTTATTTTTATTTTTTTAAATGCATATAGAAGTCACTGCAGAGTATAAAAAACAATTTTGGGGGTAATTTATTTTACAAAATCCCAGACCAAGGACAGTAAAGCTCGGACTTGCACCCAAAAATCTGTCCGATGTTCAAATGTACCATTCGGTTATTTACTGTGTCCCAAAAAAGAAATGCTGGAGCTCAGTGCGTCAGGCAGTACAGATGAAAACAGTTCAAGCATGAGCTGCTGATTGGTTTATAACTTAGGCTGCTTGATTGGTTTATAACATAGGCTGCTTGATTGGTTTATAACATAGGCTGCTTCTGGAAATTAACGTTGTGGTGGGCGCGCTCTGCCTCCCCGAAAACACGTGGGGGGTGGGGGTGGGGGTTCTCAGTAATTTTTCGAACACATTGACTGCAGCAAACAAGTTGGTTTTATAACGTCTGCTTCTAACTACTACTATTGTTTTTAGTTTAAAATGGCTTACAATTCTGTATTACATTGTTGCCAAAGTGTTATTGCTCCTTTTTAGTTCTGTAAATCATTATCGTGTGCTGTAAATCATTATCGTGTGCGATACATCACACATCAGTTGCCATGACTACTTTTACTTCTTCTTGCATTTCTTCTTGTACTTTGTTTTGGTGTTTTAAATACAGTGTTATTGCATCATGCATGTCTACTACGTCTTTATTTTGGTGGATGGCAAATCCTTTTGGTGCATTACCGCCGGTGGCCAAGGTGGCGGTAATGCACTAAAAGTGTTTGCCAACCACCGATTACGGAATGGGAGTTTAGGTTGCCAGTCTGAGCTCAAAGTATACAGGTTGCACCTGCTATAAGTAACAGAACAAGCCAAACTATGAAAAAAGTGTGACTTAAATGTTGGTAATTAATGTTAAGATAATCACTGAAGTATGGGTTATCAAAAGACTTGTGAGTAGAGAGGCAGCCAAAGAACAGTGTCATGTGACTCGCAAATCCTACATTGGCTATGCCAATAGGTATGGTGGACTTCTATAACGGCATTTTGTGGTTGTCATTGTTTTATTTTTATGATTAATTGTTATGCACCCCGTATATAAACAGGTGGTTTTGTTGAAGAGGTAAGACTTAAGTGTTGTTTTATCATGTCCGCTTTAGCCCTCAAGGTCTCCTCATACCACCCTGCACCACCCAAAAAAAAAAGTTGTTTTAAACAGCAGGGTTCCAATATCTGAAGATGTCTTCCACTTCCAAACTGAGCTCCCTGATTATGTAATCCTGCAGAGACCATGCAGGATATTTTCACTAGCTTGCCGCTTGAGCTTTTCAGTGTGCAGTGGATCTAACAAGTCTGCAATCCCCTGTCCAAAGTCCAGGTTTTTGGGATGTAAATAAGTGCAAACCAGGTAAATCATTTCTTAAATTTTTTCCACCTTTTAATGTGACCTATAACCCGTACACCTCAATTGTAAAACGATCGGGGGAAAATAATGAGATTGGTCCATAATTTATGTGGGCTGACCAAGTATAGATTTTTGAAAAATACTTGATATTTGCCAAAATGTTACGTAACAAGGTTTCGGCTTGACCCCAGCGGTTTGTTACATTTGAACAATGAGAGCCCTGTGAAGCTGTCGAAGCGCTCTGTGCACAATGGCTTGTGCTATAAGACGCGACCACAAAAATGTCAGAAAAAGCAGACTAGAACATCTGAACTATATTTGGGGTTAATTTAGAGACTCTACAAATGGTAGCAGGTGTGTGCTTTCTCCCATTTAACATGAATTTGAATGTGATTGGTTAATTCTGAACACTCTCGTTGAATTTGTCCCCAGTTATAAAATGGTAGCCACACTTGTGTAAACCAGTTATTTATTTTTAAAATAAAAGGTAAAGCTAAAACCATTTTAATCTTAGGGAACTATTTATTTAAGTTTTCAGTTAACTTAATAAGAGATGCAACTGACCCTAAGATCCTTCTGAACATTTAGTTTTTGTTCAACATTAAAACAAATAAATGTGGAAGTTTAAGATTTCAGGTATTTTTGAAATATTGGAAAAAATATTTACTGTAGAAACTTGTTTAAGTCTCCATTTAACTTTTTAAGACATACTGATAACCTTGGGAGCTCCCTGAACATTTCAACAAATTTAAAAAAGGTCTATTGTCTAAGATCAAAAACAAAAAAAACTTTTGAATTTTGAACAGTCTGAAAAACTGTTCAATAAGCAATAACGCTTTGAGACATTACAATAAAGTCAAGATTTGCATTTGTATTTAAAAAAAATTGACACCAATATCCCCCCCCCCCTTTTTTTTTTTTTTTTACTAAAATTGAATATCGGACTTGACTACTAAAAATCAGCAATCGGTATCAGTCTATCACTACTCTGTACAAAAGTGACCAATTGCTACCTGACTCACTTTAATATAGCAGGCTTTGCACTTGACTTCCCGGTGCTGCCGATTCCACTGGAAAAGTTTGAAAGGACTTATGTTTGTCGTTAGCACAATATATTACATCATTACAGCCATACTCAGTACACACTCTGGTCCCATAAGTCGTTGCTCACCACCAATTAAATCCATGCGATGACTTGCTCTGAAAATGAATTTGTATCCTCCAAATCTGCAGTGCTGAAGACAAACAACCTCTCTCCGCATTCCACATGAATTAAAGGACTCCATGGAACCACTTCCTGTTGTTGATCATATGAAAACCACCACTGACCGAGGTGATTGGCGGAATTACCACTGATGTGCGACCAAAGCGAAGAGATGCCCACTGGAGACAGCGGCCCTGATGGAGAGGAGCCCTTGATACCATTGGCAACAGGAGGAAGTGGCAGGGAAGTCGGGATGTCATCGGGGCAGCAGGTCCGACGGGCTCAATCTGCGAGTGTCATGGTTCACGTGTGTGGAGAAGTGGGACAGGAGGACGAGGACATGACTAGTGGGTCGCACGACCGCGCCTCCCCAGACTATCACAGCATTGGAAGTGCCGCAGGATCCACCTCGGCCTCCACAAAGAGGTATTATGACAATGACAGAATCTAATTTCATTTAAAAGACTCAATACTTTATGAGCACATTGACATCCTTTCAGTGATTGTTATAAACATGGGAATGATCTGAGGCGTTCCTTAACCCCGCCTCCCGCTCATGTGTGTCTGCAGCAGTGTGAATGCAGATGGGAGTAAAGGTCATGTCCACAAAGAGATGATGAACACAGTAGCTGAGATGAAGAAGAGGCTTCCATCTGACAAACGCAGCCGCAGCAAAGCCAGCACTGTAGAGGCCTTGCACTATGCCCTCAAATGTGTCAAGCAAGTGCAAGGTAGCCTGTTGCTTAACGAAACTCTTGATTGACAATCAGAGGAAAAGTCTTTATAAGTTGGGTATGCTGTTTTCTGCAGCCAACAGCGAGTATTACAAATTGCTGATGCGAAATGGCCAGGATGTGAAGAGCAATGCCACCGTTTGTACTCGTGAAGAGCTGGAAAGAGTCACCTCGGAACACACCCTTAAGAACACGGTACACATGCCAACACTTGCCACTCATTTCTCGTCATTCTCACCGCAATTTGTACTCTACACAATAGACCATTTATTGTAAGTTGATGCTAAATTGAGAATGTCATCACAGTTGCGCATATGGTGCAAACACATAAGCACACATTTGCATGTGTCCCTTATATTTATTTGCCTTACACCTGGGTGGTGCGTGAGTGTAAATGTGTTTACTGCTTTTGTGTGTGCGTGACTTGGCTTGCGTGTGTGCGTGCGCCTCTGTACCCCTGTGTAGGACTCCTTCGTGGTGGTCTTCTCCCTCTCGAGCGGCCGTGTTCTGCATGCGTCCGAGCAGGCGCCCAGCATCCTGTGCTGCAAGAGGAAGTTCCTCGAGTCGGCCAAGTTTGTGGAGTTGCTATTCCATCAGGATGTGAACGTCTTCTACTCCCATACGGCACAGCCGCATCTCCCGCCCTGGACCAACTCGCACACAGGTGTGCTTGTGACACAAGTTTTTATTATTATTATTATTATTATTATTATTATTATTATTATTATTATTATTATTACTGGTACTTCCACCAAACACAAATGCACCAAGACAATTGGTATCGCAAGGTAAAACATGGACAACAGAATGACCCATTAAAGCAGAAGTCAACCTAAAAAAGTTCTTCACAGTAATATGTTAACACAGCATTCTGATTAATATTGCACTATCCGTCTCAGGGGGCGGCAATTTTGCCACTTGCTGTCATTTGAAGATGACATCACAGTTGCGCAAGGCTCAGGCAACGACCAATCACAGCTCACCTGTTTTATGAAACTGAGCTGTGATCGGTCGTTAACTGAGACCCGAGCAACTGAGATGTCATTTTCACTGGACAACAAGTGGCAAAATGGTTGCCTTCTGATATTGATTAAAAAAAAACTGCTGGATTTTGCTGCAGAATACTACATTTTGACTACATAGTTGGGCTGCCTAGAACATATTATTGTCAAGAACATTTTGGGGGGTTGATTTCTCCTTTAAACAGCAAAAATGCACCTGTTTTTGTCCATCTCCGAGGGCGGCCATTTTTGCCACTTGCTGTCAACTGAAAATGACAGCACAGTTGTTCTGGGCTCAGGTAACAACCAATCACGGTTCAGCTTCAGGAAACAGGTGAGCTGCGATTGGCCGTTACCTGAGCCCTAAGTAACTGTGATGTCATCTTTAGTCGACAGCAAGTGGCAAAATGGCAGCTCTCTGAGATGGATAAAAACGGGTGGATGTTGCTGTTAAACTCCTATTCCAGAAACACACTATGAATCATAAATTTCAGAATACCATGTTTTGACTCTACTGTTTGTTCAATATGGCGTGAATGGAATTGTACAGTGTCCAAAATAAACTGACATCCTGTCCAAACATCTTAAGTCATCCTCCATGAACCAGGAAGAGTTTTAATGAAAAGAATGAATAAACGCATGTTGGCATTGGCTGTTAAGAGAGACATTTTGACCGGTATTACCAGTCTGCCAAATCATAATGATGAAGAGCTGGTGGGAACAGATACAATGTGTGTGTACTTGGAGACATTTATTTGATTAACATCCATGTTGACCTTAATATTGTACAATTGTTTTGGCTCTCAGTCACTTAAAGCAACAAGGAAGTAGTGATCGTAAATAAAAACAAAACGTTCTACCCGAAACGCAAAAAGGGTTATAAGCCAGTCATTAGCTTAATTTGAGAAGTCACCTCGAGCTCGCTCTATTGGAATGTGTTGAATTTAGACTCGAAGCAGTTGCTGAGTAGAATAAATAGTGAGGTTCACAAGATTCTGTAACTCTCCTAGTTGTTTGCCAAATGGAAAGTGTTGCACTCTTACATATGTTTTCTTTTGTACTGGACTGCATGTATCTTACTGAATGACAAGTGGAAAATAAATGTCATTTCTTTGTGGCTGCCTCCACAGCGGGGGTTCTATTTGACTCTGCCCAGGTGAAGTCTTTCTTCTGCAGAATCAGGTCAGCATTTATGTTGCTATCTGTGATTTAAAAAACTGCTTTCGTAGAACATTTCTTAAACCACAATTCTGTAACTGTTTTATATGGTGACTTTTACATGACATAGAAGTTTCCCATCCGTTTCAGAGGTGGCAAGGATCGTGAGGGGGAGATGCGCTACAATCCGTTTCGCGTCACACCTTACCTGCTGAAAGTGCATGGAACGGGGAGCAGCGGGGTGAAGGAGGAGCTGTGCTGCTTGGCACTGGCCGAGCGCATCATTTCAGGATATGAGGGTAATGCTGTAATCATTAGCACCCGATGCACTATTCAGATGTACATGTTGGTAGATGTTTGATGTTTGAATAAATGATGGTAGCTAGTAGCTAGCCCTAATTTGCTTCAAGAGTGTCACGCAAGTGGTGTGTTACTTACTCCCCCAGCACCTCGAATCCCCATGGACAAACGCATCTTCACCACTACCCATTCACCTGGCTGTGTATTCCTCGAAGTGGACGACAGGTCATTTACCCATTCACGTGTGAAAGTTGGGAATTCACTGGACTTTTTAAACATCAAGTTAATGCAACTCATTTGGTGACCTCCCACAGGGCTGTACCACTGCTAGGATACCTCCCTCAAGATCTAATTGGTACATCCTTGTTAACCAGCATTCATCGAGAAGACCGTGCCCTCTTGCTGTCGATACACCGAAAGGGTAAGGTTTGATTTGCGTGACCATTCCTAAATGACTTCAACTTATTTTTGTTTTGTTTTTTATAGTGTTGAAGTATGCGGGTCAGGCACCGTTTGAACACTCGCCAGTCCGATTGCGCTGTCAGAACGGACACTACATCACGTTGGACACCAGCTGGTCCAGCTTCATCAACCCTTGGAGCCGCAAAGTGGCCTTCATCATAGGACGGCATAAAGTCAGAACGTAAGGAGCAACAAAATATGTTCGCAATCACGCAGTGTTCTCAGGTAGACGAATACATGTGTGAAAAAACCGGTTTTGCTTGTTTGCCTGTTGGGTAGGACTCCTCTAAATGAGGATGTATTTGCTGCTCCGAGTAAATTGGATTTGACTGTGACCCATGAAGAAATTAAGGATTTGCAAGCAAAGATCTACAAGCTCTTCTTGCAGGTGATTACTATTCATCTACGTATTGAAGTTATATTTATTTATACTGCTCGCTAAAAAAAATCAAATCAGCGTTTTTGCTCACTTTCATTAATGAGCCTTTCTACCCCCCCAGCCTGTCCATAACAACGGTTCCAGTGGTTATGGAAGTTATGGAAGTAACGGTTCTCACGAGCATTACATCAGCGTAGCTTCTTCGAGTGACAGCAATGGCAATGTGTGGGAGGACTCGCACCGGGAACCTGTAAGTCACGTAATTATCAAATTTTCTGTGAAGTATCAACGCTGCAGCCAAAGTGAATGACATTGTGTCTTTGTGTCCTTCCAGATGACTCTTCAGCAAATCTGTGCAGATGTGAATAGAGTCAGGAGTTGGGGAAAGCAGGCCTATTTTGATACCAGCCACAAAATTGCTCTTCTTGGTAAACCCGCCCCAGGTAGCGCAAACTGACAAATGCAAAGCGCAACATCTTTATTCCTAATACGTGTGTTTTTATTTGATTTTATTGAATGTTGGTTGAAATGATGTTGTCGTCCCATAGCACACTTGCTTCCGGGAGCATCCAATCCTGAGGTGGGCGATCGTGAAGAAAGCAGGAAACAAACACACATTCCCTCCTACCAGCAGATCAACTGTGTGGACAACATTATTAGGTTTGTGTGGTTCTTGTGTCATCTTTATTAAATGCCCAAATTTCTGTTTATCTCTTTATCAACTGTGTGTGTTCGGCGCTGCCCTACAGATATTTGGAGAGCTGTACTGGGCCAGCTCTGAAACGAAAAAGTGACTCTCATTCCCGAGCCACTTCTTCTTCCTCGTCCTCTACCTCCGAAGATATCAAGCCTGCCAGAGCCAATGACACAGCTCAAGCTGCCTCAGATGGTATCAGCAATTACATGTCTCAAGTCTGTTAGTTGAATTTTGTTTTATCTTGTTTAGTTTTTTTCTGAAATGTGCTCTCTGTCCAGTGGCAATGTTGGAAAGTGAGGTGTTGATTGGGCCTAGCACAGCAGCTGTTGTTGGAGCTCCTCTAACCGACATCACCATGTCCACTAAGGCAATGAGTGTGGTCTCTGTCACCAGTCAGCGTTCCTACAGCAGCACCATCGTCCATGTGCCCCAACCTGAATCAGGCATGTACAGTACACGCTGTAGTTGATCCAAACGACGGTGTCGCCGTCAGGGCTCTCCATTTCTTCCACACCCAACTTATCCTAGACTGCTTGTATCCGTTTTATTGCTTTACATACTAGGACACAGTCCTTTTCTATATTTTTACGATGTTTCTCAAAACATTTGTCCATATTCTAATTTCCTCAATCGATTTGAGTTTGATTCACAAGAGTTCAGTTCGATTCGATTTTTCCCGATTTGGTTCAATCCGATATTAATTATGGAACATCAGTTCTTCTTAAATGCAGCCCAACTAGTCCAAACACGGTATCCTGATTAATATTGCATTTGTAGAAGAAATATAACATTATTATTGAAACGAGAATTTTTGGGTTGACTTTTTATTTTATTTATTAATTTTTTCAACAGAAGCTACGGCCCTAGAAGATGTGCCAATGGACAGCGAGCCCACCGATGCTGCTCCAGCCTTGGTCCGTCCTGCTCCAAGCCCTGCCGCTGAGGAGCGAAGGTTTGTTGATCTCACCAAGGAGGTGCTTTCAGCTCACACGCAGAAGGAGGAGCAAGAATACGTGGACCGATTGCAAAATCGCATTCTGCAGAGCCCTTACAGTTTCTATCTTCAGCTGGACAACAGCTCCATGGCTCACTCACAACACAGAGGTTTGTATTCACAAACATAAATATACAGTATGATATACAGTACAAAGCCTTTGTGCATATTAAAATATTGTGTTTCAAAATTTTATTTGCAACAGGTGAATATCCACGTCCAATCAATGTTGGTGGGCTTAACCGCACTCGAAGAGTAAAACCCCGACTTAGGCGTCCCAAACCCATGGGCTCGTCAGACAGCTATGCCTCTCCACCCGGACCTTCACGTCGGGTCCCAAACTCCTCTTGGCCCTCTTCAGAATCCTCTCAGCCGCAGATGGCAGTGCCCTACAGTCAAACATCTCCACTTCAAGCCCCATTCTTTCCCATGTTGGCAACCCAACCGGCCCCGGAACAACCGCCAAGACTGCAACAGCTACCCGGAGCCCCTCCTATGGTGGTACAGCCCCCTGACCAGACCCAGCTCAATTACAACTTCCACCTCATGCAGCAAAACCAGAACCTGCCGGGCATACCAAATATACAGATGGAACCCATGCAGAATCTGCAGAATATCCCCAATTTTCAAAATATGCAGCCCATGGTGCCAGCCCAGAATATAAGTCCCTTCATAACACCAGTCATGACTGTCATCCTTCCCAACTACCCAACGTTCACGTCTGGGTATCCATCCATTTACTCCCCCTCCACTGCCTCCATGATGCCCCAGGCACCCATCACCATGGCAGGATTCGCCCCTGCTGCCCCCTTCCTGCAGCCCCAGTTTCAAGCCCAGCCTGTGCCCCAAGCTCAGACCTCCCCTGGGCCCTTGATCGGCTCACCCAGAGCCTGCTTTTCCGTCGGGGAAGAAGAGGAGACGGCAGGCCCGCGCGCATTATTCTCCAGCTCACGCTCAAGCTCTCCACTTCAGCTCAACTTGCTGCAGGAGGAGCTGCCCAAACCGAGTGAAAGACAGAGCAGCACAGGGCACAAGCTAGCAGAAAGCCTTCATGAGCAGGGTGCCAATGAGGTGATAGCAATACAATTTCCCTCATCACGGTTAACACGATTGCCGGCGAGTATGCAGCTCTGGCGCAAGGTTCTAACTGAACAATTTCCCCTCCCCAGGGTGATGTCCCGAGTAATTCTGGGAATCATGATGCACAATCCACATCCAGTGAGCTGCTCGACCTCCTGCTGCAAGAAGATGCACGGTCAGGGACTGGCTCCAATGCCTCTGGGTCTGGATCAGGAGAGTCCGGAGGATCGCTGGGATCTGGATCTGGATCTGGTTCTGGATCCGGCTCCACTGGTATAAATCCTGAATACAAGATTTTACTTCATTCATTCTTAGAAGTAGTGGAAATACCAAAACGCAACCAACTCCATGACTCATTGAACTTTTAAACTGCTCTAATTTTGAAACAGTTATGGCTGACTGACATCATCAATAGAATTTAACCACTGTATTATAAAAAAATTAATAAAAATACAGGAAAGTTAACCAATTGAGCAGCCAAAATCTTTTCTATATCGCAATAACTTCAGTTTAGGTTAAATTCTGATTCAAAGTCTTGCCAAATTAACTTGGTTGTATGACTTGAGTAGTGGCACTTGTCAATACTCCACTATAGAGCAGATACATACAACTTTGCTTCTAATTACAGGTAGAGATGAATGGTTTCCATTTTCTCTTTGGTAACAGGCAGCAGCAACAGCAGCAAATACTTTGCCAGCAACGATTCCTCCGACACATCACGCAAAGCCCGCAAGAGTCAGGAAGCACCAGCAGAGCACCAACGCAGCTTCGACAATCAGGTGGAGAGCTCCCTGTGGAGCATGATCCAGCACACGTCGGAGCATGTCATGATGACGTACCAGATCCGCACGAGGTACACACATGCAAGAAGTTCTCTACCTTTTTCATTCCTGTTGATGTGATGATGATTTGAACAAATATTCACAGGGATAGGGATCCCCCCACAAATGGTGAAAAGTAGTAGGAAGTTGACAGCCTGCCTAAAAATGTTTGCAATTACATATATTAATAGTTTGAACCGTAAATATAATCAACTCAACTAGGTGTGTAGGGGTGGAGGCAGTGGTGTGTTGTGGTCCCTGGAGAAGCGCGTATACTCTAAATGTTGGCCTTTTTTTTTTGTAGTCCAGAAAAACGTTCTGTTTAAAAAACACTGACATGTAAGAAAAATCCGTCATTTGTACTTACTCACAATAATAAAATTATCATGACTTGATTAAAAACATTTTGTAGTAACTGGTAACACAAGCAGCCTGAATTAATGTAAAATGTATTTATCATGAGACAAACATACAGTATAAATAATGTTGTAAAATAATATTTAGTGAATAATGAATACAAATACAGTCAACCTTAAAATTTTCTTGACAATAATGTGTTATATGTGACCTCACTAGTTTAAACATGACATTCTGATTAATATTACGTTTGTAGAATATGAGTTATGAAGAAAATTCCAGTCGTGTATATCATTATCAGAAGGCGGCCTTTTTGCCACTTGCTGTCGACTGAAGATGACATCATAGTTGCTCAGGGCTCAGGCAACAACCAATCACAGCTCACCTGTTTTCTAAAGCTGAGCTGTGATTGGTTATTACCTGAGACTTGAGCAGCTGTTATGTCATTTTCACTCGACAGCAAGTTACAAAATGGATTTTGCTTCTTAACTCATATTCCACTAACGCAATATTAACTCATTTGCTCCCAGAACGTATAAATACGTTCTATTTTAAATGGTTTAAGTGTCCCAAATATGTATTTATACATTTTGAAATGTTTTTTTTATGCTATAGCATACAGAATTCTTTGATGCAGCCTCTCAACTGCAAAAAAAACGTTGAAGAAATGGTAGTTATTACACAAACGGCCAGCAGGTGGCAGCAGAGCAAAATAGATCAACCAGGGGCCATGTTGAAAAAAAGCTCATTACTCACATTTCTAAATCGATTTGTGAATACTGATGAAACTTAGCTATATTCTAATGCTAATGGCTGCAAAACGGAAACAGATAGAAATATACTTTTTTTCCCTGATGAAAGAAGAGACTCTAATCTTTCTTTTGGTAGGTACTATACAACTGACCTACATCATGTAGGTCAGTGTGTAACCTATTTGAAGGATTATTTTATTTATTTGGAAGTGAGTATATACGCCGTATACCCTGGGCTTCACCACTGGCAGGAGGAGCTCAAAACAATAAAGATTTGAAAACTAATTTAAAAAGAATTGTAAAATGCACATTGATTTTGAAAGTCTGTCAACCCAAAACATCTTGTGTTTTTTGGAGGTTCACTTTGTATTTAGTTTATACATTACCTCCTGCAGGGACCAGAGTGAGGTATTGGCTGAGGACAGGGAGAAGCTGCGAGTGCTTCAGCCCCTCCAGCCATGGTTCAACCAAGATCAGCGAGAGGAGCTGGCACTTGTCCATCCCTGGATCCAGCAGCACGCCATCCCACAAGAGATTGACACTCAGGTGGGAATGTGCACAAGAGCTCGTGTCACGTCATTCATGTCTACTGTTCACCTAAACATCCTCGTGACTGTGTCCCTCAGGGTTGTGTGACTTGCAGCGCCTGTGCAGGAGCAGCCCATTCGCCTCCACCCCCAGACCCCGACAGCTCATCCCCTCTGAAGGCCCTGGAGCCACACTCCATTGTGGACACTTGAGAGCTGTGACCCCCAAACTACCATCCATCCTTGACAACTCCCACCATGCATCTTGTCTGATCAGGCCAGAGGATTCGTTCTCTGCACGCTAGTCTAGCTTGATATGTAAAGGGGTGCAAGAGAGATGGGTATTTGAATTTACAGGTATTTACGCTCAGCCGGCCTCAAGTGACTGCTGTCATGGGACCATGACTATTGTACCGTGTAGTGTAAAGTATATCCTCCGGCTACTTGATGCCCATTTCAAGATGCCCCCAAAGATGGTTCCTGCCCCCTGAACATGAACCCTATGCAGTCACTCTCTGCCTGTAGGTCAGATGTGACCGTGTGACAGCACAAAGACCATACCGGCCCGGTCCAAGTATCAGAAAACATGGACACTCTTCACTCACAATGGAATACCGGCTGAAAAACTATTTTAGGAAGTGGATGTCATTTTTAACACCCCCTGAACATGAGCACTGTGCGCACAAAGACATTGCTGCCCCAGTTTGTGAATCCTAACACAAACGAAGCACTTGGTGTACACATGAACTCCTTCAGTGACATGATGTCACACAATGGCGGATACACGGTAGATTGTTTAGATGGTTGTCTGGATACAAAGACATGTGCTGCTTTATGTAAAATTATGCTTTTAATCTTATTGGATGAATTGCTGCTGGAGTGTCATCGGTTGATTGTCTGTTGTTCAGATGTTTGTTAGTTACGCGGACTCCACAACAACAGCAAATACACTATGATGATCATTTCAAGGAGAATTCTTAGCGCCCCATGTATGCTCTTTCCCTAAAAGTCCTGCCCTTTCCTAAACTCACTGTACTAAGTACATGTGATCATGGGATGACTGACATATTCCTTCTTATGTACGTGTACGTGCGTGTGTATGTTTCCACTCGACTCTGAATATCGTAGCTAGTTACGTGCTGCTGTAAGTAAGCGTGTGACTGCTGCTTCCTTCCATAAAGCGGCCCATCTGCGAAACCAACCTGGTTTTCTTACCAATTTTAGATTTGAGATGATCTATAACAGTATCATGTTTTTGTAGGAAAGATGTACACACAACTTCAGTGTATAAAAGCCATTTGTCTTGAATTCAGGGACTGTTTGTGACACAAAGGAATGAATAAATGAACTATGATGTCTGAGCTTTTTAGTATGCATATTTGCTTATCAATGAAAGACCTGTAGTAAAAACTAAATAGTTTTATTACATGTTTAAAACAATCCACCAGCCAAGCATAGTAAGGACATGTAACTGTGTTTGTGTTACTGCAACATACTGTACAACTACATTTCGGAAGAGCAGTATCCACTATAAGGTGCTCTTCAGTTTTGCTTTAGTCTAGAGGGAAAAAAAACAGTGGAATGTAAGGTTGACATACATCAAAGCTGTAATAGAACTTAGATTCAGTAATTTACAACTGAGTCAGGCATCATTTCAAATACAGTATTGCACCAACATTTAACAACATCAAGGTGGCACTGTGGTACCTTGTAGTATTGTGGCTTTATGTGACATGAACAAAACATTAATTTCTGTTTGTGTCTTTAGAAATCATGAAGGCTTGGGTTTTTGTGTGCTGTTTGGATGACGCGCATCTCTGTGGAGTCTCCACTGCCAGACCTTCCAACAATGTGGGTGTGACGAGTGCAGCCTCTGGACCAGCCAGTGACCCAATTGGTCACTTCTCTCACTTTTTGCGACATTTCTGCATCTCTGCAAGAGTTTAAACACAGGCTGTTCAATTCATTTTATGCTTTTTCTGTCCACGTTCTTTTTGTTTTTACCTTTATCCAGATCAATGACTTTGCTTGGCGTGTTCATGTTGACCTCCTTCAGCAGGTTGTTCTTAAAATCTGCAAATCACACCAGAGGACGTGTAAATGTTAATTCACTCAAAATACAAGTTGATGCTTCTTGATTCCTTTTCGCTCACCAAATCTGTCGTCCGGCTCTCTGATGGGCAGCGTTGCCTCTGCAACATCCATCTCAAACTCTTCTGAGCAGCTGTGACTTCTGTTGGACCTAAAGACAAATAGTGTGTAGAGTTGGGAATAAAAGTCACATAAATTCAACCTCAAATTGTGTGCGCAATATGTGATGTGTCTAACCAGTACATACTCACCTCGTTGAGTCCACTGAATACAAATCTGAAACCAGAAGACAATCACAATTTCAAATATACAGTAATTGGGTTTTCTATTTTAGGTATACAATCACCAACCGCTTTATTAGTGTACAGTGTACTGATGTGATCACATACAAAAGCTGCATTCGAAATTGTTTGTTTTGATTGGCACTTTCAGCATTCATGTAATGCTGAGAGTCAAGGTGTCAGAGGAATATTACATCAAAACATCTTTAAGGGGTTAAATAAAAACCTCTCACAACTCTTCAGTTGAATTCCGACCTGTTTTTCTACGTCTGCGTGTGATGAGGATGATGATGAGGACGACAAACGCCAGAAGGAGGAAGGCGGTGAGGACGAAGCCCAGAGGCAGGAGAAAGTGATGTCTGTGGTCGGGGAGGACGACGTTGATAACCCGTGGTGGTGACTCCACTTTGTTGGTATCTGAAAGGTGACGAAAACAACTTTTTTTCTTTTTTTAACCTGGCCTTATTGTTCGCTTTTTTTCTTCTTTTTTTAAACATTAGTGACTGGAACCGGAAGTCAAAACTTACACGTTTTAAGTTTAACATACGTTTTACGTTAAAATGTGAAATTTATCATGTTACAAAGTGACACTGAAATTCAAAGTGCCCCCCTGCCCCAGAATCAAAACTAGTACGATCTTGTTTCCCTGTCTGTATGCTAGAAAGTAGCATGCTAATATGACAGAATAGCAAACACAAATACAGTGCTCAGTGTTTGAAACATAAAAATGTGTGAGTAGTTTATTTATTTAGTTTTGCCTTTCAAATTATTTTTGTCAGAGCCATAAACCAGGAAGCAGCCTTCTAATTTTTTCCCCAAAATATTTTTTGACTTTTGTTTTAATAAGAGGAATTTATTTTCTCTTTTTATTGTTTAGGTCACAATGTCAATGTTTCCCCAAAATTGGCACAGTCCTGTTGTCTTAAAGCATCCTTGCTAAACCAAGAATTAGCCTACTAACACTGACAAAAAAAAACAAATACAGCAGTCCACAAGTTGTTTAATTGTTGGAGGAGTTTAGTTGTCCTTTTGGCTTTTTAAGTTACAATTGAACGGTGAGAGTTTAAACAATTCAACCTCAGTGGAAGTCTGCGCGTTGCTGAGTGCTGATTGGTTGAGATACAGTAGTCTACCCAGTCCTCAAAGGTCCACATCAAGTTTATGAAAATGTGGTGGAAGGATCAAACGTGTTTTAATCATTATATCTAATGAGTATTTGTTCGTTGAATAATTTTGGGCTTTCCCAGTTTGTCTGAGGTTTATGGAGTTGTACTGTAGGCTATGGTGGGCTGAATCAAATCCATTCCATATATAGGCATAAGGTTCCCCTCTCTGTATGTATTTTTTGTGTACTTTAGTTCAAACATGCATGATCAAGTCTTTTCTGCAAACACATGTCTCCTAACTGTACTGTACTAAAATGTTGAGCTCATTTCCAGTTGGACTAAAGTCGGCTGGCACGATGAGGTTATGAACTTAACACTTAAGCATATGTGAGCCAAAAGCAAACAGTCACGCCATATGACTCGTTGTTTTCTGCGGTAAAGCCATAAAAAATGATGAGTGCCTTTGAAGAAAGTGCGTACAGAGACATACTGAAGTGCTTGTCTAATGGGAGCATTTCAAATAGGATCCTTTTGTTTATTTTCTCTAATTCCCCAACTTCATCCCTGATAGCAACACACTGTACAGTATGTTTGTGTTTATGGATCCGCTCCTCCGCCCGCTTTTTCATTTGAGGGGATGATGAAGGAAAGGAGAGCTGACCTACATCAAATTCTATCCTTAATTCAACTCCCTCTCCTGCCTGTTTTTCACCAGCTGCTAGACACATGAAACACACTCCACCTTCCCCCACCCCCCCAACCAAAAATACTTTCCTTACTAAAGAAGACAGGAAAATAAACCTGAGTATGTGGGATTCTCAGGGAGAGGGAAAAAAAGTTGATGGGAGCCAAAGTCAACATGGCAGCAGACAGTCTGAGAGAAAAAGACATGAGATGATCAGCCTTTCTATCACTCTGTACGTTTGGATCATTATCATAAAGGCGAACCTCCTCGTCGTAGAATCTGGAATTTCACCAAAAGATTCAGGAAACGTTCATTAAGCCTCTAAAACTTAAAGGTTAACCAACATGCCCCCACAGGCAATGTGTGATGACATACGGAGCCATCTGTTCAGAACATTATTGCTAATAATAAAAGAATAACAGATTTAAGACCAGAAAGTCAGCTGTGTTAAGGGGGACATATTATGGGAAAATTAGTTTTTAATTGCTTGTACTTTATACACATAGTTGGATCTGCTTATATCAGAAGTGTCTCTGAACAAGCCGTTATTTTGAATTGTTGAAAGAATGTTGTATAATATGTCTCCTTTAACCACTCGTCATTGTTTCCATCATTGTTGCTTTGTCTTATTCTGACAAGAGCCTTCAATGCAACACGTTTTTGTTTTTTCTTCAGTTCCCCATGGTACGATTCTGAAGTGGAAAACTCACATTATGGAGTCGAGTTGAGCTGGTAAGTGCAGTGTAAAAGTGACATAGGTTGACAGTTATAATAATACAAAAATAAGAATGGAAAGTTAGCTGCGTACGGTAGATAGGAAATTTCTATACACCCCAAATAAAATGCAGCTGTTCTAGCAGACTTTTCCTGACATTTTTTCTCTTTCTAGCAAAAGCCTAAAAGGTTTGTGCTAAAACTAACTAACTTATATTTGGAAGACTTCATCATTTCTCCACCCTTTTTCCAAGGACTGAAGAAAGACACGAAAACACACTTTTTGGAATGAAAAAGTTCAACCTTTTCAGTGGACCATAACAAAATTCTCCAATTACGTGGGAAATTGTGTTGTGGAGGATGTTTACACTTGTGCATTCTGATTATCTCAATTGTTTTTATTTAGCCTCTCCAAAATAAAAAATAAATCATATAGGTTATAGGTCACATGGTGGGGAAAAAATTGAAATAATCTTGCTCTCATTTTTTTTAAATCACAAAAAAATCTAGCGTTTAAACAGGGGTGTGTAGACTTTTTATATCAACTGTATTTTCAGTGTGACATTTTCAGTACTGATTTTATTGGTTCTGCTTTTGTACTGTGTAGCTGTTAAGAATGTTAATGACTTAACTTGCCTGTAAAGACTTTAAAGTTGACCCTGAAACAGATTATTTGCTTATTTGCTTCTTATAATGTCTAAAGGGGAAATTAAACTTTTCCATTATAATGAAATCATACGTGAAAAAGACGTTTCTAAAGGGAGGTTGGAGGTTCTTCTGTACGTCTGAGAGAGGAGATTAATTGTGAGGGTAGAGATGGATTTCAACTCCTGTGGATAAAATTCCACTGGAATGAGATCATATTGGCACACACACTCACGCACAGGCTCAACCGCAGGAATTGCTCCAAAACCTTCTAAATGATTTTGCCACATTTATACATCTACCATTATCCGCTATGACTGGAAAACAGACCATCTGCATTCACGTTTCTTCTCGTCTTTCCTTTACTGAGAAATTTGAACTAAAAAATGCGCACATCAACAGAAGAATGTGATTTATGCACGAAAAACATCACCACTTCCTGTAACATACAAAGACAAATACTGTACACAAACAGACTCAGGATGAGAGGAGGCAAATGAAAAGTCCACAATGAGAAAGGCATTTTTGGCAGAGGCTTTACATGGTGACTGGGTGGTGCGTGTGCGGTTTTGGGGGCTCTGGCGCCAGACAAGCTGAGAGAGCAAGAAAAATGAAGCAAACAGGGAAAAGGGGCTTTCTCACGTTGAGGAGAGATGGAAGGTGAAGTCAAATCCCAGCAGTTTGATGCAGAGAAAGAAAATGAGGTGAAGAACAGATGTGAAGTTTTGTTTTCTTTTTGCTCCTAATTGTACTCACGATAGTTTTAGTTCAAGTCTGTTAAAGTACTCACACTGACCTGTGTGTGAGTGTGTGAGAAACAGTCAGGGGGAGTGAGTTATCACTTTTACTGCACTTGTTTTTTCAGGGTCAGTTTGAGGGTAAAGACTTGTTTCTTTTTTGTTTCAGTGATAGCTCAAAACGGATGTGTCCCAGCCAATCAGAAAGGGCATACAAAAAAATTCATCTAAATATACCACAGGCGTTGCTATTTTATTAAAGATCTTTTTTTTAGAGCTGTCTTTTTCAAGATTTTTTGAATATTCGATTTAGCTGTGAACTCCCAAAAATGTGATTAATTAAAAAATAATAATTCCAGAGCATTTTTTGGGGGGCGAGAGATCTTATTATTTAGCTATGAACTCCCCCAAATTAAATTAATGATATTTTTTTCCAGATCAGTCATTTTTTAAGGTAAAAGATGTTCATATTATTTAGCTGTGAAATCCGCAAAATTAAAAAGGTTCAATTTAATTTAAACTTTTCTGTAAAATGTTTAACTCGCACCAACTAATAAACTAATTGTTTGTCTAAAAAAAAAAACTACAATACTGTACTTAATATATTTCTGACAAGCAGTCCCATTCAATTACAGTACATCATTTTTTGCTGAAATATATTTGGCTGATTCTGAATCAATTAATTTTTTTTGGGGGGGGGGTAACAAACACATTGTAATTATAATGTATGGAACTTGTTTATGTCAAAAATACTTTATTTAAGTCAATTAAGACTTCTTTTTTTGAGTGATAAAATCCTTCTTCTTTTTTTTTTAAACAAAACAAAACGTAGTTTACCTTTGTCTGCACTGGGCAGTGCCTTGGCTGGGACGGTGGCGTGAATCACTGGCGGTTCCACGGTGACCTGAAACTGTCTCCTCTCATGCAAACCACAGTAATGATGATGAAGGTGACATGAGTACATCCCATGGTCAGTGACCTAAACAGTCAGCACACACGCACACACGAACAAACACAAACACACACGCATAAGGTTAAAAATGTAAAACTAAAAACTTAGTTCAACAAGTCGATTATCGCTAACATATGGTTTGAGTGTAAACTTAAAAGTGTAACAATGGATAAATACGGTTACGTTTAATGTTAAAAATGGAAGGCAAAAAAACTTGGATGGATTTAACTTCTTCTAAATGTGATCTTTGACTACAGTTTGTGTCTACTTGCCATTAATCCATCAGTGTGGTTGTCATGGTACTGAAGTGTTTATTAGTTACACATCCTCCAGTTTAATGCGGGGACTTTTGTCCACATGGTTTCTTCTTTGAGACTTTTATGAAGAAGCATCTCCGGTCACATGATGTCTTGTTTTTATTTTGGCATTCTTGTTACTCTTTATTAAACTAAATTCAAGACCCGCCTCAAGAAAGCAATCAAATTTGACGTGTGTGCTGCATAAATAAGGAAAAGACTCTGGAAACATTTCATACACGAGACAAAAATGTAGCATTTGAAACAAAAATCAAGCATGCTTATATTGTACTTTTATACTGGCCAGAGGGAGAGTCTATATAAAATGATACTTTACACTGACAAATATACAGACAAGCTTATATCTGGTATACTTAGCTTATATGTAGACAAATGTACACATTACTCAGGGGCTCACTTCACCCCTAGACTTAACTTCACCTTTATGTGACGACTTGCACAGACACACTACCTTGTGTGTGAGATTACACACACACGTACTGTATGTACCTGTAGATCAGATATGGTGAGTGAGAAGTCTCCCTCTGAGAAGGCTTGGTTGCTAATGTTCATCTTCCTCCGGAGGAAGGAGGGTCCGTAACTACGCTGCTCCCCTGAGGCGTACATGTCCACTAAGCGATCTGCACGATCGTGGTAGATTCCCGGGGACTGACGGTCCCAGTGGACCACCTGCGGGTTGCAAAAATTTTCAGTCATGCTTCTCCTATACGGCCGACTGGGCATAGAATAGACAGATGACTCAGGCCATTCGTAGATGTTGTCAAAATAACGAGTTTTTTTGTCACCAGTCCAGGAACTTTTCTGACTCACCTCGTACACGCTCAGTGGGCCGGATTAATACTCTGCCCACCCCTGGCATCGAAGATGATGTCAGACCCACCTGCTGATCCGCCTCGTCATTGCTCCAGTCTGTCCACACGTTTCTCCTGTTGACACAAGGCAGCACCACAGTGCTCCCCAACAGCACCACGTACACCGCTTTGTGGCCATCCCAGTAGCGCTGCTCTTTACGACCTGGAGGAGCAGAACTGAAAGGTCACAGGCCCGCTGTACTGTTATATTACATTACACATAAGGCTTGGAGATGGCGACATACGTGATTTGGTGACATTCAGTTGCACTCGGACCGTCTCGTACAAGTGGCAGTAAAGATGGTGGAGGTTACAAGAGTACAATCCTTTGTCGTTCATTGTCACATCTAAGAACAACAGATGATTTTTGTATTAGGAGAAACTGAAAAATACTAAAAATATTACATTTCATCTGTAAACCTAGTTTTAAATTACAAATACACATGTTGAAGAAGAGCACAATGTATCTTCCAAAATTTGACCAGTTGCCAATTCTAGTCATCTCTGTCAAGGTAAACACTTCAGACATCTCTTCTAATGGGGCACTGAAACTTATTTGGTCAACATAAACTTATTCAAAGGCTAAAATGGACGCCACGTGTTTCTCTATTAAGGCTGTAGAAATATCGGCAATTTTCCAATCCTATCATAAAAAAATAATGGTGAGGATACTTAAATGTAGGCCTAATAGCTAGCTAGTTAGTTAGTTAGTTATCTAGCTAGTTAATTAGCTACCAAGCTAGCTAGCTAGCTCGACATAGATGGATAGATAGATAGATAGATAGATAGTGATGAGTTATTAACATTGTTTTTCAGTTTTAATTTATATTTTAGCCATTTTGGATTTAGTTATAGCAGTATGGCTCAATGAATAGAATTGTATTCTTATCTGTGTTACTTTCATGAGAAGGGCAACGGGTTCATACATTCATTCGCTATCTCTAAATGGGAGGGCCGGTCTCTGCTGGTCGGAAGGGAGTCAGGCTTATTATTATTGTATTTTTTTTAATCTGATTTATACCCATGGGAACAGATTCTCTTGTATTCACTGAGTTGTAAACAAATGTATTGTGGGCTGATGGGAGGAGACTTTTCGTATTCTCCCACTTTTGTATAAGTATTGATGCCCCACGTTGGACGAGACAGACAACCTGATAGAACACGCCTTCAGTGTCATCAGCCTTTTGTCCTCAGAAGCTTCTGATAATTATTTACCTTTGCAAAGGGACTTCTTCACCAGGATCTCACCATTCAGTTAATTGAACACGCAAAGAGTACAATACTTAATATTGTCTACTCTAACAATAGATAGATAGATAGATAGATAGATAGATAGATAGATAGATAGATAGATAGATAGATAGATAGATAGATAGATAGATAGATAGATAGATAGATAGATAGATAGATAGAAAGATTTAGATTTCAACAACTACAAAGTTTGAGTGTGACCTTTGATGACCAGTGAGAAGTTTCCA
Organism: Leptonotus elevatus; assembly: GCF_054856555.1. Lineage (NCBI taxonomy): Eukaryota > Metazoa > Chordata > Actinopteri > Syngnathiformes > Syngnathidae > Leptonotus > Leptonotus elevatus. The sequence continues at coordinate 11,249,188 of NC_141248.1, forward strand.
TCCTTGAATGCTTTCTGACTGAGGCTGACTCTTTTCAGGTTGTAGGAGTTGTATATTCTCTGGTCTCCTGCAGAGTACATATCCAAAACTCTCTCCATGCCATTATCCACATGGGCCCGGTAGATGTCCCAGTGGACCACCCGCTGTCTGTCCCTAAGGTTGTCTCTGGTCCACACCATGCGGCCACTGACGCACTGTAGCGTCACGCTGGAGCCAGCCGGGACGCTCACATTGTAGCCACCCAATACAACGCTTCTGCTGCTATCCGACTGGCCCCGAACTGAGGGCCACAGGAGCACACACAAGTACATGTAAAGTTAGGAATGTATATTGGCACAAATTAAGGGTTTTCAAAATGTGGGACAGTGAGCCTTCCCCTAAGATATTTGAGAAATTCCATGTAAGATCAGAGTGATAGTCCTATCTGAATAATTGCATAGCATTGATTTTGTATTACTCTCTAGGCTACGTTTTGTGTAAATTATTACACATGCTTTTTAAAAGATTTGCTGAAGACTATTTTCCATTGCGTCCGCAAAGATAGAAAAAAAAGAGACAAATTTTAACTTGAGTTTGGTCAGCAGGTTTAAAGAACAACAAAGTTTTTTCTTTATTATTCACAAGCTGCTGTGTCCCGGCTGAAGTCCTCTGGCGCCCACATCACACACTTTCAAAAACCACTGGTAAAAACCACATGCACGCACGCGGCTGTAACATACCTGCAGTGAAGAAGTAGACCACAGACACTGAAAGACAACCACAGTTAAATCACATAAAAAGCCATAATTATCTATTGGCAACGTGGGGAAGGCATTAATGTAACGTCACAGTTAATTTAGTTAGTCACTCTATACTCATTCTTTTTAGTTATATAAAGAACCGAATTTTGGGCAAGACTGTGAGCAGGAGGCTAGGTACACTCTGGACTGGTCACCACATATTAACAATTAATTGACAAAACACATAATGGACCATTTAGAATTGTCATTGAATCTGACATGCATGTTTTTGGAATGTGCGTGGAAGATGGGTAGTCAGTGTAACTTGTATATATATACATTAGGTAAAAGTCTTAACATAACATAATTGATTTTTAGTAAATCATATTTAACTGACAATACAACTTTGTATTAAATTGTAATGTAGGCTACAGTATGTAGGCCTATGCTATGATTTATTACAACCACGAATAGTTTAAAATACATTAGTTTAAAACTCATGCCATGTTGATGAAAGTCAAAGGTGTAAAACATCATTACGAATCTATTAATACACAATGTTATGCCCTTTAGAAGGCAAAGAAGAGGTTGTGAGAACAGGTAATGTGAATTAGTACCATATACAGTAATAATGTAACAGAGGAAATGAAGGCATTAGAAGCCAAACTTACTGTGGATTAAGAGTACAGCCTGAAACAAGAAGTCCTCTCGGTGGCTCTTCATGTTGCTTCTATTTAGAAACAAGATTGTTTCTCAGGTTGAACACTGTCCTTGTGAGACAAAGAAATAATCAGTCTTGTTTATTCATCCACCAAAGCAACAAAAGAGACCCAGCTGCAGTGGAGACTTCTGTACAGATCACCAAAGTGAAGCGTTCCCATCCGGCGAAATGAAACCTGACACAAGCAGACCCCTCCTCTCATAACTTTACCCGAGACATCTCAAGGGGAAAGAAAGAAAAAAAATCCTGCCAGTTTCATTGGGTTCATTTTGACTTCTAATCATTCCATTACTGAAGCAGCCAATGAGACAAGCCATCAAACAAAAGCCTTTTTCTTTTTTCTTTTTTTATGAGTGAAGTGTGAGGCTGGTTCTCTGTGGTGCCTGTAGTGGTTGTAAAGCGGGACTACTGGACTATTGGCAGGAATATGAGGCAGCAAGATAAATGTTCCAAACTCTCAAACACTGCCTTATTCTTCTTCTAAATTGTTGTTGTGACTTACGGCTTGTCCCATCAGAGGTCGCCACAGCGGGTTACTTGCATCCATCCATCCATCGCTTGTCTTCCCTTACGTTCTTATTTCGTAGTTGAATCGGAGAAATAGTGCCATCGTGTGGCGGTCTGGTGACCCCAATAATATGAATTCACAAAAAAACGAATATATATATATTTTTTAAATAGCTCCTTAGCTTACAATGAGGTGTATTCATACCACAATTGTGGACCGCCTGACAGCTTTTTCCCCCATGCACACTTTTTGCCATCACTAAAAATCAAAAGCTATCACGTGCTCTCCGATTTGAAGAATATTCTACATATTAAATGTCAATTGGTTGCAAAGCAACTTTAAGATTAGTTAAACTACAAAACTTTAAATAAACGGATCTAGGAACGTTCATTTTATTTTGTAAAGACAGGGAACTTTTCCGGTGTTACACACTCTCCGCTTCCCAGAAACTAGCGAACTCATTCAAGGGTTTGTGCAACACAAGGTAAATTAGTTGAACATGGATTTAAAAGCATGTTATGCGTTGGTTATTTTGTAATTATATTAATCACACACAATACTGTTTGGAGATTATTTGGTGGCTATTACATATATCCAGTGTTTCAATTACGTTTGAGGGATTGCTAGCATGCGCACGGCTAACTAAAGCTAGCCGGGTGTCAGGGCGAAGTTAAACACGATTATATTATATAGTGGTCTTTCTTCTCTCTTCTTTATTCGTAGGTATCCTGTTCAAAGTTGAACGATGTTCCTTACGAGATCGGAATATGACAGGTTGGTGGAAACGGCGGTGCAACACAAACTGCTTTGTCATTTGTTGGCTGCTTTTTCTCGCTACGGTTAGAGAACAAACTAGAAGTATAACAATCATGTTCATTGTGTTGTAACAACTGTTATAATGTTAAGTTGATGGAGTTGAATGTAATCTTAAGTACTTTGTGTTCCAATGTTTAAGTCTTGTCACATTACTTTCACTTTCGTCGTAGACTTCTTTCTTGTCGATGTTGCCTAGTGGAAACCTTGCAATTGAAGTTTTTGTCAGTTGTTTATCAGAATTTCCTACCAATAATTTGCACTTAGTAATAATCACCGTTCCTGCTCCATTGTCTTTCAGAGGTGTCAACACATTCTCTCCTGAAGGAAGGTTATTTCAAGTTGAATATGCTATTGAGGCAATAAAAGTGAGTGTTTTTTATTTTGCTTTACAACCTCCTAGATTTTTCTATTTTACAGCTATGAATGAATCCCTGGAAGTTCATCATCTTTGTATTGGCCTCTCATTCTATCCATCTGTGTTGTTGTTGTTGTTTTGCAGCTTGGCTCCACAGCCATTGGTATCCAGACATCAGAGGGGGTGTGTCTGGCTGTGGAGAAGAGGATTACCTCTCCGCTGATGGAGCCCAACAGTATTGAGAAGATTGTGGAGATCGACAGTCACATTGGTGAGTATTTGTATGAATGTCACTTTCACTTACCCAGTTTGTGCAGGAGAATAGAACCTCTAAATGCCCCGGAAGGTATTGTGTTCCATTTGTTTAAATGAAGAAGAATGGGAAATAATGGAATGTTTTGTGTCTTGCCTCAAAGGTTGTGCAATGAGTGGCTTGATAGCCGATGCCAAGACTCTAATTGACAAAGCCCGAGTGGAAACGCAGGTATGTAAGTCTGCAGCTTACTTTGCTTATCATCTTTGGCTTAGCTGCATTGTCTGCTCCTCCACAGAACCACTGGTTCACTTATGACGAGACTATGACCGTGGAAAGTGTGACCCAAGCGGTGTCCAACCTGGCGCTGCAGTTCGGAGAGGAGGACGCCGACCCTGGCGCGATGGTCAGTCGCTTTGCTCTTCATCTGTTCGAAATGTGACACGTTACAATATCTTTTAACCTCTCTTCTGTTTCCTCTACAGAGTCGACCATTTGGAGTGGCACTTCTTTTTGGAGGGGTGGATGAAAAAGGACCTCAATTGTATGTGATTTTTAGTATGTATTGACATTAAAAATATCAGAATATTTAAAAAGAAAAAAGTGAACACACACACACACCTTTTTAAAAATTTTATTCCAGGTATCACATGGACCCTTCAGGAACCTTTGTGCAGTGTGACGCTCGGGCAATAGGCTCAGCGTCTGAGGGCGCACAGAGCTCCCTGCAAGAAGTCTACCACAAGGTAGAGCTGTTGATTGGCTGCCATTATTCAATGGATTAACCCAGATATGGGGATTTTTTTTCTTCTTCTTAAGATAACTCACTTAAAGCTGCCCTTTGTTTTGGAATCTTGTAGTCCATGACGCTAAAAGATGCCATCAAGTCATCTCTCACCATTCTGAAGCAGGTGATGGAGGAAAAGCTCAACGCCACCAACATTGAGGTGTGTGTGTGCCTTGTTTGAACATATGCACAATTTCCTTCAATAATGCCCTCTATTCTGATTGACCAGAGGCGTCACATCCAGGTCCAAAAAGTAAAAACCCTTGCCACAGTTTGGCTTTAGCAACATGTGCTTATGGTGTTTTCATGAACTGCCAGCCATAAGACACTAGCTTTTGCTGTAGTTCGAAATTTGAATAGCCGTCGCAAATGTAACAGCCTATCAAAAATATTGTTGTATCACATGAGCTTTCGCAACAAAAACTTTCTGTTGTTGAGTAAATGAACACCTCAGGCCACTATATGTCATATTAACTTAATTTTTTACAATGCTTTTGGATGTTAGGATTTAAATGCCAAAGTTTTAGTAAGTTTGTTTTTCTCTTTAGCTTGCAACGGTGGAGCCAGGAAAGACCTTCCACATGTACTCCAAAGAAGAGTTGGAGGATGTGATCAAGGATATTTAGATGATTTTCAGCGCAGGCACGAGAGAACAGGAAGTACGCCTGGCCTCAAGAGTCGAGCAACAAAACACAACTTTCCATCAGCACATCCAACTCGCTGCTCTCAGATATTTTTGGATTGCATCGGAGGTTTAGTCTGTTCGATGTGCTAATGGACTTCTTGCCTATCAGCGTCTGTACAGCGGCAGGAAGAAAGCAGGGGGGAGGTTTTTTTTTTCTAACAAATCAGTACTTCAATTAAACTGTTGTATTCCACAACTAAATGACTTTTTTCTGGTGTTTCTCCATGCACATTCCGAGTTTATAACTACTGGTATATCTTACCGGTACCTTAATTTTCTTACTGTTCACCCACAAATCAACTGCTATGAACTCCTGAACGTCCTCTTAGTCTCATATGAACATATTTATTTCCGTGTGGCTTCATTTTAGGATTTACCCTTTATAATACACCAAATAATATTTTAACAATTTTCCCTCCTTCAGTGGAAAGTTTTTGTCTGCACTCAAAAGCAAGTTCTCGTTACGCATCTGTGATTTTCCATGATGCAAAACTAGTTTTGTGCCATTGATGTTAACATTCAATAATATTTAGCTAACCTTTTTGTGAGGATGAATTTGGGAAGTAAGTAAGCAACTCCATTCATGTCTCTGTTTGCCAGGCCTTTCTTGTGGAAAAGCTGGACAGATATTATTTTTAATTGTTAATAGTTTCTCACTCTTCACTCATTCAAGCTCGGTCACTCCTGAAAAAGTGCTTGCAGAATTTAGTATTTTATGTTATTGTCCAACAATAAGCACACATCTCCAATTGTGTGTGTGTGTTTTGATTAAATTGGAAATGCAGCTATCTTTTGTTTCAGTGAAGACATAGGTAAACCTATTACGCAATCTAATATCATTGTGCAGACTGAATCCAAAACTAAAATGGCATTTAAAATTCACAATTTTAAATAAGGTATTATTGTGTATTATATAAATTATCTCAACTACTGTGAAAATGTTTTTTTAAATGTCAGAAAAGATAAATTAGAGATAAAAAAAAATATATAAAAATTGTTTATTGGATTATTTCTAATTGCTCAAAATACCCTAAAAAGCTAAATAAAGTACATGATTATTTGATTACTTTTTTGACTACATTTTCGCCATTTTAGCAAGTAATATTAAACTATACTGTACTTCAAACTAAAATTGCACATAAATTCGAGATGAAAGTTTTGTTGTTTAATCTGTGTAATATGCTCCTTTTCACCCCCCGAGAAAATATCTGAGGCAGTTTTTACGGTTTGTGAACTTTTGTTCCCTTGCAGAGTACTTCATTTTTAGTGCTTCCTGGAATCGTTAAATTCGTAGGAAGAAAAGGGGGTAAACTTAACAGAAAGAAAGCAGGGGAAAAGTTTATGGAGGCTTGTTTGGTTTAGATAGACCACTAAGAGGCGCTAAAACCCCAGGAAAGATTTGATATTATCGAGTCGAGGAAGAGTCATGCCATCCAATGAAAATGCAGGTTATTCTCGTCTTGACCAATCACGCGCCTCCGTGGAGGGGACGTTAATGAAAGATACTTTCTGGGGGATGAAGGGGGGGGCACGAGGAGTCAGTGTTTGGGATTTAATGCGGCACCGTGAGTGAGCGCCAACAAAACTGGCGAGCCGATTTAAAAATGATTTCTGTAACTTACGTTTTCACATTGTGCATGTTTGCGTGCGCGCTGGCGAGACATTTCCACGCGGGACAAAAGTCGTTTGTGGCCAGGCGGCCGAGGGAGTTGAGCGGTGATGAGGAGCGACACATTTGGGAGAAGTTGGAGATGTCGGAACGCGGCGCGGGAGGACTGAATGAACATTCATGCCCGAGTTTTCCTGGAGTGGAGTCAACGCTGTTAAACAACACCCACACTGTAAGTTCACCACTTTTTTTTTTAACAGCCATAATTATCCGCCGAGAGTGTTTTACCATGCTTAGACCGCTAGCAGAGATGAAGTCCATTATGTCGCAATGTATTCGAAAGTTATAAACTCACAAGTTAACAACATTAGACAAACTTGCAAAAGTCCACAATTATTTTTTTAAATGTAAATAATGCTCATTTCGTTATCCATTGACTGCATCGATTTTGAATATAAATTTTAGCCATCAACAACAAAGTCTGAATTTAGGAAAAATCACCCATTTCATGAGCAAGATAAAGTCCTTAAAAACCTTCTGGAGGTTTATTAGCTAGAAAATGAAACTTCTAAAATCAACATGTCATCTTGTATAATTGATAAGAATTTAATGTAGTTTACAATTTTCGCCATATCATCGTTGTCATAAAATGCATCACTCTTCACCTTGTTTATATCCTCATCGGCTGACACTGACAACAGTGCTACTTCAAGTGGTAAGAGTGTGTGTGTGGTACCTTCTGCCATCTAATGTTATGCTTGTCACTACACATCGCTGGCATAGTTAATTGAACTAAAAGATGATCCTGTGGAAATTTTGTTTTGAAATGAGATAAACCCCAAAGTCAGACCAGTGTCAAGGAATGAATTGTGATTAACTTTGGATGCGTCAAATTAAACTAATAATTCTTATTTTTGGAAATGTAATACTTGTATTGGTGTGAGTTGAATTCTGCAGGTGTACCTAATAAACTGTCCAGTGAGCATATGTAGGCCATTGGTCCAGATCACATCCATTAAGCCAAATAGGAATGGTGCATGGAGTTTTAAAAACACAAATGTTCTCGCAGTCTGGTAATTGGAGGCTCTTGGAAGAAGGACAGAGACAAAAAGACAACATGGTGGTATTCGTTGTACTTCCAAGATCAACTTAACAGCCTCGGTCTTCAATCACAGGCGCCTTCATTATTACTTTCACTGAGCCAAACGCCAAACACATCGTCTGTGTTGCAAAGGAAAGCGAGAGCTGAATAGCCTTCATGCCCAGAGGAATTTGAGGACCAACTCGGCTGTTTTGTCTTCCTGTTTGCTCGTGTGTGTGTGTGTGTGTGAGTTCTATTACCAATGTGTCTGTCTGGGTCACATATTGGTATTGACCATGAAAAGAATTGGCCAAGTTTGCACACTCCCACGTCCACTCACTGTTTGGGTTGAATGGTACCCTATCAGTGCTGCACACGTCCACTTACACAAGCTTTTGCGAGTGTTTTCATTGCTCATCATGGTATTACTGAAAGAAAAGTCAACATTACCCTATAGTTGTGCTCATATGTTTGGGCATGTAAACTGTATGGTGAGAAAAAGGCTTCATGCTGTGGCAATTGGTTTGATATTTTCCGAAGTTGAAGTTGACATGAGTAGAGATGTGCATGTGAAGTTTGGTGACGATTCACACTAGTATTTTTGTCATTAAGCAACGTTTAGCTTTTGTACATGTCCAGTTGTACTCCTTTTTTTTTCTTTTTCTTAGTTTTTTCTTTTTTTTGAGAGAGAGAGCTCAGTATTGTTCATTCGGTAATCTTACCGATTCCACATGTCATCATCATTGCTCTCTCTCTCTCTCTCTCTTTTTTTCTTCTTCTCTTTTTCTTTTTCTTTTTGTATGTGTGTGTGTGCTCATTAATTCACCCAAAACCTATTAAAAATTCCATACCGTTCACCTGAACCAAATACTTCAGAATCCAGCTATAGAGTCCTGAGGGTGTCAGGAGACCCGAGGAAGGATCAAAGAAAAGAAAGAAAAGGGAAATCCAGCACCGACCAGACATCACCTACTACCCACCGGGTTACCAACCAGAATCTTTCACCAACCCCAGAAACATCTCAATTCCAACAAATTAGGGAGACCTCAAGCGTACAACTGTAATTTTGACAACAGCGAATGCGAATGTTAAACAGCAACTACCAAAGTTAATATTCATGCATGTAAAAAAAAAAAAAAAAAATCTTCATAATAAGATTAAGATGACTGATTTACTAGGGATGTTCAATGTCATTTTTTTTCAGACCAATACCAGTACGATTACTTTTGATACATAAAATTGTTCACCCCTTACAAAATAACAGAACATTTTAAAGTAGAGCCAATATTTCATAATGTAGTATTTTTCCCTTACAGTTGCATAAAATTAATGGCAATTTTCTGGTCTTCTAAATTCTAATTCCTGATTGTAAAGCAGCCCCAAGAGGGTGAATAGATATTTTTAACATAAAGAGAAATTCCAAATTCATAACAAAGTTTATTTTTCCATCTGATTGTGACATGGACAAATAGATCAGTGTTTATTTTTAGCAAAGTGAAGTCACAGGAATATGATTTAATTGGATTTGAGCTGACAATATCTACAAGATTTTGACTCATAAATTGATGTTGGCTATAGTCTGTATTGGATCTTTGTTCAACTCAAGCAGTTGATCCGAGTTTTAGCCGTTTCTGCTTGAGGCTCCAGAGCAAGCTATGTCTGCTACTCCAAAGCTGAAATCATGGATACCTGGGCGGACTTCAGGGATAATTCCCATTTTCTCTTCAGTGTAGGAAGGAGTACACACAGACTCTACTTGTGTTTTTTGCCAAAGCAACAAGACGACAACCAGCGGTAGATTCTAAGACGTTTTTTTCTGGCATTGCAAAATTTTCCCATCGTGCTCTTGGTAGAAACCTACAAAATGGAGACTCATACTCTTTTGGCTACAACTACCGTAGCATATGCAGCAGTTTGTGCAGGGAAAAAAAGCAACAAGAAGGGCACAGCAGAATTTCCAGTAAAACTCTAAAACTTCCTTCCTTCTGATATATGACGACATCCGGAAGGGAGTCTTTAAAAGCCTCCATTAACACCATAAAAAGTTGAAAATGTTGTAGTTGATCACTTTTCTGAAGGAAAAAAAAAGAGTCATGGAGTGATCTGAATATTGACGAAAGCCTGTATAGACAAAGTTACTTAAGTTGGCAACTCCGTTAAAAGGGGTCCATGGACAGCAGAGGACATTATACTAAATACTGTAAGATGAAATAAAATAATCTTTATTAGTCCTGCAATGGGGTAGTTTCTATTGTTGAGAAGTTCGTGTCATTTTATCCTGAGAGCGAGAGTGTTTGCTTCCTGTGAGTGTCATTAAAAAGACTGACTGTTCTACTAACTGGTGTTTTCCCCTTTTGTTGTTGCCCCCCCCCCCCTCTTCCCACTCCAACCCTTGTCGTCGATCCCCTCCGGCTGAAAAATGTTGAGGACAAAAAAACAGCGGAGAGGTGAAGCTGGGTTGCAGCCAGCTGTTGGAGCAACAAGAAAAGCAGTAGATTGAGAGGAAGAGAACGAGTTCAAAGAAGTCTCTTTTTTTGTTTTGTTTAATAGAATTGATAGTCTTACCTGCACGTCCGACATGCAGGATGGTGGGCCATCTTTTGGAATAATTACGAAAACAGCACAAAAAGCCAAGGAAAAAGCAAAACGGGCTCCAAGTTCATCCTTTGACGCAATGAAAGGATGTCTTGTAGAGATTTGCTGTCTCCTCAAAGCGAATGTGAAAACATTTACAGGAATTACATGAAATCACATACCCCTTAACTCATTCACTGCCATTGACGGCTATAGACGTCAAAAATTCATTTGAACTATTTCTATTAGTTTACATTTTTTCCCCACTTTTGTTAACAAGTGTGAAAACCTAGAATTTTTTGTATTGTTCATTTAGAACAGATATAAAATTAGTGATTAGTAAAGTCATGCGATTAATTAATTAAAAAAAATTAATCGCATGACTTCAATAATTAACTCACTATTAATCACAAATTTTATATCTGTTTTCAATTTAAATAAAATTTTAAAGGTTTTCATACTCTTATTAACAAAAGTGTAAAACTAATAGAAATAGTAAAAATGAATTTTTGACGACTATAGCCGTCAATGGCAGTGAACGAGTTAAAATTTGATTAATCTCTTAATTTGGAATTGATGTTTGATTAATTGTCTTCATGCAGTTGAGGCAAAACGGAGTGCACTTGATTCCCTCAACTAATTTGCAGTTTAAAGAGTACAATAACAACAATGAAGCTTTCTCCGTGGTGGATTAAATAAATGTCCACCCAATTCATATATTACATTTATTAACTTAATATTTAGTGACTAATGGTAGATGTAATTTTTTTTCGGTCTGAACAGATTTCAGCAGATATTTTATGTAAATCACATTAATCTGATTTAATGGTCATCACGTTGTGATGTTACGGTTTGTTTGTGTAGGCCTGTTTTGAGATTTGATGTCAAATAGAAACAAAAACGATTGAAATTTAGATTGATGGGTTAAATGAATGAGGATTTATATATTTTTTTAAACAAATGTGATACATGTCAGAAGTGTTTTAATGTTAGCTAGCGGCTTTTTTTTTAAATGTATTTTATTCAAAATTAATATAGTTCAAGATTATTTAATCAATTGAGGATGAAACCAAACCAACTTACTGCTTTGCAGTGAATTTTAAAAGGAATGATTTCGTAGTTCATGCAGAAAGTTTGTGTGATGTAACACAAGTGCACCCCGTCCTCGTTTTGTGTGATGTGGTCCAACCTGAGAGCGTTGGTGTGTTAGATCATAGGCCTGTGTTTGACCTCCTCTTCTGATGTTTTATGTGCGTAAACATTGGCGGAGCGCAAAGGTCAATGCTCGGAGGGAGCAGGAACAAGTAGCTCATTGTGTCAGCGTCCGACCTCTGAAGGACGACTTTAGCGGGCACCCTCCCACTGCCAAGTGTACCGGCATTTTTGTGCATGTACAGCACCAGCACTGAAATGGCAGGATTCAAGCTCATTTGCGAGCACATGTCAGGGATTTCCATTGTTTGGCTTTTGGCGAACTGTAGCTCGTGAAGTCAGCATTAGTCCATGGAGACTTCCAAGTGCTCGCTGGTTCAACATAAAACAGGTGTGAAAGCATCTGTCAGGAACATTGCTAAAGAAGAAAAGACAAGATGGAACGTGGAAGTTTTTTGTTGTGCAAGTAGTTTACATTTGAGCTCACTTCACTTCACGCAATAGATTTTTTTAAATAACTTTCGGAGCCATGTTGTTGATGGTGAGAGACAGATGTGCGCCCAACTTATATTGCAGTACCAGAAGTTAAAAACATTTTTTTTTAGTGAAATACATTAAAAAAAAAAAATTACAGTATATGATTTTGCGTGAAAAGCCCATTATCTGTCAAATTTCTAGTTAGCTCCTCCTTGCATAGATTTTCTGTATTCAAAGTGTAGCTCCTCGCCATAGGAAGAAAAAATAAATAAAGTAATGTTCAAAAAGTCAAACTGTACAAACTGATTTCTAGATGTTTGAATAATTAATATTGCCACATTATTAATCATAATCACCTCAATTTTGTTGACCTTTTTTTCTATTCATACTGAAACACTGGCTAGTCCTGATCGATCACACCTTCAAGAGGATCTCTGATGACTTTTTAGGTTAGTTAATGCGATGATTTGAGTGGTTAAAAAAAAACAACACAGTTTATTTCTCTTGGGACTGTCATTTCACTTTATTACTTGTCTTTTATTATGCATTTTCTTGTCTGTTTGGATGTCAACTTAGGAGGAGTCTAAAGTGTCATGCTTTGGACATAAATCCAAACTACAAACTAGAATTTTCTCCTTATTACAAGTTATTTTGATGAATCGTTGTAGTGCACAGTGACATTGACCTCATGTATTGTAAGGTTTTGAGCCGACGATTTGTTACTGTTAAAATGTGATCAGTGAATGTGTGATGTGGGATGTGTAAGAGTGAGAGTACACTTTTGCACTTGGCCGGTTTGCAGGCAATTTCCGTCAGACAGAACATGTCATGTCCTGTGGCTTTATAGTGCCCGACTACCTTATAAACATTGTTGCCTCTCCAGAAAAAAAGAAGTAAGGAGGAGGGCAACTTCCTACTGCTAAAACCCCCAAATTGGATCGTTGCCAAATTTGTTGCTTGAATCCCCACACACTTGAACACAACTCTAGATGAGTAAACTGGGGATGGTTTTTTTCTGCTAAGATGGTCATTAGCCTGTATATTATGCAACAATTCAGAGAACTATAAGTCCTCTTTGACTAAATGTCTGAATTGTAAACGTTAACATTCGTTCTGGAGAACGTAATGGTAATTGGTGCAGCCTGCTGCGGAGCGTGTGTGCGCGTTTGTGTTCCTGCTGTGCTTGGGACATAACCGATTGTCTCCTTGTCTGGCTGCGGCTTTGTCATTTAGCTGAATGTGGGTCACACGCACACACACGTTTGCACGTACGCACACACTAAAACATGTATAGAGCCAAGATGCTTTGTACAGCCAGGAGCATTCTCACTGGGCTATCGTGGAAAATGTACACACATGTTCGATACTACTTTCTTATAGACCGATACCAGTATGGATACTCAATGCTTGTGTGGTGACAAGTACCAATACCATCAGTATTTTTGATACATAACATTTCCTGCCAAAAGAAAACACACATGTCACAGTAAAACATTTTCATTAGAATTGCATGAAATTAATGGCAATTTTCAATTCTAATTTCTAATTTTTAGTTCCATAATCGGCCACTGTCGCGAGTACCTATGCCTGGTATCGGTACTTGCCCATCCCTAGTTCTTACACATACATGAGATATTTACATAAATGATGACTGTACATTCATATCTTTACTTTGTTTTCTTGATTTCTGCAGTTCAACTTTAAAGTGAGGACCATGGGCTCCCTATCACTTGCCTGGGTGGGAGATGAAACGGGGGTGAGTCAGTGCTTACAGTGGAACTTTTACATTTGATCACAATTCTGCTCAATCTCTGTTAGTTTAGATTTTGAAATTGTATGAAACGAATTGTGTTCCAGGGTCACACTGTTGCCATCATAAATCCTTGAATGACTGTACAATCAATGTTTAAAGTAACAGTTTAGCATTTTTTTTTACTCATAAAATTATAAAATGAAGTTGTTGGCTGGACAATATGAAATAAAATGATACAGTGATTTGCGATTCACCATTCACAAACTCCCCTTTTCATGTTCCCCCCCATACCCCCTGCGTACTGGCTAATAGGTAATAGGTCATAAATAGTAATTTGTATTTTTATGAGTTGTGGATGCAAGATGTACACCAGTGTCAGGCATCGCCAATGCATTTTTCTAAAATATAAACCATAATATTTTTAAGTGTAACAGTAAAATGAGTTTATAATAATATTAAAGTGTTTTGGGATCACTGTTTGGGGGTAGTGTTAGGGCTTAAACTATTAATTCCTAACTGTCAAGTGTCCATCCATTGTACACAGAATCTACCTACTGTATAGTAAAACAATAAATGATGAACTTGCTCGTAACTTTGATGGAAATGCAGAGGGAGATAACTGTGTTGGTTTGGGAGTTGAGTTTCTTGACGTGAAGACTAAAACAAACTGAGATTCCTATGCACATTTCATACTTTCATTATTCTGATCAACTTGTGGTCACTTTAGTTTTCCTTTGCTGAGCAGCCAGGACGCAGGACATATGCGCCACTTAAATTGAGACAGTACAATGAAATTTACTTACATTTCTATTACCAGTTCTTCGCTTATCATCTGACTCGTTTCCATCACTCAGCCTTTCCACACCACTTACAATACATCTTGCCTCCAAATTTTGCATTGATAATGATTTTTCACTGATGCTCTCCCCTGCCAGGTGATTCTGGTGTTGACCACATTCCAGGTGCCTCTGTTCATGTTGCGATTTGGCCAGTCCAACCTCTACAGGAGGTGAGCGCTACACTAAATATGGACACTCAGGAATTAGCCCCACCCCCTTTCTATAACTGAATGAATTTCAATGCAACTTTATGTCTGTGTCAGTGAAGACTACGGGAAGACGTTCACTGATGTGACCCACTTGATCAACCACACCTTCATCCAGACAGAGTTTGGCGTTGCTGTCAGTCCTGATCACTCTGGCAAGGTGCTTCTCCTAAAAAATGTTGTTTATTTTGCTATTTTGAAGGAGCCTGATATCACATGCAATCTAGATTGAATAACTATTGGACACTTTGTCAAAACGTTATCAGTTTGAAGCACTTGTGTTGGATCTTAGTCAACCTTAAACATTTCTTGACAATAATATGTTATATGTGACCTCACATGACATTCTGATTAATATACATTTTTTCAAATATGAGTTATGAAGCAAAATCTCAGGGGTCGGCCATTTTACCACTTGCTATTGACTGAAGATGACATTAATGTTGATCAGGGCTCAGGCAACAACCAATCAGAGCTCACCTGTTTGCCGAAGCTGCGCTGTGAGTGATTGGTTGTTACCTGAGACCTGAGCAACTATGATGTCATCTTCAGTCGACAGCAAGTGGCAAAATGGCCCCTGAGATGGATAAAAATGGCAGGATTTTGCTGCTTAACTCATATTCCACTAACACAGTATTAACCAGAATACCATGATTTTTGTTGTTGTTGCCATATTTAGACTAGTGGGCAGCATAGAACATATTATTGTAAAATATAAAATAAAATCTGTTTTACTTTCAGAAAAAAAATAAATAATAATTTTCTTTCATATTTTCTTTCAGGTGATCCTGACGGCTGACGTGTCCGAAATTGGGGGATTTCGATTATTTCGCTCCCGGAACTTCGGCCAGACCTTTGAGACGTCAGAACTGCCCTTTAAGCCCCTCATTCAGATGCTGTACAACCCCGGAGATTGTAACATACTTCTGACTCTCAGCATCAGGGTAGCAGCAAACGCGTCAGGCTGTTAAATTGGAGCATGAGTGTTCAATTGGATCAATGCAGTTATTTTTAAATAATAGTCAGAAGATGACACTTTATTACGTAATGATATATTTCTACTCCTGCCAGTGGGATTTGTGGCTGTCGGAGGATTTTGGTGCCACCTGGCGGAAGATTCATGACAGCGTTTGTCTCGTCAGATGGTAAGAATTGTCACCTTTTCATGTATTAGCAAGCTTAAACTGTATCAACAATTCTTCAGTACACAGTTAATTATGCACACAAGTGAGCATTGCTAAATGAATACCTCTCTGATCATGCCAATGAAAACTGAGAAATGCTTTTGTACAAGGCAGATTGTTTCGCACATTGAGCTCACTAAATTGTACAAATGTACCTAATGTATAGTTTTGTCAGTCCAAAGACAAAAAAGACACTTCAGTTGTATTTTCTAGTATATATTTGTCAGTTTTATTAAGAATCATTAAAGCCACATTTAAAAAATTTAATCATCCAATTCCTCGAGACATTCTTGTATCTTTGTGTTTATGTGTTTCTTGTCTTGTGTTGTTTTTCCAGCTGCACACAATTTGCGCCGCCCGCCCAACATTGGTTGCATTTGTGCACCCCAGTTAACGTGGGGTTGTGGTGTCAACCTGTGGTTGTATTCACTGCATTGCAATAGCATTGGCTGACCGCAGCTGTCATTTTGGCCCCTAAATAGTTTGCCATGGGAGGCAACAGAGGCTTCCGTTAGACTGAGTCATGAGTCAGCAACAGTTTTTGCAATTTCTAGATATTATCCAGCCCACTCTCCAAGAAAATGCTGGTTCCCATTCCCCTGCTTATACTTAGACAGCACTTTGGAATGTTTATTTGCCGCCAAGAAACCACAAATATAATCACTCTGATTTAAACATACACAACTGCTAAATGTTGCAAAATGTTGACAAACCACTGTTCCTTGTTCTCGTGCTACAGGGGCAAGAATAGCATTTACTTCACGACGAACTACAACGGATCATGCAGTAAGTGATGCAGTTACACATGCACACACACATTCAGGAAAGCTTCATAAGCCCACCTTGTATCTGCCAGATGACAAAGGAATGTTGGAGTTAAGGAAAACGGTAGACTATGGCAAAAGCTTCCAGACGATCGCAACTAGAGTTTTCTCATTCGTACTGGGTGGACGCTTTCTTTTTGCCTCCATCATGACTGGAAAGGTGAGCATCTGCAGTAACATCACCAGTGTTAGATTGACACTGAGAGTGTTAAATCTAACACGAGAAAAGGGTTACTATGTGTCCACATCAATGAGTGTAAATCTGACACTTTTCAAAGTGATACCTTTTTCACACTTAACCAGTGCTACTCCAACACTGTATAGTTAGTTATGGTAAACACTGACTAGTGTTGGAAGAACTATACACTAGTGTCAGTGTTAAACATGTAATTCTGCCTAACTACACTTAACTCTGGTGTTTAAACACCAATGAGTGTCTTGCACTAGTGTCAGTGTTAAAAATGTAACTCAAAGTACATTTTACGCTGGTAGCATTTTTCCTCGTTACAAGGCCCTCAAGGTGCCTTTCGTTTTGATCCAACACTGGAAATTTAACACTGACAGATTTGCTGTGTATTTGTTTGTGCGTGCGCGCGCGTGTGTGTGTGTAAAATGTGGATAAATATGGCCCCATTCAGATTTGTTTACTCTGTTGTTTTTTGTTTGTTTTTTAAAATCAGGACACAGAGCGCATGATCCACGTTTCGGTGAATGGAGGAGAAGTATGGAACATAGCTCAGCTTCCTGCAGTCAACCACGAGCAATTTTATTCAATCCTGGCAGGCAATGAAAACATGATATTCATGCATGTGGATGACCCAGAAGGTCAGGCCCACGTTGCTGATGAATAATATCACGTTGCTATGACAGAGCGAGAATGATTCAACATAGGATAGTATCCAAATGTTGCATTTGCGTGTGTCTCCCAGACTCAGGGATTGGAACGGTATATGTGTCTGATGACAGAGGAACCGTGTTCTCAAAGTCTCTAGAGCGCCATCTCTACACCACCACAGGAAGTGACACTGACTTCACCACCATTGCGTCACTCCGAGGCGTTTATATGACCAGCGTGCTCACAGAGGGTAAGTCAAAGCACTTTTGGGGAGGAGTGTTGGGGAACTGCCTTGTGTACAGTCTATAAAACATATGAATAAATGTACGTTTTTTTTATAACTTTCTAGCAAACCCCCCCAAAAATGGAAATATTTTTCCTAAAGAACATTAAAGATTGGGCTTTTAATTGAACTAAATATCTTATTTTTATAATTACTGTAAAATCTTGCGACTAACACACAAATCACACATAAAAAGCAGTTTTTCTCTATACTTGTGTATTATACGGTCCACTGATTTGCTGGTATATTTTTTAATAATAAAAAAGAAAATTTATTCATGGAGTGTAAATGCAGTTAAAAATGATGCTCTTTTCCCATGCCTATGACTAAAGTCTTTCAAAGACTTTTTAAAATCATGTTTTTCAAAATGTTTTTCTTGCATAGAACAATCTAAAATGAGAATTGTTGAACCAACAACTTAAATTAAACAGAGAATTGTTGACCAACTTCATAAAATTGCTTCAAGGGGTAACACACGATTGCATTAAGTTAATCCAAAGTGAATATATATTAAGTTTAATTAGTTATGAGTTCATTAAACGTAATATATTTACTTTGGATTAGTTTAATTCAATCATCTGTTGGCCACTTGAATTTAATTTTTACCAATTTTGTTAAGTACTTTTTTGTTGTTGTTGTAATTTTAGTAAGCATATTTTTATTTCGATGAAAACCTCTTTAACTCTGTTAGCTGCTTTTAAATTTTGTGCGTGTATGATTTCCCCCCACCAATGTGTGTGTGTGGGGGGTAACCTTTTCCCTTTTCAGATATTTTTTCCATTTGCGGGCTGTCAAGGGAATGACATAAAAATGCGTAGTGCTATAAATACAATTTGTCAGTCAGAATCCTGAAGACCGTAATTATTAATATGACACAGTGTAGACTACAGACATCTGTCAATGTTGAAAAATCACCAGTTCCCCCCCCCAGCAGTTTTTAATAAGTGCTTCGGATAGATGGATGGATTGATTTAATAGACTTCAACATGCATTATGAACTTGCGTCTCTGTAGATGGAACAGTCAAGACGGTGATCACCTTTGACCAAGGAGCGAGATGGCAGACACTGCGTCGACCACAAAACAGCCATTGCGACATTGAGACATCCACTAACAGGCCAAACAGAGTGAGACTAACTAAATGACCCAAGCACGGCCCTTATAACGCACACATACACCCAACTCGGCATGTTCCACTTACACTTGTGTCTTTACAGTGTAGCCTCCACATCCACGCCACTTACAGCACGGCCATGAAGATGAACGTCCCCATGCTGCCACTCTCACAGCCAAGTGCAGTGGGCCTTATTCTTGCTCATGGTATTAAAAACACAGAGAACTTAATGAATATTCTTTCTCGATAGCATTCCGTAATACGTTCCTCTCTTCAGGCAGTGTGGGGGATGCCGAGTCGACTGCGGTGCCTGACGTTTATGTATCTGACGACGGTGGCTACTCGTGGTTGCGATCGCTTACTGGTCCTCATCACTATGCTATACTGGACTCGGGGGCTCTTCTCGTGGCCGTGGAGCACACCAACTTCCCCGTCAATCAAATCAAGTGAGGAAGATGCGGTGCAGCACTTTTAGTCATTTGCAGCCTTTGTCACGATAGGTCCGTCTCCATTCAATACAGGTTTTCCACTGATGAAGGACGATGCTGGCGCACGTATAACTTTACCAGTGATCGCTTCCACTTCAGCGGAATGGACAGTGAGCCGGGCTCGCGCTCCTTGAACGTCAGCTTGTGGGGATACAGAAATGACTTTACCAAGTGGGTTGTCATCACCATCGACTTCAGGAATCTCCTCACCCGAGATTGTGAGTTATAAGAAGGTAGTTGTGTGCGAGCAAAAGTTTTTTATGCACCACTTGTGTACATGCAGGTATTGACGAGGACTACGTGCCGTGGTTGGCTCACTCTGCCGACCCTGACAGCTCCAATGACGGCTGTGTGTTAGGCTACAAGGAGACGTTCCTACGTTTGAGGAGAGACTCGGCCTGCTGGAACGGGAGGCAGTTCAGTGGCAGGCAGCGTCTGTCTCCTTGTGCCTGTACACTGGATGATTATCAATGGTACGGTGCATCGCCACCTATGGACAAAGTCATGTTTTACACCCAGGTTTGGTGCTTGTTACCACTCCCAAAAAGTCATGTCAATTCCTGAGTGTAGTCATCTTCTCTTTTCACTGGTTGACGCTGTATTTTTCTTGATAATAGAGATTGTGACATGTTACGGCACATTTTAAAATGGGGTTGAGAATCGAAGCTCATTTGACTCTGTTTTGTCACACAGTGACTTCGGATACTACCGACCTGAGAACAGCTCAGAGTGTGTGGAGCAGGAGGAGATGAAGGGCCATCCTCTAGAGTTCTGTCTCAATGGAACCACAGAGGAGCTGCAGACCAGTGGGTGAGAATCTATGACTGATTTTTTTTTAAACAATAAAACGAAAAGGCAGCAGCATAATTAAACAGCCGTCCTGGTTGCAAAAACATTACTGCTTGGACAATAAAGACAATACCAGAACTTCACCATCGGGCTTAGTTGTGTTTTACTTTTAATTTTGTATGTTTGTCCGCATTATAAGTTACCGGAAGATTCCAGGGGACCTGTGTGCTGGCGGTTTCCAGCCTGTCAGGAAGGAGACTGACCTGAGGAAGGGGTGCACCAGTGATGCTCTTCATCCATTTTCTCTGGTTGGTGCCGCTAGTTTTCAAGTCAACCCCCCCCAAAATATTTTGGACAATAATATGTTCTATGCAGTCCCTCTAGTCTAAATATGGTATTCTGGTTAATATTGCGTTAGTGGAATATGAGTTAAGTAGTAAAATTCAGCCGTTTTTATCCATTTCAGGGGGCGGCCATTTTGCCACTAGCTGTCGACTGAAGATGACATCAATGTTGCTCAGGTTTCAGGTAATAACCAACCACAGCTCAGCTTCAGAAAATGGGTGAGCCGTGATTGGTCATTGCTTGAGCCCTGAGCAACTGTGTTGTCATCTTCAGTCGACAGCAAATGGCAAAATGGCCGCCCCATGAGATGAATAAAAATGGCTGGATTTTGTGTCATTATTCTTATTCCACAAATGTAATATTAATCATAATGTCATGTACAGACTAGTGAGGTCACATATAACACATTATTGTCAAGAAATGTTTAAGGTTAATTAATTATTTCAAATTGAAATACTGTCATGATTTATCTGCAGCATGTACATGCACCTTGTTTTGTGCAATAGTTACATACCATAAACAATTTATTTGCTGATATTACGATATACCAGTTTGACAATGTAATTCAAATATTGTATTGATATTTTAAAATGCATATTATATGTATGTTTTGTTTTAATTGTATATTGGGATATATAGGTCTTTCTTTAAAATTATCTATCATTGGTTTTTTTTATGTATTAAAAGTACCGGTACTCGTGTTATCAGTGACTACTTGAGTTAAGTACTTGTACTTGTACTTGTATTGGTCTGAATTTTTTTTTTATGAGGTCTCGAATGATGAACATCCCTATTTAATTATCGTTATTTGTGAACAAAAAATGAATAAAAATGCAGCACATTTTACTCCAAATTAGTGTCAAAATTCACTTCTAATGGCATCCCTTCCCCCCCAAAAAAAAGTATTATCTTTAGTGAATGTCTGGTATTTGCTTAATAAATACCATGCCGCTAATAAAAAAAAATTAGATGTCAAAGCGCTGCAGTTGAGTAAATAAAAGCCACCAGTAACTAAATGAGGAAATGCAGTAAATTATCTTAAATCCGACTTTTTAAGTATTAGGCAACATTCCATTAAAAATTCAACATTCACATTCTGTTCCTTCCTTTCTGTCAGAGTGAAAGCGGCTCATCAAATGCCGCAATCACAGCCGTGGTTGTCATAGCCATGCTGCTGGTGAGCGCTGTTGTGGGCGTCTGGGTGATCAAGAAATACGTCTGTGGTGGACGGTCAGTCAGCTACATCTCTGTTACAGGCCATTAAATAATATTTTCCTTCATTTCTGATATGTGCTGATGTCCTTGTCAGGTTCCTTGTGCACCGCTACTCCGTTATGAGGGAACACGCTGAAGCTAACAAAATTGAAGGTGTTGATGATGTTGACGCCCAGTACATGGAAACAGGAATACATGTCGCACAGTACAATGAGGATTCAGATCAGGTATCTCAGACAATGTGAAATGTTCCCATTAGGTCTTTTTATTTTATTTTATTTTTTAAAAACTGTTTCTGGAGTTTGATTGTTTTCCTCACAGGACCTCTTGGAATAGGTTGGACATTTTGACCCCCTCCAATCTGCATTGATGCCTGCTTGTCCCACATGCTGATTAACATCTGCTTCTCAATTTTCATTATCCCCTGGTGGCCTGATGACATGGTTGAGGTTCCCATCAAGACAAGAGCATAGCGACAAACCAATGGAACGTGGAAGGGGGTATGGGGCAAAAACTCAGCACAGAACAAAAGGAAAGCTCTGATGTTCCAGCAGAGCTTTTATTGTTTCTGTCAGGTCGTCGGAGTGTCAAATTGTGCTCTCGAAGACGCCGTTTGGCATTTGACAATGCACTGCAGAGGAATTTGAGATGTTTTAGCTTACAGTGTTATAGAACAATCAAGTAATAGAATACAGCTACTGGAAAAAAAAATCCTGAATATAAGTTAATTTTGCCATCTTCAAAATGTTTTTTTTTTATTCTGTACATTTAAAACTTGTCAATTAATATAGTCATGTAGACATTTCATTTTGTAGAGTCAACTCAATTGGGCTTTGGTATGTTTAAATACTATTTTTCATGTTCACATCTAAGCTGTTTTCTGTTTTTAAAGTTTTTTTCTTTTCAAAACAAGCACTTTTACATCAAGTAACATCTGTGAGCAGTAGCATTTAATGTCCTCTCCCACTGAGTTATGATTTTTCACTTTTGACTGTAGACGGCTGACATTTTTTAAAAGCTTTTGAAATCATCGCATTGGGGGACGCACTTTAGATATCAACCTTTTTGTGCACACTGTTTGCTTGTAATATATGATGCTAAAACTACATATACGTTTTCTTTCTTACAAAAAAAGCACCCTAAATGTAGGTAAAACAGAGAATGGAACAACATTTCATTAGTCCAGTATTATGCTTAACAAATATTTTGTTTAATTTACTCATATTCTCTAACATTTTTGAGTGATGTGAACCATCCTGAATAGAAAGAATAAAAATATCCTGGTGTGCCAGTCAAGTATGACATTTGGAGAAAAAGTTCAAATGCTCTACAGTTGTTCTTAAGGGGTGGGCAATGTGAAGCATCACAATGTTACAGATATTTTTCGCTCTCCATTTTGTGCAGTGAAAACAAAAGACTTGAATTATTGCCAAAGCACTTTTATTGTTGCATTTTTCTAATTGTAGAGATAAATCTACCCTAGCCCAGCAATTAACAAACATGAAGGTAATACTAACTCAAAAACTTTACTTGAAAATTATTTTTAAATAAAATACACCATATTTTTATATTTCCCCACATCGTGTGTCATATTAAGTTGGATACAGGTACTAAAAATAAGCAAGTCTCAACTGTTTGTTACTACAATATATATACACCGCTTCATCCAGTATTTTTATGTGTGCATCTTCTACAGTAATAAGAGCTGCAACTCAATTTACAGGCAAAATGTAAGGCCTGTCTCCTCAAGCAGAGGTGATTAATATTCCAGCAGATAAGCTACTCGCTGTAGAACTAATAGGCATATTCTCAAGGAATGTTTGTCAGGTATGAGAGCAGTACATGCTTGATGTCTCTATACACTCAACAGCTATTTACTGGAGATCATGATTAATATTTTTGCACTGTATACGCATCTGTGAAAAAAATGCATTCTTGCCACATACATACATATATGTTACCATGCTCCTCTTGTTTTTGTATATTTGAGGTCAGAGTCACTAATCTGTGTCATGTTTTTTGGACAATGCTGTGATAGGACCATGGATGAAGAGTATTTGAATTAAAAGTAGAGCTTCATTCACATTTGTATATGTCTTTTTAATGAAAGTATTGATGAATTAAATGTCTCTTTCGCGTAGATTAATTTGTGCTCTGTTTTTGGTTTTCATTCATTTTAAAATCAAAAATTAAATCACTGAGGATCTTAACTGGGGCTACACATTTCTGACGGGGCTCTGGCGCCCCCTAAGGCCGGTATAGCGCTATCCCCGCATGAACAGATGAAAATTATGATGGAAATTGATGAACCAAATTGAATCACATTAGTTGAAAGTGGATAATTTACAACCCCATACCTCGCGCCACACAAGACAAGGCATCTTAGCGCATTTCACACGCAAGGCAACTTCGCATAATTAAACGTACAATATTTAAAAGCATTTACAAACAAAATAGTTAACATTTAAAATCAAAATCAAAGAGCTTACTAAAAGAAACCGTGCACTAACATAATTAGAATTTACGAAAATTGCGCCTCCTGAACACTAGGCGGCGCTACTTTCTCACCGTAACAGTACTTCCGGAAATGTGTCCGTTTTGAAATGCAGTTAAGCTAACTGATTAGCTACCACTTAGCTAGTGTCTGAAACACAGGAGTTGGACTCAAATCTTTTAATCAAAAATGTCGATCTGCGTTGTAAAGCTACAATACGCATGGAGCAAAGTAGCGGCCTTAAAGTGATGTCAGTTCATACCGGTGAGGCCATTTTTAAACCAACATATGGTCCAGGAAAAGGGACATAAGGCTAAATGTTAGCTACATGTATTGACACGCTTGTTAGTAACGTTCGGCAGGTTTTTAACCGTTCAAAATAACTATTGTTATAGTAATTCATGCACCAGTAGGTAGCTGTAATTTTTAAATTGCATAATGTTTTTTGCTTTGTTTACGTTCTTTGTTGTCGCGGTAAAAATCGGGTACAACTGTGTAACGTTAACGCTGCATATCTACAAATGTCAGTATTTTATCAAAGGACAATAGCTATTGTTATTGGTTTATGCAGTCGCTCCCTATCGTTGTATACATGTATTTTCTGTTAGATAAAGGACAATAGGTTATAAATAGCGTCCACAGTACACGTAAAAACCACAAAAAGCAATTGATGAGATGTGTTAATCAGATTTGTTGTATGTGCTTGGTCAGTGATTGTCAGAGTTTTATATCACGTGACAATTGTGTATTTCGTTCATACGGGACGACAATAAATCAAGTATCGTCTTGATGAGCTTCATGCAAATCATGGTGCTCAAAAATATTTTGAGAATGGGCGAGCGCCATTTGCGGCAGTGGCGTGTGTCTCGGACTTTAGGCAGCTTAGACGTCACTTTCGTTTTAATGTTGCGGCAAATGCCACATGGCTGCCGCCGTCGAGGCACCTGCCTTTGCATGTCCTACAACCGTTTTGTAAAAAAACACACAAAAAATACGGAATCTGTTCTTTTGCTTTTATAATAAATGTGTCCATTTGTAAGGAGAATGTGGATTTTTAGGAGTGAGTTGGCGTGGTATTTGTGATTCACTATCCTAACGCGTACCCAATTTTCAATTCTACTAAGCTACTAAGAGTTTACTATGAGCTCCCTATCAGCCCAGGCTTCCGCCTCAGGCACGCCAATCAGGGCCCTGCCTGGAGAGGGAAATCAGGTACACTGGATCAACAACATCAATGTAAAAGTTGCATGTTTACTTATTATACATACATGTTTTTTTTGTTTTTTGTTTTACAAACGTATTCCAGGTCCAACCCAAGGCCCCACTCTTGCAAATACTGCGCATTGCTGGAGCCCAGGAGGATGTCTTCACACTCAAAGAGGTTAGCTGTCAAGCTAGCGTAAGAGAGTCATGCCGCAATGTGAAATGTTTGGTTGCCAGCATGCCCATATTTGGAAATGCTGACTTAGCACCTTACCAGGAAACGAAAATTGACATTTTCAGAGTGAAACACGATTAGAGAAGGGAGTTTCCACTGTACGTGCATGTGTCATTGTGTCTAATTGTTTATGTTTGTGCAGGTGATGCACTACTTGGGTCAGTACATTATGGGAAAGCAGCTCTATGACAAACAGAGGCAGCACATTGTCCACTGCCAGGATGACCCTTTAGGAGAGCTGCTTGAAGTGGAGAGCTTCTCAGTGAAGAACCCAAGGTACACACCAACATTTAGGATCACTTTTGTTCAAAATCTAGCCATTTGCAAATGTAAATTAACACAATTGTGGCTTTTATTTTTTTGAACAGCCCAGTGTATGAAATGCTCAAGAAATACGTCGTTATACTTGGTAGTGCTGGTAAGTGCCACAGAAATGTCAATTAGTGATGACTCATTGCCTTTGTCTGAATTGTAACTCAATAATTAATTGATTCAAAGTTTAGATCCTGTGGACTATGGTGGTTATTTTACATCCAAAAGTGTGCTTGTGATGGATGCGTGTCTCTTGAGGGTCAGAGCAGAATAATAAAATTTCAAGCCTTTACTACAAATCAAGGAAAGAAGGCCTTAGATCAAGGAAAGAAGGCCTTAGTGAGGAGTGTGCGGTGTTCTTGTTTCTGTTACTGTGTCTCATCTGAAATGCAGACGCTGCAGAGAATCTTTCTGTGGGCCATGAGTGTGTTGAGGGCGGAGTGGAAGATCGTGGTCAGGTAAAACTGAAACATGGTGCTTAGAAGAAACGGAGCCCCCGACCGTTCTCGCCTTACTACACACAACTAGCAACCCGAGTACAAATTGCTCATACTGACACGGGTGACTGATTGAAACTGGAGGCTTTTTGCTGCATTGCAGCAAACTGGGAAGTCTGACAAGAAAAAGTTCACGGGGATGCCATTCAAAATCTGATCTGCTATATCTGGACTAGATGTTGCCGTTGGTGGAACTCGGCTCTCACCTCTGTTTGGAAACTGACAGCTGATTGTCAAGGTTATCTATTCGCAACCAAAGCAAATAGCAGTTTACCATTATTCTCTACATATCACAGAATGTGCTAAATGCTCACCCACCTGAATTCAAACCCACTTGGCCCCTTTCTGTACTATTAGCTCATTTTTTTACTGCGACTTCACTCTTGCTCCATTTTGGTCATGAAATCCTCACATTTCCAAAACCGCTATTTTTTATTTTTTTAGGAAAATGGGAAAAAGAAAAAATTCTTATTTTTTGAGTTATTAAACACTATGTCTTTAAAGTTTGTATTACAGTATACATTAAACACATCCCTATAATAATGGTCAATCACTAATTCAATTTGCTAAAACAAATGACCAGTCAAAAATAAATAAATAATATTTTTAAACAGTATTCTGATTAATACCACGTTTGTGGAAGAAACAGAATAATCCACCCGTTTTAGTCCATTTCAGGCGGCTGCCGTTTTGTCTTGTACTGCCACCTGCTGTCGACTGAAATTGACGTTAAAGTGTCCACGGGCTCAGCTTGCGAATGTGCTCACCTGTTTTCCGGTTTTGTTCACGAGACGTTTGCAAGGCGAGCTCGTAGGTTCTTTGATGTTAATGTCAGTTGACGGCAGATGGCAGTGCAAGACAAAATGGCAGCCTCCTGTGATGGATGAAAACAGGTGGATTATTCTTATTTCTTATTCCACAAATGAAATATTAATGAGCTACTTCAACACTGAGGATGCGACATTAGTATCGATTTGGTAAAAAATATCGAAGTTCTGCAAGACAACCATGATATGTATAAGGTATTACACATATTAAAACTAGGGGTGTCAGGTGATTAAAATATTTAATTGTAATTAATCGCATGACTTCAATAGTTAACTCACTATTAATCGCACATTTGATATCTGTTCTAAATTTACAAAAAAAATGTACAGGTTTTCATGCTCGTGTTAACATAAAAGTGGGAAAAATGTTTAACTAATAGAAATATGGCTGCATCTTTTAGCCATTGATACAGTAATTTCATATTTCATACAATTGAGTTAAAATTAAAAAGATGTTATATTGTAATAAACGAGTGTGATATTGATTTGTGTTGAGGTCATTCTTCTGCCACTAGATGGCATAAATTGCATTTGTAAGACATTGGTGACAGCTCAGTGCATTTTTCTTTTCATATTAAGAGCTATCTAATTTTTACGTCTGCGCCGTTTTTAAATTCTAAAATGCAACTTGACCCCAGTGTCCACAAATATATGCATTATTATTAAATGTATTACTGCTCATTTTTTACGTGGACGCGTCTGCTGTGTTGCGACTGGAATTCCCCCAGTACAGGTTTTCCAAGTAAGGGGCGATCATTAATTGTGCGTAAAACAAAAATAGTGGCATTAAAGGAACTCAGAATCAACGCACTAATTTTGACACCCCTCATTTAAACCAAATAAAAAGAGTGTTTCCACCACTAAATTGTCCACACATTAACTAGATGTCTAAGAGAATACTGGTCATCTCCCCGTCAGATGTTGTGTCGTGAGATGAGGTGGCCGGTCGGGGCTGCTGTCTTCGTTTGTGTCCTTTTGTACAGAGTGGCACCGTCTCTGTACAGCCCCATCCTCGGTCTGGTTTGGTGGAAGGCCCCGCCTCTTTTGTGCGCCCCACCAGCTCCACTCTGGATGGGGGACAGAGTCACTGTCTCTGTCTGTCTCAGAGTTCTCTTCTCTGCTTCACAATGGAGGGTCGCAGCTCCCAATCGGAAACTGGCCTAACGACAACCACGCAGACCTTTTCTCCTTTCTCTGTCTTCATGTCCTTGTACTGTAAAAGGAAATATGACTAGACTTATTTTTTCTTCTACATGTCTTCAGTCACATGTGTGCCCTTACCTATTCATTCTTAATTTCTGTTGTCCTGGTTATTACCCATTGCCTTGTCTCCCACCCTAAATATTCCACGAGCCCCGTAGTCAGAGGCCATCTTGAAAAGGAGCTGCGAACCCTCCAAGTAAACCAGTTGCAGCTATGTGGTCTAATGTTTTTTTTCTCCTCCAAAATCCCCCCCTCCCCCCCGTAGATGTGTGGAGGTGTGGTCAAAGCAGGACTGGAGGTTGCCAGTGACAGGCCTCCCCTGCCGACCTTTCCTCAAAGAAGACCTCGAGAGCCTGATGACGGTAAATAAACAGTTTGTGTGTGCTCAGGATTTTACTCTATGCTGTTCAAAGTACTCAAATTAACTTTTTTCCGAACCCGTTCAAGACTCCCTTGAAGGTTTGCCCCACTCTGCCTGCAAACGGCCCAAATTAGATGTCACTCTTGATGACTGGGATCTCTCTGGCTTGCCCTGGTGGTTTTTGGGCAATCTCCGCAGTAATTACAGCCGCAGGAGCAACGGCTCCACTGATATTCACACCAACCAAGTACGAACCCCGCCACGTCACATCTTTTTTGTGGTTATTTTTCTTGTGTGTGTTTTAAGCGCGACAGAGTTGGTCTGGCTAATGCATCGTCTTTACCCATCACAGGAGGAGGACACGGCCATCGTGTCGGACACCACGGACGACCTGTGGTTCCTGACGGAGGGCGAGAGTGAGCAAGTGAGCGTGGAGATGAAGGAGGCGGCGGCGCTGGAGGAGAGAAGTGCAGGAGAAGGAGACACGCCGCTTGATGAGGAGGAAGCAGGGGGAAAGGAGGACAAGGCGGATCGAGAGGTAAGAGTGTAACATTATGGAGGGCTTTTTTTTGCTCATTGAAATACACATAACTTTTTTTAAAGGTTGTAACAGATAAATGGCATTTCCGTTCATTTCAATGGGAAAAGATCAAATTCAAGTTGAATCTTAAGCCACCCCTGTACTTGTTATGTCAATAATGATTTCCAGTGTGAAGTCTTGTAAATGAATTGTTGTGATTGTGTCCTCAGATGCAGGAGGAGCCAGACGAAGAGTCTCAGTGTCTCAGCGATGACACGGACACCGAGATCTCCACACAGGTTTGCAAAACTTCCCTTCTGCTCTTCTCAAACACCATTTTTGACTATATTTATAATATAATATTTCTATTACCTCTTCCAATTTCGCTACTCTGGCGACATGAGATGAAAAAATAAGTCAGACGGAATTCAGTTGCTGTTCGTAAACAGCACGTGCAAAACTGACGCACGAGGAAGCCGAGGAAAGCAGCCAACCAGGAGCGAGCGTGAAAACAGTCCACCAACCAGGAGCGCGGGCGTTCGCACAGCTGGATTTGCATAATGTATGCAGACAAGACATAAATCGGACTCCTAACACGTCCGCGAAACGAGTCCATCAATCTGTAGCGTGCGTTGGCACAGCTAAATTTGCATACGAAAATGATAAAAGTCGCTTGCCTCAGTGGCTTGGCTCGGTGAAACGTTGCGAGTCGACACTGCAACATGTCGTTGTTTTGGGCGCGCGTCACTCGACGTGTGCTCTTTGCGCATGCGAGTCGCATCACAAGCGTATTGCGTTCACATTAGATGTCGATGATAAAAAGATACTTCATATATAAAAAAAAAAGAGTCTAAAACAAATAATATAAAGCCTTTTCCAAAAATAAAAAACTAACAAACCTGATTAAAAAAAAATGTGTATAATTAATTAATTAATTAATTCATAATAATACCAATAATAATAAATTTTAAAAACTAATAAAAAATCCCATACAATTCTAACCCTGGGCTATGCTCTCCCCGCCATGCAGGACGCGTGGCAGTGCAGCGAGTGCAGGAAGTACAACTCCCCCCTGCAGCGGTACTGCGTGCGCTGCTGGGCCCTGCGCAAGAACTGGTACAAAGACGTCCCGCGACTCGCCCACTCCCTTTCCGTCCCCGACATCCCGGCGTTCAGCTCGCTGAGTGCGCACCACCAGGACGACGACAGCGACGCCGACATCGACGTCCCCGACTGCAGCCGCACCGTTTCGGACCCGGTCATCCTGCCCTCCCACTCCACCGCCGACCGCCCGCTGCCGCCGACCGCCGCCGCGGGTCGACGCACCGCCGGCCACAGGCACGAGCAGGCGTTAGGCGGGGAAGGTCAGGAGGGTCTGGGCATGGAGGTGGAATGCCGACCGGAGGCCCTGCTGGAGCCGTGCAAGCTGTGTCAGGTTCGACCCCGCAACGGCAACATCATACACGGACGCACGGCCCATCTGCTCACCTGTTTCCCGTGTGCCAGGAGGCTCCATAAGTTCCACGCTCCTTGCCCGGGATGCGGAAAGATTATCCAGAAAGTCGTCAAGATATTTGTTATGTAAAATTCCAGCTGCGTGTTCATTTGCATGCACTCTGTGCATGTTTTTAAGCACCATCTCAATTTAGCACTTTGGCGCCTGTGAAGGACGGATGGAGATTTTTTTTTTTTGTTTGGTGCCACGTTCTCACAAGGGATCAATAAGAGCAGAGATATATATTTATTTATGAAATTGTGCAGCTGTTTGTGCCCTTATTGTAAAACGATTAGATCTCTTTAAAGGTGCTGTTGAAAAATGAGTATTTGTTTTTTTGGGGGGGTGGAAGGGTTGTTGGTTTCCCGCTAAAGATTGATTTCAGCTTGTCCGAAGAACCTATGAGATTTTTTTTTTTTAACTTTATGTTTTGTTTTCAGTGTGCTGTGGGTCACGAATGTGAGTAGAAGCTGAAGGATGGAACCACAATGCTCTTATTACAATCATCCGTCTCAGCTCTCCCTTTGTAAGTCAAGAATTTTCAATTACCATTTAATTGTCCAAATTGATATCATCAACCCCTACGGTCATTGTTTCTTTTGTAAAGTGACGACAATGTGACAAGTTTTAACATATTCTCTCAACATGGTGATGCATTTGATTTATTTATGATCATTTTAAATTGAAGTTAAAGCAAGCACTTGTGCTATTAAAGAGCTGCCAAACTGGAATCTAAAGAAGGCTAAATATCAATTATAGCCAATAAAAAGGCTTAAAGGGAGGTTGAGAGTTGATTTGAGCTTTTCACTGCCATGTAAGCATTTTTCGTTTCTATTAGTAGATTTTGTTACCATGTTTGTAAGATTGTATTCAACAACTGTACACTTACATTACTTTTTGAGTGATGACGTTGACCCTTCTTCATATACATATACAATACAGATGTCATCAGGCTTCAGTGAAGTTGATCATGTTTGGCTTTTGGCTTGTGCTTTCTTTGTCTACCAGTAGGGGGCGATAAGTCCTGCGTGATGGTGGTGACAAGCTGTACATTAGCACTAACAACACAAAGCAAATGTAGATGGATTCATGTCCATAGTAATGACTAGATCCATAATGAAAGCAGGGGAGAGCGAAATTAGCATTTGAGTTTATAATACGAATGAAATTAATGTGGCTTGCTGTGTTGTCACTCTGACAAATAAATGTCAACAATATATTCAAACCTCTAAAAATGACTGCTGTGTGAAATATGTTCACTTTGAAGCTACAGTACTAAGTTAATATAAAACAGTACTGAAAAGGCTGGTCTTTAAGTTGTGTATAGTCGCTCTAGAAAGTAAACAATAAATATTCTCTCTGAGAAATTCCAGTCCAGGGTACGACGGCGTATTATCTCACTCACCACTCATCCCAAAGGCCAGCTGACATTTGCTCCAACTTGCACACAACCCCAATGAGGACAAGCACGATAGAAAATGTTCACTTTCTATGTGGAACATTTGTGTACGTGAGTGTGTGTGTGTGGATGACGGCCAAAGAATAATTCATTGTATGACAGGCCAGCTGTCCCGTGTCCTCTCCTTTTTGACTGGTGAGCAGCACCTGGGTCTCTCCTTTCTTTGCTTACTCACTGCTCTGTCCTTTGCGGGGGCGTCGTCCATCAAGTGAACCCTGTGACCTCTGCATCACATTTAGCCATACACACACACACACACACACACACATATATATACATACATACATACATACATTAGGGGTGGGAATCTTTGAATGTCTCACGATTCAATTCGATTCCGATTTTTGAGTCTGCGATTCAATTCGGAATAGATTTTGGATTATGAACGATTTTTGATTCAAAATGATTTGATTGACAATTATTTTTGCTTCAATCAGTAGATGTGCAAGGAATTGTAATGATCTACTCCAGTCTGACTTGCTAACGCTAATTAGCGCGCTACTCGCTGCACTTTTATCACTCAAAAGAACGGCTCCACACTGCAAAAAAAAACAAACTTTTATTGGAATAACTTGATCGTGACTTTCTCCTTCTACTCTCTAATGTGGCTACAACTTAACAGTGTATTAGACCACGTGGAACCACACTGACCCTCAGTGGCCAAAACGGGTACAACATGAACCACGCTCCAAATAAAGGCACACGCAGACAAAGGCAAGACAGTATAAAATAATTTAAATAAAATCTATATATATATACATATATATATATATTCACTTGGAGAAGACTAAACAACACCTAACGCGGTGTGGAGGTGTTTCTGTCCCCCCCTTTCAATATGACTCACCCGACAGACATCACAGACTGATTTGTCAACGCTGTCAAACACGTCACATGGCATCCAAGAAGAATGGCACGCCACTAGTGACTTGGCACCCGGTACAGCTTGGCAATCTGTAGAATGGCACCGCCCGGGGAGTGGGAAAGAGTGAGGAGGGGATTCTGGATGATTCCATAGCGACACTACCTCCGTTTCAACATCCCGGAATAACTTTGCACATTCTCGCTTCATAAACTTGGAGGAGGGAAAGTACTCAATGGTTTGACTAATTCTTTGTCTTTATATAGATAGCAGGGGCGCCGGCATGGAAAGTTGAACAAAGACATACTATTTGCAGTAAATCAACTATTGTTGGAACAATTAAATTGAATTGTATCATTTCATGTGGCACACTTGACTAATGTGCCGTTGCACAACAGTTGGTGATCACTAATGACCTCAAATACAAGAGGTTTGTGAAAAAGATTGCCTTTGACTATTTTCGAATTATGTGCTGAATTACTACAGAAAATTATTATTGTTCTTTTTAATAGTATAGAAGTGGTATATACACACACACACACACACGCACACACACACACACACACACACACACACACACACACACACACACACACACACACACACACACACACACACACACACATTCCCTCTGTTGTGTCTGACTATGTTGTCTCTCCAGAAACCAGGTCGCTAAATTTGTCCCGCTGCTGACATGGGAGAAGGTCAGTGGAATCACACGCACACAAAAAAACAAAGATGGGAATGCAGGGTAAGGTACAAAGAGGAGAGGGAGATCCATATTTGAATTTGCAGTATGGGTCGTCATTGACAGTATGTGATTGCAAAATCATGATGAGCACAATGGGCTGTATGGTGGAATAGTTTCTGGGTCTCGATTCAGCGTTTGCTGGGTGGAGTTTGCATCTTCACCCCGTGTGTGCGTGGGTTTTCTCCAGGTACTCGGACTTCGTCACACATTTCAAGCATTTTAGGTCCCTTTGTGACTAAATTGTTCATAGGTGTGAATGACGGGAACAAACATACAGCGCCTGGTTTTCGCGTTGTCACTTGGTTGACCTTTTCCTTTGTGCTCTGGGACAAAATAGAAGTGACATATACTGTATATATGCTTTAACTTGCACCAGAGAAGAAAGGTTCAACTTTATAGTTTAAAGCTATACTTGATTCATTGAGCCATTTTCAACAGTAAGATATTTTGTCTCTAATTAATGCGCATAACGTCATTATTTATCATGTACGATTAATACCTTTTAAACACTAAATTTTGCACTTTCTGTCGACTGAAGATGACATCACCTGTGCTGAGGAAATTGGTAACGACCAATCCTGGCTCACCTGTTTTCTGGTTTTGGTCAGCAAACTGAGCCATGATTGGTCATCACAGCAGGTGATGTCATCTTCAGTTGACAGCAAGTGGCAATATTAGTTTTGAAAGGTAGGCTATTCATTGTTTATGAAAAATAACGTTACCGCATTAATTATAGACAAAATATTATCTTCTTACTGTTGAAAATGGCTCAATGAGTCAAGTATCCTGTTAAATGGCCAACGGCAGAACAATTGGTCCCATTTTAAATCCATCTACATTGCTACTAGCCTAATCCTAGCTAGCGCTAAGCTAGTGCACCTCTCAGGTCCGATGGCCGTTTTCAAACAGGTGCGAGAAATGAAAAGAATACAAAATTGCCATTCATTTCCTGAAATTTTAAGCAAAAATGCTTTATTGGGACTTTAGGGACTGTAGGACTTTGTTTAAAATTGTATGTCAATGTTTTTGGAGGGAAATTTGATGCATCAAAAGTACTAGCGCGGTATCGCTACCATGCCATTGCACTTAAACTATGTATATATGTTACACTTTACTTTAGTGTTAAACTACACTGTTTATTGTGGCATTGAAAATAACAACAGACTCATTGCACTATTTTTTAACACTGTCAATGAGAATAATAATTAAGTAACAAACTATAAGGACTTATTTAAAAAATAATCTCTGTGGGTTAGTTTCAAAATTATAATTGATTATATTACCCAGTATGATTATTATTTCATTTAAAAAAAAAAGAGTTTATTTATTTATTTATTTATTTATTTATATCAAGGCGTTATATTGGTGATCATGATTATACCTGACGATTTATACCCAAGTGGTATCGCTTATTTGAACATCAGGCTGTTATCGTAAACTTTTGCGCTATGCTTGAGCTGCAAAGCATGTTTGTGGGAAGTGGGTTACGAATGCGTGCGCATGTTAGCGTGTTTGTTTGCTACGTGCTGACGCCTTGCAGCGAGTGGCATGCCAGAGAAGGGAAGGGCAGCGGATGGTCCGGCGTCCATTCCTCTGACTTAACCTGACACCACTTGCACTAAGACGGCGACAGCTGCACACGCACATGCCGGCCATTCTGTTTGTTGTCGGGATTACTGTGCGATAAAAGCACCAGTGAGCAGCAGCACGGCCGGGCTACACAACTACTGTTTCCTCGCTGACTTAGAAAGCTTTCTCCAGGCCTCCAGAGCCTTGTGAAAACACAGGTGGGCCACTTCATTCTAAAAGGGAATGAATGGGAGCATTCTCCCTATGATTAACCGAGCCATGGTAGAAGCGCGTCTCCTAGACATCAGTCAAATGGGACATCTTATGTAAGGACATTACTTGACACAAATACTGGGCCACGAGAGTGGAGACGTGCAGGAATCATGCCATTGTGAACTGAAAAGGGAAAATCTGCATACTGCATAATAATACTGTATGTGTCAGCTTCCCAATGACCCTGAACAGGACAAAAGTGGTAGAAAAACAACACATAAGCAACATGAAAACTTTACACACATACAATAAACCAGTCTAATAATAATACGTTTTACCTTTTAAAAGTAGTGACAACCGTCTAGTAGCAACATAGTTATCTAGTGCTGTCACAAGAAGCTAATGTAGCGGTCGACATTTTCACTCAGTGAAACACAAAACAGATTCAAAACATTACTCACATATATATCAGTCAATAATAATACTTTACATTTTGAAAACTTGTGACAACCTACACAGCTTTGTTTTTAATAATTGCACAAACAGTTTAGAATTTTTTTTATAGACACTTATACCCCTCAAATCATAGTCACTGTCTCTGATTTCAAACAGCTTCTGAATATTGTGGCATGGTAGGTTGTTATGTACCTTGTACATTATTTGAGCAATTTTAAACTCAACTAGATCATAAAATTTCATTATGTTTAATTTGATAGATAAATAGTGAATTTGTTGGTTCTGTATATTTTGATCGCTTAATAATTCTTAATGCTCTTTTTTGTCATTTAGTAGATATAGTATAGTATGTCATTTAGTAATATTTGTGAAAATTTAGAGATAATTTGTTGGTGTCAAACCAATTTTCTAATGCTTTTAAATCATTTTCCACCGTAATCAGAAGATGTTTCAGATTTTCTCCAGGGCAATAGAGAGTTGTGTCACCAGCAAACAAAACACTTTTAAGTATTTTGGAGACACAGCAGATATCTTTATATATAATATAAATAACTTAGGGCCAAACACTGACCTTTGGGGAATGCCGTTACTGCAAATACTGATATCTGTTATCTAGGTAACTTTTAATCCATTTAAATGCTAAGGCTCGTATGCTGTATCCCTCTAATTTATTCGATAATATACTATAATCTATAGTATCAAATGCTTTTTTTTTTATCTATAAAAATCCCAATAGTAAATTCTTTATTATCTATACTTGTAGCTATGGCTTCTACAAGTTCCATGGCTGCCATCGAGGTTGATTGTTTTTCCTCTAAATCTATATTGATTTTCACTTAAGAAAGCTATCTAAACTAGCTGAAAGCTATCTAAGCTAGCTGAAAGCTATCTAGCAAGTGGCTATCTTGAGAAGCTAACGTAGCAGTCTACATTTTCACTCAGTAAAACACAGATTTACTCAAATACAAGGTCATTAGCAGACGATCCCAATCAAAATCCTCCGTTTTCAAAAAATTCCTATCAAGTCGGCTACTGGGGAATTGGAAGACAAATTCGAAGTGCTGGAGACAGTGCTAAATGTCGCTAAACGTCCTTCTTTCGCAAAAAATGCCACAAAAAGCCACAAAAATCCAAAGTACAATTCAACACACATACACCATGAAGTGCAAAATACGTTGACATATATTTTTTTTAATCTTAAAGCTACTGAACGCAGAAAATTTAATTTCGCATCACTACTGCCACTCGTGGCCCAAAAATGAAACTGCATTTTCCCTTCTTCACGTACACAATGTGCACATGACGTCACATCCATATTGGCCAGAGGCTTGCAGGAATTCCCATTATCAACAGCTAAGTTGTTAATCTACTAATAAATAATAATAATAATAAATGTCTCAGTCATAAATAGTCAAATAAAAAGGCTATTGTAAAGATTATTATTTTTTATTTTTTAGTTAATTGTTTCAAAGCGCAGCTTTAAGGTTTCTGGAGAGGATCTGATTCATCAAGGTGAAAAAGGCTCCCAGAAATGACAGGTGTGTAATTAATTACCTGCAGTCACAGGTGAAACAGCTGATCTAATTCAGTGTTTCTCAACCATTATTGAGCTAAAGCACATATTTTATATGACAAAATTCTCATGGCATACCACCAAACTAAATTGTCACAAAAAAGTGCTGACACGGGTTAATTGTAGAGATACTGACATCAGTATCTGCACCAATGCTATACATCTGCACTTGTAAGAATGCTTCGCCACTACGAAACCTGATACCACTCGACCAGCGTGTCGTATATTTTACGATCCTGTCCTCTTTGTGTGTGGCATGCAGTTAGGAAAACAGTCCACATGCTAGTTTCAAGATGTTTATTGTCACTCCCAGTTGAATTTAAAATGGACACATGTAGTATAATGAGGCAAACATTTTGTCTTGAAAACGTCTGCTAGCTTAATGCTATTTACGAGTGTCCATGCTGTGTAACATTGTGTTTAAGACATCACTTCTGGAAGAGGTCACCATCAGACAATTGTCACAGTGCACTGAAATGACAATGACGCAAGGAACAATCTATATATATATTTTTATCACTTTGATCATTCAGAATTACAGACGCGTATTGCATTCACTTAAAAAAAAAAGTCCTGTTTTTCTGACTAATTTTTGGGGGGGCTTTGTTTTTTTGAGTATTTTTTTTTCTGTTTTATTGAATATTTTTTCCATGTTTTTTTGCTAATTTTTTTTCCTGTTTAAAAAAAAGAATATTTTCCTCTGTTTTTCTGAATAACTTTTTTCCTGTTTTATAAAATAATTATCTTTCTGTTTTTCTGAATATTTTTTTTGTGTGGTTTTCCTTCAGAGATTAGAGAACAAACCACAATACAATATACACAGTCATTCCTTTATTGAAAGCCAGTAAGTAAACATGACCATCTTATTTAGTTTAATCAAGTTTTATTTTGATATGTGTTTAAGGCACTGGGAGATAGTCCTGTCTTTGAATCATATAGATGGTATTATTATTAGTTTGTCGACTTTACGCAGGCACCTGAGGACTTTGCATCTGTTCAGGAGGAAAACCCATTCAGATCTGCTAGATGTAGCAATGTTTGTCCAGGATCAGTTGGATAGATATGGATGGCATGCTCAATGGCTACAAAGTGATGCATTTCAGGCTGGCTATGTGGTGATTCAAGAGACAATCAGGATACTGATGAAAATACTGGATCGCTATTAGCGAGTCTGCAACAAGTCACTTGGAGTTCAGAGGTCAAAAAAAATTAAAAACAGAACACCAACTCTGTTTTTCGGGAATTTTTTTTCTTCAGTTTTTTTGAATATTTGTATCCCTTGTTTTTCTGAATAATTACCCCCCGTTTTTCTGAGTAATTTTTCCTCCTGCTTTTTCTGAATAAATTTTTTCCGGCCTGTTTTTCAGAATATTTTTTGGATAGAAAAAAAAATTCCGTAAAACAGAAACAAATATTCAGACAACCCCCCCCCCCCCCAAAAAAAACAAATCTCCCCAAAGAAATGATTCAGAAAAACAAGAGTTATTTTTCCTTCTTCTAGTGAATGCAATACGCTTCCGCACAGAAGCATCACAATTAGTGAATAAATGATACATTGTAATAATTTTTCATTCTGGCATTTCAGAAAACTTCTCCTCATTGCTTTATCTAAAGACACAAATTCAACCATCATAATTTGTCCCCGGTTTGATACATCATTTTGCCAAATGAACTGTGCGGTAATTTAACGTGTTCGGCAGACACAATCCACCCACTTTTTGCACATGCAAACCTTTAGTAAATCAGGCGCATGATGTGGTATGCTTTGGATCATGAGCTATTCCATCATCATCCCATCATTTTGATCTGTCAAAAAAAAAGACCAAAAAAAAAGTGATTCCACAACATTTTAGACGTGTTCCAGCAGTCTAATTGGACAAACGGGGCCTTCATCTATTCCAGTCTTGTATATTTAGCTTTTATCCACCTTTAATCGTCACTTTGTTATTTTACTCTCCACTTACATGTATCAGATTTCCTGACTGTACTCACATGACAGACACGCAGGTCAGCGATGATCTTGAGGCTAACCTGGAGTTGGGGGTGGGGGCGGAGTTTGAGGATTGATGGGGACTAATACTTGCCCTTAACAACCCCCGCCCCATGCCATCCTCTTGCTCAGCTGTCCTGCAATGTGCTGCTACTTGTCAGTAAGGAGAAGTGGAGCAGTGTTGCCAGTGACAGGGCAATCCCCGAAACCCTCCTGCCCCCACACACAAACACACACACTACACTACCAATATCTATATTACAGTTACATTAAGTGTCATTAAATACCCAAACTGATTAACCCTATAAGGCCTGAATTATGAAATATTTGAGAGAAAATTCAGATTCCTTGTAAATAGAGTATTTATTGGTCCTTTTGGAAAAAAAAGAAAATAAACTTCCACATTTGACTTTCGATTTGTGTCATATCTGATACATCAGGTCACAATGCTTTAAATTCGTACGTTTATAACTGTCAAAAATAAAATAATAACTGACATATTTTAAGCATTTTAACTAATCTTTCAAGGCAAACAGAATATTGTGTGCTCTGACTACATACACATGAAAGATGCCGTTCCATTCTTTCATGACCTTATTCCGTTCTTTAGTAATCACTGTTTGAAAATAGGTCATTTAAGTGACATTGAGCGAAAATTGGAGAAAAAGGAGAAAATAAGCTTTTTGTGAAAAGATACATTTTCTGCACAACAATGACTTTGACACTATTATTTATTTGCTTAGTGACGCTCTGTGAATTCGATTTAATGTGACAATGGCTTTGATCATTCACGTCATCCTTGAAAACGTTCCATTTCATCAGATTTGTCATGTTTCAGTGTAATTCCATACTAATGGGAGCACATTGAAAATGGATACAATGCTGCCATCTGCTGGCCATATTTAGTAGGCGTTTTGGGATTTTACAACCCCAATGACAAGGCAGCGCTGCACAGACGTTGCACCGCCCATTGTGAAAAACAACAACATAGTAATTAACGTTTTTGGCAGCATTCATTTGGATTTTAGTATACGTCATTAAACGTTTTTGGCAGTAAAAGAGTTAATAAGTAAAGGTGTCAGGGCTTTAAGAGGGAAAAATATTATACTCATGAATTAGAGTGCTCAAAATGTCTTGTATTTATTAATATGATACATTTGGCTTTATAGGGTCTTTGAATCTTGCTATAATTTGTATTTGATGTTTTACATTAATTCCAAAATTTTATTTGAGTTGTTACTGTTACCTGTTGTTGTTACCTGTTACAAGTTTAGAAGTAACAAAAAATGCGATTAATCACAATTAATGAGAGAAAATTGTTATTTGATTAATTAAAATTGTAATCGATTGAATCACAAGTTGCGGCAAGATTGTAGCACGTTCCGAAATACTGTTTCGGTTTTGCCATCACTGGTGCAAAGTAAACAGTAAGCAAACACCACACCGTCACCCCCGCTCCGATTTATTGCGTGTCAAGTGTTCACTTGCAAATCGCTGAGGAGGGATTTATCCCTGCAAAAGGCACAAGTGTGCCGACCCCACGCACCAAAACACACGCACACACGTCCGTAGTTGTGCTGACAATGGGTTAAGATGCGAGAGGCGTGTGAGTGACTGAGACTCCTGCCGGACCAACACAGGCGTCTTTGTGCTCCCTCCACCATCAGTGGCCATCCATCACAGATTAACCTGACAGGCCGCCGCCGCAGCTCTGCCTGCAGCCTGAAGCAGACGACAACGCCAGCGGCTGGAAGAGAGAAACCACTCAAACTTTTGTCTTTTTCCTCACAAAGCAAGGTGTAGAAAAGTTTAAAATGTTGGGCGTAAACAAATACTCAAGTACATGAAAAATCCACTGGTCAAAGTACAGTAATGGAATATTTATACTTTGTTACCTCTCACCACTATAACCACTACTCTATATTAAATATAAAAGGCTGAGTCCCCACTGACAAGGGTAATCAGTCCACTTTTGTCCGTGTGCCCATGCCAGCGGAAGCTAGTCTGAATTAGCCGGTGAGCCATGAGGTGAGACATCTCCTGGAAGGATTAGCACTCGGTGCTGGCAGGAGGAGGTCAGGACAAGGAAGAACATTTCCACCTCTGCATGTCGATTTCGTCACTCTTCCCGGATCTCCTGG
Organism: Leptonotus elevatus; assembly: GCF_054856555.1. Classification (NCBI taxonomy): domain Eukaryota; kingdom Metazoa; phylum Chordata; class Actinopteri; order Syngnathiformes; family Syngnathidae; genus Leptonotus; species Leptonotus elevatus. Next base: position 11,290,960 of record NC_141248.1, read on the forward strand.
CGTAAGACGAGCCGGTGAAAACTCCGCTTTGAGCTCTGCCGGTTCCTGCACGTGCTTGTCTGCTTCTCGCAAGGTCACTACAGCCTCACTGGCACTGCAGACCCAAATATGTTTTTACGAAGGGACATATTGTTTGTGTATGACTCATTCACCGTGAAGTGTATTATGTGACTGAATTTATTTTTGTTTAAAAAAAAAGTTTTCATTAACTATAATATAATAAACTTGGTTTGAGGTGTGACAAGATGGATCTTTCTCAGATGGCAACACTAGTAACCAAACCAAACCCTCATAGCAGAGAGACTGAGAACATGGGTTAAAATTTAATAAATGGCTAGAATGATGATTTAGCCTTCTTCTCTTCCTCCGTAAATTGAATGTGTGAAATGTCAGTTGAAAAGATGTTACGCGACTCAATAATGGATGTGGTGAAAATAATGATGAGCGACTGGCTAATGAGTTGACTTTTCTGTTGCTTGGACTATTGTAATAGACTTTTGATGGTGAAATGGATAGCTAGCAGGTTAGCTGTTATTATTAACCCATTCACTGCGATTGACGGCTATAGACGTCAAAAATTCATTTGAACTATTTCTATTAGTTTAACATTTTTTTCCCACTTTTGTTAACAAGAGTATGAAAACCTAGATTTTTTAATTCTACATATATTAGATAGAAAATTTGTGATTAATCGTGAGTTAAATATTGAAGTCATGCAATTGATTACAATTAAAAAATGTAATCGCCTGACGCGATTGAAAAAAAAGAGAAAAGATTATTAAAAATTGGGGGCGTCAGGCGATTAAAAACTATAATCGTAATTAATCGCATGACTTCACTAGTTAACTCACGATTAATCACAAATTTGATATCTGTTCTAAATGTACAATCCTTTTTTTCTAGGTTTTCATACTCTTGTGAACAAAAGTGGGAACAAATGTTAAACTAATAGAAATAGTTCAAATGAATTTTTGTCGTCTATAGCCGTCAATAGCAGTGAATGAGTTAAGCACACCTAAAAAAAATATTTATTTTTTTAAATTTCTACTGTAATGTAATTTAGTGAACATTTATTGTGCAGACCTAAAATCCCCCCCAACAAGATTCAGGGTTCTATTGTGAAAACAAACAAATAGCATTACTGATATTATAGATGCGTATAGGCGACTCCTCCTGGTAGATGTTCCCCTGAATGGAAGTTAATTCATTTCCAATTCTGGTTCTGTTTAGCAAGTATGATTTTCTCTCCAGACACTTAATTATTTGCTTGCTATTTTGTCACGAGGACGCCATATTGCTCCTCCCAAAAAACGTTTTGTAGCATACGATCCTATACATTTACGGGATCTAAATTGGAGAACATTTGAGACCGTTCTTAGTAAAAACAGCATGATTTAAGTTTTAAATTTGTTAAACATAAACAAGAGGACTTCAGACACTTTACAACTTGCCTTACATACATGTATAAATTGTATGCTTAATGATGTTTATAGGAGGAAACTTGTATATGTTTTATTTATTAAAGAATTATAACTGTAATTCAACAAAAGATGCCTCTGCCAAGTCTAATATTGGGGTCTAAGGAACTGAGCGATAAAAAAAAGGGGGGGTCTTCAAAGCAGCACATACCGTCCATTTGTTAATTTTCTTTTTTTTTTACTTGTTAAAAAGTAGTTCTTCTTGTTCTTCTTTTTCTTGTTCTTGTTCTTGTTCTTCTTCTTCTTGTTCTTCTTCTTCTCCTCTTCTTCTTCTTCCTCTTCTACTTTGCATTGGCGATCGTGTCAGCAGTTGATACTCAGTTTTGCTATTCAATGTGTTTTGATGAGGCGCAAAATGAAAACTCTGCCTCGCAAACTGTGATACGAAACTTTAGAAGTGACTTCTACACTATCAGATAGTCTTTTAATCATTTTGAAGGAAATAGAAACAAGAATTTTTGGGGTTTTATCTGTCAGCTTTGTTGACGAGTGATGGATGACGGACTTAAGGAATGCCCACCTCTGTCTTTTCGGTCCTAAAATATTGTTGATGACGGATACGTGGTTAAAATAGAATAACGGACTGCTGATGACAAAAGGGTGCCAAGGAAGCTAGCGAATGACGGACCAGCAAAATGTTGTAATTTGCTCACCTCTGGCGATAGTCAGAGTACCCAGAAGTATCTTTGCACCTTACCGACGTTATAAAAAGATCGATGCGCTGACTTGGTTGATCATTCTGATGAATCTGTGACCTACTTTTAGGTAAACATCAATCCTTGGCCTCATCTCCTCTGTGTAAACAACCCTTAGTCAAACAACTTTTTGTCATAGCATATCATTGGTCCAAGTGACAGCTGCCTCCAGACTGTCCATCCCCAACCCGGCGCCCCCATCGTAGGAAACGTCACGTATGTCATGGATGGAGACGTGAGGCCGGGATTAGCTCATTAAGACGGACATCTTTGATGCTCGGTTATCTTTCCCATTTCCCCAGCAACTCGATCATATGTTGGGCTCTTGAGACACACGCGGGCAAAAAGACCCCCGCTCGACACACACACACACATACGCACGGGCCTCGAAAGCTCCAGAGATCAGGGCCTGACTGAGATATGAAGCATAGATGTGCAGCAACAGCTAAACGTCGTGTCAGGTTTCTGGGGGCTCGTGCTAAATTTAACTCGGTGATCCTACAGCAGGCAGAGGGGTTTAAATGCCAGCCTACAGTTGCTCCGCACCAGTTGTTCCCCACACGTCTTCCACTCATCACAAACAGGCCAAGGACGAAGGCAGGCGCGCACGCACGCGTACACTCCGACACACACGCTCCAGGCGCGGGACTCGAACACCACATACGCTAGCTAGAGCGCTTCCAAGGGAAGCCAGGGGATCCTTGTAGACTCACGCACCACAACGTTGTCCAAAATGGAGCTTTTCGAGACCAACCCTTACTTTTTCCCCGACCAACGCTTTTACGAAGGAGGGGACAACTACTTCCACACTCGTCTGCCCAGCGCGTACGACCAAGCCGGCTTCCAGGACAAGAACTCGGTGATGGGCATGTGCGGGACTCTCTCCGGGGGCGTCGGGTTGATTCAGCCGGAGGATAAACCCTCGCCGTCCGGCCTGTCGACCAACTCCGAGCCCCACTGCCCGGGTCAGTGCCTGCCGTGGGCCTGCAAACTGTGCAAACGGAAGACGGTGACTATGGACCGCAGGAGAGCGGCGACGCTGAGGGAAAAGAGACGCCTGAAGAAGGTCAACGAGGCTTTCGACGCGCTGAAGAGGAGCACCCTCATGAACCCCAACCAGAGGTTGCCCAAGGTGGAGATCTTGAGGAGCGCCATCCAGTATATTGAACGGCTGCAGGCCCTGGTGTCCTCCTTCAACCAGCAGGACACCGAGATGGCGCACTACCGGGCCGGACAGAACCAGCCTCGAGTGAGTAGCGCAAGAAGGGAATGTTAAGATCCAAACAGAGCCATAAAGTTAATGAAGCCAATAGTTTTGGAATGGAAGATTTTCAGTAGTTTTATCTTGACTCACGTTGAGAGGACTTCAAAATGTAAATGATGCTTTTACTTCCTCGCCGTCTACGTTGGCCTTCGTGTGGGGTCTGGCGTTTCTGTACTGGTGAGCTGTGTCGTAACACTTTGACTGACAGCGACTTCTGCTTGTGCGCGTCTCCACGGCAACAGGTGTCGTCATCAAGCGAGCCCAGTTCGGGCAGCACCTGCTGCAGTAGCCCCGAGTGGAGCAGCACCCCGGAGCAGTGCACGCAAAGCTACAGCAGCGAGGGTGAGTCCAGTTCACGTTTCAGAACCCCTTCCAGGTTTTAGGCTTAAAACCCAATAGCGTGATGAATTCCAGAACTTACTTATTGTTTGACTCTCCACAGAGCTTCTGAGCGACGCCAATTCTCCAGAGCGCGCCACCATTCAAGCCCTGAGCTCCATTGTGGAGGGCATGGCCGCAGCAAACGGAGCAGTGACCTTTCCTGTGGACATTCCCAAATAAGATCTTCCACAGAGAGGACCCGGAGGAAGAAGAACTCGACCGGAAAAGCAGGCTGTTGTTTTCAATTACAATTCACCTTGACGGTAACTAATGTTTCAAAAGGTCTGCTAGACAAAATGAATTCCACCTTTGGCCTTATTTCCTTGATTCCCTGCCTTAAGCCACAGTCCAAAGAGTCAGTCGGAAGATTGCGGTTGAAAAGACTTTTGCATGAACAAGGCCTAGTTTTTCCTCCTTACTTAATTTAAGCTTTCCTCTTTTCGAAACCTTTCCCTGATCTTTCATTCTTGTTTTTTGTGTGTTTTTATGCAAACAAAGAACCATGAGTTTATTTGCGGGGCCAACATGTACCAAGGCAGTTTTGACCAAGATCTGCTTAATGTTAAAATGGTTACAAATGCTAGTGATGTAAATACGTTCCTTTTTTCTACAGAGTGGTTTTGCCAGTTTATTTTGTATTTTTTTTTGTTTTGCTAACTTATTTTTGACTTTTATAACTAAGATTGTTGTGTATTTGTAGATGTTTGGAAATGTGATATTTTCTGACCAGACCTTGCAATAAAGACCATTTTGAATACAACGGCAGTATTTTTTTTTTTGATACAGCTAAACCTGTAATTAAAATAATAATAATAATAATAATAATAAAATAGTATGTATAGTATAACAATAGAATTTGTATGTAAGTCAGAAAGCATCATAGGCTATCAATAACCTATACACAGTAATAGAGTCATAATTACAGCAGCAAGTATTAGCATGAAAAACACTTACATAAATAAAAATAAATAAATTGGATGACGACCTATTCTTACCGCGCAAACTAGTCAATGACATGCCATCCGTAACCACAAATTTCCATGTCAGGACTGTCATAAAGCACAGATCTCTGTATGATAAAGAATATATATATATATATATATATATATATATATATATATATATATATATATATACATATATATATATATATATATTTTTAAATGACCTCATTGACTGTGTGTGCCTGGTAGGCTCGTCTCATCTCAGCACAGATGACTTTTCTAGGTACATTCCATTCTTCTGCTTTTATTATCAATCTTATTTTCCCCTTGGCCATTTTGTACTGATCAGCCAGGACAGTGGTGGGTGTCACAGTCATTTCGGTATTTGGTTCTATGGTTATCATCACATGGGTATATTGTGGTGTGTGGCAAGATCACAAAAAAAAAGCGAAATAAAAGTCATGAAAAACAAAACACTGATGTACTTTTTAATATTTTTCGGAACAATTCGGATTAAATTCTGACGGACGTTCATGTTAGGATTCTGAAAGCAAGTCACATTAAAAATAAACACAAGACTCAAGTTTTTAAAAAACAGCTTTACTCATGTCTATATATTGTCATAGATACAGTACTTTTTTTTAAATAGCCAAATAATAAAATCTTGATATGTCAGCATTGTTTCACACCTGGAATAAAGACACAGTACTCATAGCTGCCACATAGCACATTACACCTTTTAGACACCTCAGAAAACCCTAAAAAAAAGAAAAAGGAAAATAACGAAAAGATTGCACACGCATTCAGCACTTCACTTGCTTCATATGTTGTGTTTTCACTGAACGAGGGCAGCCAAAAGTCCTGACTCCTCACTGGCACGTCTCCATGGCAACTGAACAGGAAGTGATTGGACGGGACTCGCCAATCGGTTGGAGCAAATTTACATCATCACGCGATATCACTGAAAATGATGCAGAGCAGCAGCGGAGAGGAGCTACAGTGTTTACACCGAACAGCCACATAGCACGGATCAGATCATCGTATCGTTCAATCGCGCACACGCCCTCTCTAGTCTAGGCTACACAGTGTCAAGGGGTGGGGGGGGGGGGTGGATGGCATGGTGTCAAAAGAGGAGGGGAGCAAGGGAAGTCTGAAATTGGACCCATGAACCTGCGAGAAGCTTCTTAGTGAGCTCCTCCCATTGAAAATTCACACACATCATACAGCAAAAGACACACAAGGTCCGACACTAAGACAAAGAAAAAGTGAGAACAGTCACTACTGAATACAGGGCGATAGGTTTCATACAGCCATTATATCACTTTTCCATATATATTTCCAATATATATATTTATATACTTTATAAAAAACGTAGTCATCCATTTTATATACAGTACCGATACGATCATTGAGTAATACCTTGCATAACCGATAGAAGGGTAATGTGTAGTGGCGAGTCGGCCATGTTGAGACTTCGGGAACGGAAGGACGACGACCCACAGCTGAGATTCGGGGAGCACAAAAACCACGATGACAAGGCTACTGGGAGCACTGGGTTCAACTGGGAGAGACCGGAGGCTGGTCTCCTTTACAGCAGCGAGAGCGGCCCCGCCGCCGCTCTCAAGAGTTCAAGGGTCAGCAGACCTGGCCTCGGTATTGCACGTGTCCGAAGGAGAGGTGAACGGTGCGAGGCGGGGCTGGCAATCAGAGGTGAGAAGCCCCGACCCCACTGGCACCCTGGTAGCACTCTCTTCAAATTTTGGCATATCACTCTCAAAAGGCCGCGAGCATGTGTCCATACAGGTAATGACAATGCACTGGAGGACAGAAGATCGGAAAAGAAAGTCAGACTTGAATACATGTTCAAAATACTTCATTCTTCCAATCATGGCCTTAGCTAGCATGCCTATATTAAATTATACCATTACTAATGCATTGCATGGCATTATATTGGCAACAATTCAAATTGAGCACAGAGGTTGCCAGGCATTATATGGAGGGCCAAAAACGCCAAAATAAAAATAAGAAATAAAATATATATTCATATATTTGTTGTTTTTATTTCCATTTATATTTATTTATATATTAAATGTTTTATTATATTTCTATATCCATTTTATTTACACTTTTATTTATTTATTTATTATATTGGCATTTCTGGTCCTCCATAATTATTGACTTGAGGTGTCAACTGAGCCACACAGATGAATTCGCTTATTTCTATCTTTTTTTTTATTTTTTATTTTTTTTTAAGCTTACCTGTTAGCATCAGGGCTCCAGTTAGTAAGCCAAAGTAAGTTAGCATGAGTAGGTCCGCACCGTAGAGGGGTCAAGCCTGGGTGATGCCGGGGGTGGAGCTTGGCACAAAGGGGTTATCAAGAGAGAACACAGCATGCAGTTAGTAGAGACAACATGCACACTCCTGTCCAAACGTTTCGGTCATGTGATCAGTCCGTACCTTCAGGCTGGAGCTGCTTCTTGGGCATGAGGTTCATGGAGGGCGGCATGGACATGGAGGGCATGCGGAAGCCAGCGGGCAGCGTTTCCATGGAGCCCGCCATCATCCCCAGCCCCGCCCCTCCCTCTCGGGCCCGAAACCTCTTCCGCCACGATGGAGAGCGGCGAAAAGACTTGTCGTCTCCGCTCTGCGGGGCAGGGAGAAGATGAGGCTGCACAATGGTAAACAACATTTGAATCCACTCAGCAACATGAGATGTTATGTGACCTCCTCCAGCCGTCGGTCGGTCCCCAAGGCTAACAGGTTGTTGAACTCCCTGTCCAGCACCTGCCGGGCCTGACAAACAACACACAACAGTCACGTATCAAGAGTAGATATGACCGTGCTTCACGTCATTGACCTGGCTGGCATGTTTTCCTTCTCTTTAGCGCGTCATAGTGATGATGCTGGCCAGTGGGCGTGTGCCGATTTCGATGCCCAAAAGCGTTACTTGCCCACGGGTGGTGGGGGAGGCTCGTTTTTACTCTTGCAGTGTCCACCCAACTTGGGACGAAACCCAATGCACCATCATGTCTCCAGTTTGGGAGCACACAGCATTGAGCTAAAATTCTGGGCTGCCATTTTAGCTTAGCACGCTGTTTAACACAATTACAAACGTTTTTTAGGGCCTCGTCTGTTTACCAACATCTCCAGCTCACATTTTGTGAAGTTCCACTTGGGTGACTCATGGCTTGATAATCCATCCATCCATCATCTCCCGCTTATCCAAGCCCAGACTTCCTTCTCCCCAGCCACTTCAACCAGCTCCTCCGACGGAATCCCAAGGCGTTTCCAGGCCAGCCGAGAGACATAGTCTCTCCAGCACGTCCCCAGGGCCTCCCGCCGGTGGGACATGCCCGGAACACCTCTCCAGGGAGGCGTCCAGGAGGCATCCGAACCAGATGCCCAAGCCACCTCAACTGGTTCCTCTCAACGCGGAGGAGCAGCGGCTCGACTCGTATTAAGTATTGAAATAAATATATATGTTTTTACATATTAAATTTTTCGATAAAATATGATCTTAATTAATTAATGATTCAGATAAAAAAAAATGAATAATGAAATATTCAAAAATATTGGAGTCCAAATTTTTCAGTCAAAGAGAGACAAAAGGTGGATGAAAAAGTTTTAAAATTATTAATGTGGCAGAAAATTTGCATAAGATGTCCATGAAAATGGCAAAAATGTCAGCGAATTGAGTTTTAAAAAAAAGCAGAAAAGAATACGTTCAAAAAGTAACCATAAAATGTCCAAACAATAAAGGAAGAAAGAAGGGCAGGAAATTACCATAAAAAAGAAGAAAGGCAGAAAATTACTATAAAATGTCTTTGAAATTTCTCCCCAAAAAGGTCAGAAAATTATAATTTTTTAAAAGTCAGAAAAGAAAATGTTTAAAAAGTAACTATGAAATGACCAAAAATCAAAAGCAAACTTACCATAACATTTCCACAGAATTGCCAAAAATGTCATAAAATTTATAGCAAAAAGTCAGGGTTTTTTTATGTCTAAAAACGGAAGAAGAGAGGCAGAATATTATCATAATAGGTTCATAAAATTGCCCAAAATGTCAGAAATTTTGACAGAAAGGCAGAAAAGCCTAAAAATTTATGAAAAATGAAGTCTGAAAAACAAAATCCAAAAACAGAAGATGAAAGGTAAAAGAAAATGCATTTTTGTGTTATGGTGCAGCTTTGGGCCCCCACATTATTTTTTGTTCATGTTCAAATGTTTTGCGGCTCCAGACAGAATTTGGGTTATTTATTTGGCCTAAAATGTCTCTTTTAACAGTAAAGCTCGCCGAACCCTGGAATAGTTGATCGGAAAATCGATTCTAAAAGGATTAACTAGTGACGTAGGTGTATCCTTCCACTTGCTACGAGAAGCTCCAGCTCTTTAGAAAACGATTGCATGAATTTCCACACAGGCATCATGGTTACTATAAGTGTCTCCATACTTTATTTTCTGTAAATTAAAGCCACAAAAATTCTGCTCAAATGACAGCGTGTCCCTAAATAACTTCTTTCCGACGCCACTCCTGTGAGTCATTTTTTCTACAGCCTGCGATTGGGGAATCGTTTAAGGTGAATTCACTGTGGATCAGAGAGCAACTGGAGCAGAAGGAAGTGCTGGCAGAATGAAGCCAGCAGAAGGAAAGACTGGTTTCAAACATACTGCTGCTTCATCCAGTCTGGTTGACCTCAACAAAAGTGGGACTCAAACTTGCAAATTATGTTATTCCTTTAAAAAAAATATATATATTTTTTTATTTTTTCTAAGAGCTCAGTATTGTTCATTCGGTAATTTTACCAAATTATGTTATTCCATGATCCATGAGAATGGCACCAACTATTTGTTGTTTGAGTATTTTGCTTCACAGCAAAGATGGGCGTGTTCAATTCCAGAGTTAAATTTTTGAGAGTTAATTTCTTAAATGTAATTTTAACATTTTCAGAGTTAAATGGTGGCCATAGTAGAAGTTGATCACCTAAAATTAGATTAACAAATTTTCAATTTAGTGTCAGTTTCAGTCCAGTTTCAATCACAGTTGTTAGTTGTTATCATATTTTATCTTACCTCATCCCGTCTTTATTTCATCAGCTTTTAGCCGACTATAAATCTAGCATTTTAGTCTTTATTTGAATCCAAGAAAACATAATTTTATTCGTCTAGTTTTAGTCAACACAAACAGTCAACGTTTTAGTCTAGTTTTATTCAGGACAATCATTTTACTTTTTTTTTGTCAGCAGATTATGTTGAACATTTTGGATCTAAAACTATTTCACATACCATTTTCTCTCATCTTTTTGATGAAAAATAACTTGACACATTTACAGTATATCAACAAGTGGCTTCTATGGCTCCATGCTATGAGCTAGTAAGTTAGCCAGCATTAGTTAGCGGTCAGACCGTTATAGCGTTTGGATTAATGTTACGGTACATTATAGCTATAATTCACTCTTTTTTTTTTTTTAACCGTACACCATGAATACACCTGTCTGTCCCATGTGCTTGTGCATGTTGCTAGTTGCAAACTTGAAAGGGTGTGTGTCACATGAGATTAGTAGATTTGATCTCTTTTTTTGTTCATGGACTAAAATGTCCATATATTTTAGTTCCGTTTTTATTACGTGGAGTACATTTTCGTCCTGTCTTCATTAGTCGACAAAAATGCAAACTGATTTAGTCCCGGTTAGTGTTTATTAATTTTTAGGGTTTTAGTCTAGTCTAGTCTACTCTACATTTGAAAAATGCCATCTGCTAACCATAGTTAGTGGATGTTTTGGGATTTTCACAACCCCATTCACAAAGCCGCGGCGCACAAGACGTTGCACTGCCCATTGAGAAAAACCCCCCGTAATTGACGTCAATTGACGTTATTGGCGGTAAGCAGTGGGCGTGTCCTTAACGTCAATTGGCGTTTATGGCGGTAAAAGAGTTAACGAAGTGTGTTTTTGTCTGTCGGCACCTGCGTGTTCTGCATGGGAATCTGCAGGATGAGGGCCAGGCTGCTATAGTCGAAGGTCTCGTCCAGAGAGACCAGCGCCCCGTGAACGCCGCTCTCCAACAGGTTGCCGCTGTACTCCCTCAAACCGATGGACTGGACCCAGTGGATCACTTGCTCATTGGTCCACACCAACACATCTAAAGTGAACAAGAGTGAATCCATTGTGCTTATGTACTGGAACAAGGATCATACAGAGGCTTTGGCAATTCGCTGGGCGCCACGATAAAGAGGGAGCGAGCTTAGGAGGAGACAGGGAGAGAAAGCGAGCGCGAGGGCGAGCGAGATAAAAAGATAAATGTGCGTGTCCGTGCAGTGTCAAGTGCCTGGCACACTCCCTTTGTTGGTTTGCGGGCCAGCTGTCGGTAAACTTTCCACGCTGGAACAGGCGGCGTGCGTGTGCGTGTCTAAACAGGCCAGGGGTCTGATTTGAACAACAGCTGAATCAAGTTCATGTCCACAGCTTAAGGTCGAAAGGGCAGGCGACATGACTGTGTGTTTTGGACACAATAGGCTTTTAACTCAACATTCTAGTTTTTGTCGCGCTCAGATTTGACAGAAAAACTTGCTTCGCCTGCACATTGAAACACATTCTTCAAGTTTGTCATTCCAACATACTGTTAATGGTAATTGCTGTATCCTCATTTTTACATCATTACATTTCAGTGAGAAGATTTAGGATGTACGTTCTGACATCACAACTGCATGTGGCATTTTGGCTTGACTATATGACAGATGAAAGTGCAGCTGTCGCCATGCTTTGGTCACTATCGGCCACTAGGCGGTACGCTGGCACCCAGGAGGCTGTCAATGTGTGAAAACGCGCACATGCTCGCTTGATTGTTCTGTTTGATGCAAATTTTACCTTTCATGTCATGTTGGCTGTCCTCTCTCCGGCGCTCCAATTCTTTCCTGTCATAATTGAGTCTCTTCAAGCTCATGATTCCATACTGCAGACTCGCCCTTGTGAACACACGAGCAGATGGAGGCAAATAATAATCATCATACAAGATGGGGGGAGGAAGTCACGTATAATCACCTTCCTAAAATGTCCCAAGTCATTTTTTGACAGGATGTATGTGGGTTTTTAGGGAAGCGTATTGCATTCCCTTGGAGAAAAAAAAAATCCTGTTTTTCTGACAAATTTTTTGGGGGAGCTTGTTTTTTTTTAGTATTTTTCCCCCTGTTTTATTGAATATTTTTTTCCCAGTTTTTTTGAATAATTATTTTTCTGTTTTTAAATAATTATTTTTCTGTTTTTCTGAATATTTTGTTCTGTTTTTCTGAATATTTTTTTCCTGTTTTTCTGAATAAAAAAAAATATTCAGAAAAACAGAAAATTAAAAAAAAATACTAAAAAAATCAAAACTTCCCCCAAAAATTAGTCAGAAAAACAGGAGTTGTTTTTTTTTATCAAGTGAATACAATACACTTCCGTAGTTTTTCTTCTAAAAATGTATTTATTGTCTAAATCAAGCCCTCAAGTCTATTTTAGTCCCCACTATGTCTCAGTCAAGTCAAGTCAAGTCAAGTCAAGTCAAGTCAAGTCAAGTCAAGTCATTATTTGGGTTAAGTCAGAAGTCAAGTCAAAAAAACTACTAAAACATTCACACTCACACAGTTTTGCCATGATCCCAAACCAATTGTCGTTTCACCGCTTAAATGAATAAAATGACATGACGCATAGCTAATATATGACTAGCTATCAGTTAGCTATACTGTGAATTACATGTAGCTAATCTGTCATTGTGGGTTTTAGAGTGAAGTTGATGCAATTAGTTAATCAGAGTTGTTGTGTCTACAATCATTAAGTTGCAAACCTCTCATGTTGCCATTCTCCTTTTCTCAAAATGTAGCAAAAACATTAGCCTTGAATCAGAATTTCATAATCTTGGGAAAGCCTGACATGATATTTGCTTCATGAAGTGACCTCTGCACTCTACATACACTACAAAAATAAAATAAATAATAATAATGATGACTTTTTTTTTTCGGTACGCTATTGAAAATACACATTCTCAAATGTAAACAGCCCAAACCTGTCAAGTCGTGCAGTTGAAGTCCAAGTAAATGCTGAGACTCCTAAACAACAAGTCAAAGTTAAGACAAATCTTTCAAAGGTTTTACCCCAAAAAGTCCTACATTTAAAGGGGAAGTCACCCCCCCCCCCCAAATCTTTACAATAATATGCTCTATACACCCCCACTAGTCTATTTAATTCTGATGAATTTTGAATTTATGAAATATGAGTGAAGCAATAAAATCCAAATTTTGTCCATCTCATGGCGGCCATTTTGCCACTTGCTGTTGACTGAAAATGACATCGCAGTTAATCAGGGCTCAGAGCAACTGTGATGTCCTTTTCAGTTGACAGCAAGTGTTAAAATGCCCGCTACCTGAGATGGATTAAAAACTGGTGGATTTGGCTGATTAATTCATATTTAACGCAATATTAACCAAAATACTGTATGTAGACTAGTGGGGCTGCGTAGAACATATTATTGTTAAGATTTTTTGGGGGGTTGACTTCCTTTTAAATCTTACTCAAGTCAAGTCATATGATTGTAGTCCCCCACCTCCTTCTCACGCCCGATTGCAAATAAGCTACATTTTCCACGCTGCAGACCTGTGGAAGCTGTCCACCATTTTGAGGTGGCTCCTCAGGTCTTTTTTGGTCAGGTGGTCCAGCATGCGCGCGTCCACCAGACACTCCATGAAATAGGAGCGGTACTGAGGCAGGCCAAGGCTTGGCAACCACTCGTTCCCTATCCACTCGTGATTCATGTCTCCATATGCCAGCGTCTGCAAGGAGAGGAGTGTTATTGATTTTCTATACAATTAAAGACCTCAATATGTGAAAGTGTGATTAATAAATCACAACCTGTGTGGTTGGCAACAACTGCTTGAGGGGATTCACCTCAAAATGTAGATCTGGGTTATATCACACTGTGTGGTCTTTCTTTGTTTTATTATTTACAGTCACAAACATTCTCATATGCCAGCAGGGGTAATGCAAGCGTAGCAAATGCCATTAATCATGGTTGCAATCCATTTAGCCGTTACAGATTCAAGGTCCAGATAGTGTGGATGCTGACTCGCTGTTCTGACCGACTGCCAGGGAAACATAAAATCAACAAAAAACATGAATAATGTTGTTGGTGGAATTTGGGCTTTTTATGAAAATATTTTGCTTTTAAAAGTTCTATAAAAACATGATTTTCATTTTTTTCATTGGATTAATTAAAAACAATGTTAAACTAATATTGAATATACATGAATAAAAAATATTCATTTGGACAGGCTGTAAAGAAAACTATTTTGACAATGAATATTATCATATGTTTTTATACTGCAAAAATCGAACACACGCATAATATATGTGATTTTAACAAAAAAGTACAGTAGAGAAATGCTCGACATTGTAAGTTTGACACAACAGTGGAAGCTTGGAATTTGACTGATTCCAAATTTGATCAAAAATTGGGAAGCTATGACCGTGTTTGAACCCCTCGTCACCGAGCCATTAGACCTCAGTATTTTGCAATAACAGAAGGACCACCAGGGTTTTTAAGGGTTGAATGTGAGAATCTTTCAATTTTGGACTTTAACTGAACTTTCTTTAACTCATTCACTCCCAGCCATTTTCACTGAAGCAACCCCCTTCACTCCCAGGTGTTTTACGGGATTTTGACTGATTTTGCAAGGCCCACAGAATATTGTGTTCTATTGGTATAAAAACATGGAAAGATTAGAGTCTCTTCTTTCATCAGGACAAAAAGCATATTTCTATCTGTTTCCGTTTCACAGCAATTAGCATTAGAATATATCTTAGTTTCATCATTATTCACAAATCTATTTAGAAATGGGAGTAAAATAGCTTATTTTTCAACATGGCCCTGGTTGATCTCTTATACGCTGCTGCCACCTGCTGGCCGTTTTTGTAAGCATTATTTTCAGTTCATAGGCTGCATCAAAGCCATCTGTATGCTCTAGCATAAAAAAAACATAAAAACGTATAAATACGTTTTTGGGACCATAGTAATATTTAAAATAGAACATATTTATATGTTTTTGAGAGCAAATGAGTTAATCAGAATCATCTTTATTGGCTAAGAACCAAGACTAGGTATCGAAATCGAGTCGATATCCTCACTTTTTTCAAGGTATCGTACTCAATTTTTGGCTGTTTTACGATCAGGAACTAGAAATGAGAAATTAGAAGAACAGAAAAATGCCATTAATTTCATGCCATTTTAAGGAAAATACATAATGCTATATTGGGATAAATAGGTCATTGCATTTTTGGGGGGGGGGGGGTTATTTATCAAAAGTACTTGTGGTTTCGGTACTTGGTATCGGTGACTGCTTAAGGGTTCAGTACTTTTACTGGTATCAGTCTGAAAATATTAGTATCAAGTAGTAGTAGTATTAAGCATCTCTTTGAAAAACACACAAGGAATTTGTCTCTGGTCATTTGAACAACAAGCAACTAAATTCAAATTGAATGACAAGTGAGAATGCTGAAAAAATATTATAAATAAAAAGTTTGCGAACATTTCTGTCTTTGGTCGTAAATAGTTTTAGTTTTGATGTCTGAACATTAAAAGTGGTTATCTTATTTTTTAGAATGTTGCTACTAAAGAGTTTGCAGTCTGACCCTGAACCAGAATCATGAAACTTCCAACTTCCTGAAACACATTTTGTCCCATCTTATCCATGTCTGCTGTATTTAGAAAAAAAATGTCCGTCCACATTGCACAGCGCAGGGCAGCGACATTCGCTGCTAAATTGCTTTCATGTGTGGGGGCTGTGGATAAATGTGAGAGTTTGTGATTGGACACATTTTTGAGAGAGCAGCAATCTCACCTGCGCCCAGCTGCCCTCCTCATTGGCCTGAGTGGCAGCATGACAGGAACAATAAACAAGTCGAAAGATTAAACAAGCACATTTCGGTCAAAAAAGGCGTCATTTTTTTCCACTCTCTTAAATAACACATCGACGCGATATGCCGCCAACACAAACCCCAGCGCACAGATCACATGAAGCACAGGTTACACGCCACAACCACGCACACACACGAGTATCAGCACAAGCACAGAGAGGCGTTAGTGGTGTGTGTGTGTGTGTGTCTTGAGTGGGACATATGTGTGTCGTGGCAGAGACAGTGGGGGTGTGTGAGAGTATTTGGTGCGAGTGGGGTAGAGGCAGGGGGAGCACCCAGATGGTACTGACCGCTTTTGTGGATGAAGCCAGGTTCTCCATCTCTTCATGAGTCACCCACACATTTCCGGAGGACTGCTCAGAGGACGAGAACACGTCGGCGCGCATACACACACACACACACACGCAAAAACGCACACAGTGTGTTTTTTTCACACATGATGACCCCCACCCCGTCCACACACAAACACACAAACACACAGACAGACATTTATTGTGTTGAGTGATGCCAAGGGATGGAGTGTATTTCAGGCTATGCGAGTGAGTTGTACGGAAAAGCCCTTTGAGCGTCGCATTCAATATCTTTGACATGCAGGTGAAAGTCCTAGTCCGAAAGTACTAGTACACTTGTTCTCAAAGCTTTGGCACCAAGAACCACATTAACAAAGAGACACCTAAATATAAAAAATATAGGAAAAGTTGTACTAAAAAGTGAAATAAAACTGAACTTAAGCAGTGATTCTTTCAAGTACCACTAGTGGTACTAGTATCATACTTTGTGAATCACTGTACTAGTAATCTCTATGTTCTCAGTAGTAAGACAAGTCAGCCCATTAGTGGAATGACTGTTTAACTAGTAAAAATGTTTTTCTTTACTAAAGCTGATTTTGGTCTACAGTACTAGTATGCAATCAAATCATACTAGTAAACTACTGTGCTGCACTAATAACTAGAGATGGACAAGTACAAATACCATATTGGTATGCTGGCTTTTTTTTAGGTATTGGGTACTCATGGAGCCTGCCGATACTACCCGTCGATACTTTAGGGAAAAAAACATCTGACATTGAGAAAGTTCTTCTCGGCAGTAGTTAGCGACAGTTTGACACAAGAGCAAATCAAAAAGAAAAGTTTGGTTTACAATGTTTTGTCATTGTTCAATTAAATTTCATATGTCGACGCCTTCTTAAAATAATCGCCTAAGTCATTTTTTCAGATTTTTCAAGAAACACAAAAGATTGAACCATTTGCATCATTAGGAGATGATTTAGGAAAAACAATATTTTTTGCTAACAAATGACTTAAATGTCAATTATTTTAAGAGGGTAACGATATCAAAAGTAGTAGAGGTAACGCTACTTTGTATCGGCAAGTACTCAAAGAGTGAGTACTTGTCTTGATATTGGTCTGGGGGGAAAAAATGGTATTGAACATCCCTACTGATAACATTATTAGGTCCAACTAGTGAGCACGTTTAATGCACTAGTAACCTCCTGAGCAAGGATACGGTGTAAATGCTCAAACGGCTTTCCATAAAGCCATTTCAATACTTATTCAATAGCCTCAATATCCAGCTGCTAGTATTGCTCGTGACATTACAAAATTCTACTAGCTAACATCCAGTGCTTCACAAGTAGTACTAGTAGTGCGCAGGGTTGGACTGGCACAAAAAAATCGGCCCTGGCATTTTGACTTAGGACCGACTCTTGCCTAACATGTACTTCTGCCACTCATGTTTATTGATGATGTTTCACTTTGATATCTATATCTGAAATGGATTCATGGATTGGTCCCTCTAAATTGAAGTCTCGTCATAAGACCCACTTTTTTCCCTTGGCTTTTAATTCAGCGTGAATTGTGGTCCTCTGGGCCGTGTTATTTTATTTTATTTATTTATTTTTTAATGTATTTTATTTTATTTTAATATTTTTTGTATTTTCTTTTATTGACTTATATGTGTATGATAGTGTACATATCTCAGTGTAAGAAACACTTTATAAAATGTGCTACAGAAATAAAGTGGATTGGATAAATTGTGGGCCAATCTCTTGAGGAAAATAATAATTGAAAAACACTACATCGGCCCCAAAAGAGACCAGCCCATCGGGCATCTGCCCTGTATGCCAGTTGGCCAGTCCAGCCATGGTAGTACGCGGATTTTAACTAGTGCACAATTTTGAATGTAGTTGTTGTTCTAGTTCCAGTATGCCAAAAGTTGATATCAAACATTATTTTAAATGATTTGATAAGGATGCTACTAGTGCGTGAGACATATCTACTATGCTGGGCCAAGCAGAGTTACTGGTGAAGCACAGTAGTTTACTCGTAAGGTTTAATTGCGTATTAGTAGTGGATAAAAATGTTACTAGTAAGACACAGTCATGCTACTAGTGAGCATACTCCTGCAGAGACCTGAAGCTGAAAAATCAAGGATATCAAATGAATGCTCAACTGGCTTTCCAATCTGTTGTCTTCTCCATGCGATTCATGTTAGCAGAAAAATACCTGGTGACGTTATAAACCAAAAAAGTGAGGCGTTTTCAACTTATCACCAAAATGTGCAGGGGGATGGTGAACCTAAAGAGGTTTTCTGTGTACATAATCTTAAGAAAATCCAAGTTTCGTGTTGTTGGTATGCACATTTACTGTCTTTCCGCCCATTTGACAGAGATGCGTACTATTTACCGTTCTGGAGGTGAGAGGTGCAGACGGGCTGGTAAGGGAGACCATCTCCTGGATGGCCAAGCGCAGTTTGAGTCGATGCAGCGGGTTGCTGATGCCGATCTCCCTCTGGATCTCCGTGTCCGACAGGGCGGACATGATGGCTCCACTCTTCACGTTAGCGCGACACGCCGCTACATACCAAGCCGGCATGCCCACCCACAGCTGGAGAAACGAGACACAGGTCAAACTGGTACGTTGTTGGTGCGCGTAACGGCAGAACAATATTAGGGTGGCGGAGAAATGTCTCCCGAGTACGAAGTTATGAAATCAGAACCTCCAGCCAGGAGACAACAGTTGGGCCGTCCCACTGCGCAAACGGTAAACCTCTTTTCCTGGCGTCTTCCAGGAGCTCGTGCCTAAAGATGGAATTTAAGACAAAGGGAAAAAGCAGGACTACTAAACAACAAATACAAGTTGAAAAAAAATAAAGCAATGTCGGGAGATAGACGTAAGCTTGTACTTTTTCTTCATCCTGCGATCCCTCTCTGCTTGGGTGCCCAATTTTCCCAGGGTCATACTGTCTCCAACAGCCATGTCAAAGTCTGAAATACATTTTCAGTTAACTGTCTGCAGCAGCATGAGTTACGTGAAAAAATGTAATATACATTTCTGGGAAGACTTTCTACAAGATGTTGGACTTTGGTTCTTAACCTGGGTTCGATCGAATGATTCGAAATGATACGCCCCGCTTGGCCATCATTGGCTACAGGTGTGATTTCATACTATCTATGTCGAGCAAAAAAAGGAAGTGGTTGGACGAATACGTGCAATATCAATTCACATGTATAATGGAATGTATGGTGTTCCACAGGGTTCAATTCTGGAGCCTCTGTAGTTTGCCTTGCAAATGCTGGGTTCCCTGTTAAGAAAGCAGCGATGGTTGTTTTAAAGTGCTCTATAAATATCGAGTTGAGTTGCGTGATATGAGTCAGCGTTCTATGTACTGCATGGTTTGCAATGCCAAGTTCAGGAATTCTAGTCTAGCACAATTAGCTATACAGCAAAATGAAAGGAACTTGCTTTTAAACATTAACAAACAACTAGTCTAAACATGACTTTCTAATTAATATTAAATTTGTGCAATATAAGTTATGAAGCAAAATCCAGCTGTTTTTATCAATATCAGAAGGCGGCCATTTTGCCACTTGCTGTCGACTGAAGATGACATCAATGTTGCTCAGAGCTCAGGTCAGGTGAGCTGTGATTGGTCGTTAACTGAGCCCTGAGCAACTGTGATGTCATCTTCAGTCGACAGTGGCAAAATGGCTGCCCCCTGAAATGGATAAAATGGCTGGATTTTGCTGCATAACTCCTATTCCACAAATGTAATATTAATCAGAATGTCATGTTTAGACGAGTGAGATCACATAGAGCATATTATTGTCAAGAAATGGTTACGGTTGACGTCCTCTTTAAGATGCATGGAGATGGGGAAGACAAGAACACAACATTTTCTGAATTCAAGGTGAAGGGAGCGATATTTGATGAAAAGGCTACTCTCCCTGTTCCTTTTATTCACCAATACCTACCTAATATCTACCAATGTCTAGAATTTGAAAAAATAAATAATAATAATCACATTTTACTTTTCAATAAAGAAGGGTTCGGTGAATGCGCATAGGCAACTGGTGGGGTTCAGTACCTTAACGAATAAGAACCACTGACCTAGAGGAATATTTTGGCTCAGTGATGCCGAACGAGAAGACCTGTCTCACATTCTCTCTTTGTAAGATGAAAAATGATACTCTACTATAGTCTAACCCAGACCTCGGATTGATTAATCGAAAAATAATTAGCATAATGTGTGTCAGCAATACTCCATAGTGAGTCTACCTGTTAACGCTGGTAGAGGTTGTCCATCCCTGGCAAAATCTCTGGTCGGCTCCATTCGACCGCCCTTCTCCTTTTTCCCAAACAGCCGGCCAATGGATGACTTAATACCTTTCTTCTGCTTTCTGCAATCAGTTTGAATGAGACATAATAACGTTAGCTAGGAGTTAGCTACGGCGTACTTTGTGTGTGTATGGGGTTCAAAATACGAACTAATTGTCATCACTTCCTGTTGTGCGAGTGTGCATACCCTCGCCCATCCTCCAGACTGCCTGTGAATTGAGCGAAATTGGTTTCCAGACGTAAACTGCGCGGCGAGGAAGGAGGCGACGTCTCGCACTTGATCGTCGCCTTGTCCACCTCCACTGGTGACTGAAAAAGTAGCATATCTCAGCAACAGGAAAGTAGAAATTTAGGAAGAGGAGATTTATGGATATGGGAGGGAAAAGGAAAGAGCAAAGTTCATTTTTGCTTACTGCAACTTTCCTCCGGTGTTTCCTCAAGTCGCTTGGCTATCAGTAAATAAAACACATGATTAAAAAAAAAGGCTCCACCTCTTCTGAACCTTGTGCTGTCTGTGTGATTGTCACCAGAGTCATGATGCCGAGTTGGTGGCTGGCATTGCGTGCGTGGTGTTTAGGCGTTGAGTGGCCGCTGGTAGGTGGCGAGGAGGACGACGCCAAGGACTGGGCCGTGGCCGACGTGGGTAGCGCCCGTGGCCGAAGCGTCACGTTGAGTCCGTCCATGCTGCCGCTGTTCATGCGTGACTCAATCTCGTCCGAGCGCAGGTCAGCTGACTCTCTCTCCACCTGGATCATCCTGGGCAGAGCACACAATAAAAGGTTAGCTTAGCACCGGATGTTTTAACCACATCTATCAAGGTGTTCACTTAATTGGTGCTGGCCCGATTAAAGTGGGAGTCAATCTTAAAGATTTCGCGACAATTATATGTGACCTCAATAGTCTAAACATCACATTCTGATTACGGTAATATTACATTGTGGAATGTGAGTTATGAAGCTAAATCCAGCCATTTTTATCGATTTCAGAGGGTGGCCATTTTGTTGGCTGAAGATGACATCATAGTTGCTCAGGCAACGACCAATCACAGCGCACCTGTTTTCTGAAGCTGAGCTGTGATTGGCTGTTACCTGCGACCTGAGCAACATTGATGTCATCTTTAGTCGACAGCAAGTGACAAAATGGCCGCCCCCTGAGATGGATAAAAACGGCTGGATTTTGCAGCTTAACTCGTATTCCACTAATGCAATATTAACTAGAATATCATATTTAGACCAGTAGGGCTGTACAGAACATATTATTGTCAAATAAAATTTTGGGGTGTTGACTTCCTCCAAATTAAGTTAATTATTACAAAACAGAACTCACACTCTCTGCATTCCCATTACTGTAAAATAAAACATGTATTCTTTTAGAAACTATATTTATTTATGCATTTCAAACTAACCATATGAACCTCATGATAATAATATTATTGATAATGGGCTTTAATGTGATTGTTATAATTATCACAATATTGTGGTGAGGTTGGTGATAAAAAAAAAAAATAATACAAAAAAAATGTTTATTGTAATAATAGCAGCAGGGAAAAAGAAAATAGGCTTGGCCGTGTCATGTCTTGTCACGTCATTGTCATGTGCTCCTATTGGTTTAGCGGCGCAAAGCATCATGGTCTATGTAGTTCACAAAGCTGTGTTCAGTTGAAGCGAAAGCAAAAAGTATTTTTATATACATTTTTATTGACGTAGATGTTGAAAAATATTTGCTGGTATGGAGTGACAACCGCTGCAGTGGACCAAAAAAAAAAAGAATTTCTAATTCAAATAAAACTGCACTAATAAACTAACCACCAGAGGGTGCTACAATTACGCAAATTGAATCCAACCTGGCCTTTTTAACAGACGTGCTGCTCTTAACTCATTTGCTCCCAATAACGTATAAATACGTTCTATTTTAAATGTTTTAAGTGTCCCAAAGACGTATGTATAAGTTATTAATTTTATTTTTTAATGCCTGAGCATACAGAAGGCTTTGATGCAGCCTCTTAACTGCAAAGAACGGTTGAAGAAATGGTAGTTATTACACAAACGGCCAGCAGGTGGAAGCAGAGCAAAAGAGATCAACCAGGGCCATGCTGAAAAAAAGCTCTTTTACTCACAATTATAAATAGATTTGTGAATCATGATGAAACTTAGCTACATTCTAATGCTAATTGCTGCAAAACGGAAACAGAAATATACTTTTTTTTTCCTGATGGAAGAAGAGACTCTAATCTTTCTATGTTTTTATAGCAATAGAAAACAATATTCTGTGGGCCTTGCAAAATCTGTCAAAATCCTGTAAAACAGCCGGGAGTGAAGGGGATTGCTTCTGTGAAAATGGCTGGGAGTGAATGAGTTTTAATATCGTGGCAATTGTTTCCCTTCAGGGGTCGCCACAGCGAATCAGTTGCCTCCATTTAACCCTGTCCTCTGCATCCTCTGCTCTCACACCAACTACCTTCATGTCCTCTTTAACTACATCCATAACCCTCCTCTTTGGTCTTCCTCTCGACCTCCTGCTTGGCATTTGGAAACTCAGCATCCTTCTACCAATATACTGACTATCTCTCCTCTGGACATGTCCAAACCATCTCAGTCTGGCCTCTCTGACTTTATCTCCAAAGCCTCTAACATGTCTCCCTGATGTACTCGTTCCCTAAGAGAACCTCAGCATCTTCATCACCAAACAACATCGCTGGTCTCACCACAGTTTTATAAACCTTTCCTTTCATTCGAGCTGAAACTCTTCTATCACACATCGCACCTGACACTTTTCTCCACCCGTTCCACATGCTTCTACACTTCTTTTCCACACTCTCCATTGCTCTGGACTGTTGACCCTAAATACTTAAACTCCTCCCATTCATACACAGATACTCTGTCCTGCTCCGTCTTCATTCCCTTCCTTTCCAGGGCAAACTTCCAGGCCTCTAGCTTCTCCTCCACCTGTTCCCTGCTCTCACTGCAGATCACAATGTCATCTGCAAACATCATAGTCCATGGAGATTCCTGTCTAACCTCATCTGTCATCCTGTCCATTACCATAGCAAACAAGAACCAAAGTTCCTTTCTGGGCACCGTGTCGTAAGCTTTCTCCAGATCTACAAAGACACAATGCAGCTCCTTCTGATCTTCTCTGTCCAAATAGGCTCATCATTCTATCTGCCTTTTTTTTGCCTCCAGGACATTCTTAACAAACTCCTCCTTCACAATAACTCTTACTCCATTTCTCTTCCTTTCTACACCATGATAGAACAACTTGAACCACTGCTGCTAAACTTCTAGCTTTGCTCCCTTTCCACCCGGTCTCCTGAACACACAATATGTCCACCTTCCTCCTCTGCATCGTGTCGACCAGCTCTCTACCGTTTTCTGTCATAATTCCAACATTCAAAGTCGCTACTCTCAGTCCTAGACTCTTGGTGTTCCTCTTCTCTTTCTCCTTCGACCAACAGTAGTCCAGTTTTCCACCGGCACCCTGTAGGTCAACAGCTCCGATGGCGGTCGTTGTTAACCCGGGCCTCGACCGATCCGGTAAAGAAGTTGATTCACATGTTTGATTTGGCCAAAGTTTTACGTCGGATGCCCTTCCTGACACAACCCTCTGTATTTATCCGGGCTTGGGACCGGCACAAGAAGACACTGGCTTGTGCCCCCTTGCGGCTACATTAATATCGCAATAATGCAGTTACATCCCTATTAAAAAGGAACCGAAATGGGGTCATTTGCAAGTTGGCTGTGTTCACTCCCACAAGGGTGCAAATGGTACTTTCTAATGTGCCCGTCTACGAAAATACCAACGACTGCGCTTTACACTTGCGCTTGGCACAAAATGAGCGCCCTGAATGTGGGTGTGAATGTTTGCCTATATGTGTCTTGTGATTCACTGGCGACCATTTCCAGCTCTCATGTGACCGTGAACACGTAAAGGGGTAGAAGTTCGGAAGTTATAATGTCACCTTATCTCTTCGTTGATGGCATCAAGCTGCTCCTGCAGCATCAGAGCGAGAGTCTGCGCGTCCGATTGACCGCTTGGGGAGAGCATGGCCGAGCTAACGTCGTCATCCAGGTCAGACTCGGCCTCGATGTCGCTACCGAGGAGGTGGCTGACGCTCCCTCGCAGCGAAGGGTAGTCCTGCTCGAACATGCCGCAAACCTAGACACAGCAGAAACACACGCGAGCGGTAATACATTGAGCAAATAAACAACATGGGTGGGTACTAGTGATATTTAAAAACAATAATAACTGGCACACTTGAGTGTAGTTATGAACATGAATGAACGAGAGACTTACATTTGAGAACATGTCCATGTCAGCAGGTGAGGGACAGATAAAGAGAGGTTAGTAGAGAATGAAGTTAGGCATGAAGATCACCGCATGAAGCTCCTCATCATAGACCAGCGGCGCACAGAAGCTTACGAGCAAAGCAAAATGTGGTCAAAACACGGGCATGTAAACTCCATTTTAACCACACAGCCAAGAGTGCCTTCAAGTGTGAATCATGGTGGTTTGGCAAGAAGTTATTTGCACCTTGTTTGGATCATCTCGCAGTGCTGAGAGTCTGCCCTTTTGTGCACGCCTGATCACAGTTGTGCTGTAGTGGCCATCTTGGCCCTCCACCACAGAGAAGCGAAGGTCGCTTGCACTGCCCAAATGAGAACTGAGGCGACATTAAACAAACAAACAAACAAACAAACAAAAATCATTAGTGTCAATCATGTTGTTAAGTAAGGTAACCAAAATAGTAGAAGCACCTCTCACACTTCGTTCGGCAAGTAATATTTGTGTATTGGAAAAATCGAATAATCAATATGAATCAATTTTCCTTTTTGAGACCAATATTGATTCATAAAACCATGAATCGATTATTTAAATATCAATTTTTTTCCCATAAATTCCTAAGAATTATTTTTGGTATCTTACATTTATCTATTTAAAAGTATTTTCTTAAATTTATGAAAGGCCTGACTTATTGCACTTTAAGACAATTCAGAATATTTTAAGTTTATATTTACAATTATGAAAATATTTTCATCACATCCTTACTGATATCAATGTTTGTGTAACACTTAACTGTAACTGATTATAACACATGTTACTTTCATCCATTTTATTAACCGCTTGTCCTCACAAGGGTTGCGGGGGGGGGGGGGGGGGGGTCAGTGCGCATGTGCTAACCAGTCATCCACTGTGCCACGTGTTAATTTCATTGATAAACTGAGTTACTGCCTCTGCAAAACTTACTTTGGAAGTATCAGTATTTGTGGAGTTTTTATCATGTCCTTGACATTTAAGAAGAATTGATGATCGCTTTGAACTGAATAATAATGTTTCTTATGCCATCTAGTGGAAGAACATTTAATGTTCTGGGTATCTTTACAGTCAATACATAAAACAGATGAACAAAGATACATTTGTGGTAAAAAAAAAGAAAAAAAGAAGTCATTTTCAGATCAATTGTGTGAAATTACATTATTTCTCATGGCACACTATGTACCACGGCACAGTGTTTGGGAATCACTCCAAATCGATTGTACAGGTACTGCATATACACTGTAATATGTAAATGTGTGTGTACCGTGGGTGACTTGAACTTCCATCTCCAAATGCCCCACTGCGACGTTTCAAATGGTCAATCTCATTCCTCAGTTTCTCAATCTCGCCAATCAGACGTTCCTACGTGAAAAGGGGATTTTTAAGTGAAATCTTTCAAACAACACAATTAAATTCAAAAAATAAATAAAAGTATTTTCAAATGAAGTGGACGCTTGTCCAAATTTTCCTGTATTTACAGTGTTTTGTAAAGGTTTTGGGGAACGTTATTATTCATTGTGAGTTTTGAAATATTATAGCCTTTAGCTAGTTAGTTAGTTCAGGTGGGTCCAAAATAGGGCAATTTGTGGCCCACCATCCATTTTTAACTGACATATGGTAAAAACAAATGAATGAATGAATATAAATAATTAATATTTACAAGCCAACTAACTGCTTTAACAACGGTCTTCTTACGTCAGATTGCACCAGTTTTTTTGTTCTGAATGTAGAAATTGGATTCGGCTGCTGTTCAATTCAGAAATTTTCTGGTGGGTTACAGGATATCGACCACCCCAAAATCTTGTAAACTCTATTTGCCTTATAGAAAGCTGTTCAGGCAGTAGTTAAAAAACACGCACACACACAATGGAATATATAAACAATATGCAATTGCTTGATTGACTCGATAAATTAAAGTATAACAAAAATTTAAAATGGCTCTTGCATTCTTAAATTTTTCTGTATGTGGCCCTCTGAAGAAAAAGTTTTGACAAACGTGGTCTAATCAATAAAAAAAGTCAAAACAGAGGAAACAGCTAACTTTGTTTTCTGGTAAAAAATAATACATATCGTCGCTGCTATGTGAAAAACACTTCTGTCCATTTTGGTCTTTAAAATTATTATTTTTTTTTATGTTTTGGGGATGCCTGTATTCAGTTTCATCCCCAAAACATAAAAATGTAAAAAAAAAAGAAGAAGAAAAAGACAAAAAAGACATAAGTGTTTTTCACATAGCAGCGACAATATAACATATATTTTGGTTAATCTTCATATATAACATATCCCTACAGCTAAATGACAAATTATGTGAATACATCAGTTTCAGATAGATTTTCAAGTGCACTGACCCGTGTGTGATGAAATTCTTCCAGCTGTTTCTGACAGTTCTCAAGATCTTGAATAAGAGAGTTCTAGACACAAAAATTATGAAGTCATGTCAAAACATCTATCCAAAGTACAAATTGCATATTCGTTTGAGGCCATAAAAAAAGTGTATCGGCCTCGCCTTGTCCTCCAGTGCAGCCATGCGTTCCTTCAAATGGAGCTGCAGCCGTTCATTGGACTCAGTGAGGAGACGGTCCACGGTGTCGGATAAACGCTTGTTGTGTTCTTCATTCATCTTCTCCCGCTGACGAGCCTGATAAAGACCAGACTTCATTTTCTTGTGATTGTTTACGCTGCTTAATCGAGACCTTTCTGCATGGATTAAAGCATGACGTGCGTGCTTAGTCAAAGAAGACAAGCTGCCAGATAAACTGTGGGTCAGCTCGGTAAACAATGATTCTGGCTTAATTACAGCCCTTTTCGTGGCAATGAAAAGCGATGCATATTGAAGTCAATCAACCGAGACGCACAACAACACATTCTCAGATAACGCCATCAACTAAATATAGACAAACAATGGGCAGTGTGAGGGAAAAATTAGCCTAGCGTGAATTCCTCCGAATCTAAAGATAGCAGCAAATCACTCTTATATTTCCGGCGGGGGGGGGGGGTTGGCAGGCGAACGTGTCGCAGGGACGATATGTGGATTTGGTTCAAATTCATGCAACAATGAACCAGGAAAATGATGTGTGTGTGTGTGTGTGTGTGTGTGTGTGTGGGGGTGTGTGTGTGTGTGTGTGTGGGGGGGGGGGGGTGTGTGTGTGTGTGAGTGTAAGCATGAGGGAGCACAGAGGCGAGGCATCCAACTAATGTGAAGCATCAGTCCACTCACACACACACATGTACACACACACACTGAGAGGTCAGAGAGATACTGCAGGGCACGCACACACATTCTTTTACACAAACACATATACAGACCCTTCCTAGTTCTTGGTTCTTCTCCTCCAGTTGTGACTCCAGCTGTCTGAGCCGCTCCTCCACGTTGCCATGGCGCTCCTCAGCCTGAAAGGGGAGACACTTATTCATGCATCTTATCTTATACTAAATCAAACTAAGCAATTTTTTGAAAAAGTACAACTAAAAACTAACAAACCTGCTTTAAAAACGAATTAAAACTAACTGAATTCAAGAAAAAAAAGGGTGTCAAAATTAGTGTGTTTTTAGTGTACATTTTATTGTACATTTAGAACAGATATAAAATTTGTGATTAATCGTGAGTTAACTATTGAAGTCATGCGATTAATTACAATTACAAATTGTAATCGCCTGACACCACTAGAAAAAGTCAAAACAAAATAAAGAGTAACTATTGTGAAAAATCACAAATTGTTATAACCTGCGATTGATGGATAAAGATATGAACCCATGACTCTCAAAATCAATGTTTAAGGCTGATGCGTGCATTAAGAATTTATAGGGGACGGGTTAGTGATAAGCCATGGCTTCAACCCGTCAGCCCTTCTTTTCGGATGTTAATGTTGCAAATGATGTGATCGATGTAACCTGTTGTAATAATGTGTCAGAAAGGAAAAATTAATCAATCAAATCAAAACCCTGTATAGTATGTGTGTGTGTGTGTGTGTGTGTAACCTTGGACAGTGCTGCTACTCGCTGTGCCAGCTCAGCCTCCACCTCTGGCAGCGTCTCAGCCTTCCTCATGGTTTGAGCCAACCTCTGCTCGGCCATCTCCAGCATCTCCTGCAGCTGGCGCACCTTCTCCTCACTCTGACTCACACAAAAAACACGTACACACATATTGGAGCTAAGTGTGACAGCAGTGCACAGGAGACAGTCGAGCAGCCAGTGAAGACACGCTCATGCGGAGGATGTTGCTTGAATTCCCTATTGAGACCTGAACTCAGATTCACCTTGCACTTCACATGAACCTCCTAGATATTACCCAGTCTACGACTCCCGCCCCATTACCTTTCAAACACATAGTGTAGACCCAAATTGTTTACTAGTTGGAATAGTCAATTTATCCGTTTTTGGAACTGCTCCCTCATTTTGAATCACATTTTATGATGTATTTTATACTGACATTGTCTGCAGCAATAAATAAATAAATACGAGAGCGGAGCGTTTTTTTAAAATTTTATTTATTGCTATTTAATTTTATTAATATATTTATTGTACCTATTTCCACATTTATTTTTATATTTATTTTTAATCTCGTTTATTATTTATTTATTTATTTTTCTTTTGTTTATGTGCGTATATCTAGTTGTTTTTATATGCATTTATATAATTTTTTTGCATTTCATTTTTGAATTATATTTTTTCTATCAGTTTTTATTTATTTATTTATGTATTATTTGTGCAGTTTTGGTCCTCCATTATATTTAATTTTATTAATATATTTCTTGTGCCTATTTCCACATTTATTTTTATATTTATTTTTAATCTCGTTTATTATTTTTGTATTTATTTTTCTTTTATTTATGTGTGTATATCAGTTTTTATTTATTTATGTATAATTTTTGCAGTTTTGGTCCTCTATAATAATTATAGTACATTTCTGCATAAAAAAACAAAACATCCAGGCCAAACATTTAAAACAATTCAACGGAAAACACTAGTAGCAGTAACAGAGCATGCCTTCTTGTGCCTCGTGACGACCTCATTCTTGTCACTGCGTAATTTAGTTAGCACCTAATGCAACCTTTCATATGAAGGGGCCGTATACCGCGGACTGTTGTTTACTTTTCGTTCAGGGTTTGTGAAATGGGATGATCTGGGGACATAATAATACTGCTGCAGCAGAGGGTAAAACAACCACCTAATGGTTCAAATGAAAAGCTACTAATGCTAAGGAAGTTAGCAACTCTAATCAACTTTAGTCATATGGTGCCCACTATTGACTATCTAATGGAGATTATTAAAAGTATATATTTACTATGTACTTTGACAGTAGTAAAGTTCAATATTAAGTACGGCTTGGCTATTTGTGTGCATCTTACCTGTCTGTGCAGGGAATCCTTGGTGGCCAGTTCGTTCTCCAGCTTGTCATTGAGGTCGTGGGTGTGTGTGGTTTCTCGCTGGGCGGCAAGGTAACGTTTTTCCAACGTTGTTATTCTTTCTTCCATGTCTTCTCTCTGCGAGCACAGCGACACAATCATATTCAACCACAAAACCAAAAGGGCTTTTAGCTGCAATATGTGTGCCAAGGCATTAATACAAGTATGCTTGACAAAATGATTTCAGATTTCAGATGTACAGTATTTCAAATGTGAATGCATCTTATCATTCTAGTTATTGGCTGAAAAGGTTAATTTAAATGATGAATAGTGCTCAAGATTAATGAGACCTTCAAGGTTAGAAAATCAAGGTTCAACACACATTATTCAAAACTTTAGTGGGATTGATTGCTCTTACCCTCCTGTGAACTATAATAAATGATATTTTATTAACCTTTTATCTTATTTTGCTTTACCTTGCACCTCACCTTGTTTCCACTACAAAAACATTATTGATTTTATGTTCACATTTCTCACCTCTCTCTGCTCCCTCTGCTGTTTGATTGACAGCTCCTCGCTGCGACTCAGCTCTCGCCGTGCGCTCGCGAGCTCGGCCTCCAGCTCGGTCACATGACCATTCAAAGAGGCGGAGTGCTCGCGAGTCTGGGCCAGTTCCTTATTGGTTCTGTCCAACAGCTCTTGAAGCTCAGACACACGGCTGCCATCATCATGAACGTCTATGGAGCCATTGGGCAGTCTCTGCAAGGTGGACGTGCACAATTAATGGATGTGCAAGCAGATTTCAGGCAGCAAAAATAAGTTCTGGTCTGAGACTAGTGGTGGTGAATTTAACATGTTAATGCCAACAAGAAAGATAGCTGATAAAGATAACCTAGATAACACCGTGGATGTTTGAGGTTATGCTGCCATGTTGTTGTTTTGATGTTTCTCCTCTTTTTACAACTCAAAGTGAAGTGGATTAATTGGACAGACCTTAAGGGACACAGACAGACAGGCAACCCAGTGGGCAGTCCAAGTTATTTGGACTCTGTTGCCTGATTATGCACAAAAAAAACCCCAAAACAAACGCAAGATGTCCCGGTAATACAAGCGAACACACCAGGTGATTCTCTCACTAGTTTGTTTTTAGAGAATCAAACGTTCCAAACTGACTTAAAATGCCCGTGATCTTTAGCTCAGCTTTTTCTTTCTTTTTTATTTTCTTAATGAGACATCACCCTGCTACTGAAGCTAAGGCCAATGGTACCAAAAAAAAAAAACAGACTGTACAAATACAAACAATTCCTGATGCTAAAAACATGAAGGGTTGGAACTACCATTGGTACAATAAGTGATCATGTAAGATCAACGCAACCAAACGTAAAATAAAAAATGCATCATGAACAGAGGTGGCAAATCCAGGTCCAGAAGTAAAAACCCTGCCACAGTTTGGCTTTAACTCCTGATGCTACCTAGCTAGTGTTAGAAAAACAAATTTTTGTTTTCCCGTGTTCACAATGTTGATTATCAAACTCAGACAATGAGATCTGTGAAATCAGGATTTATTTTACATAAGCTTATGGACACATGGAGTTGCAGCCAAACGCCGCCATTGTTTCCCCGCATGTGTGCCCTTCCTCCTCCGAGCAAGTCACCAATATCCTTTCGTGATTCTTCAAACCCCTCCCCGTCTTCTTCGTCCAATCCTCAGCCGTTCTTCTCCTTCCCAGACAGTCACATGATACATCAATACACTCACCAAACTTCCCCCTCCTACAATGATGTTGTTTTCAGAGCAGACCTAGATGTCCCTTCCCCTGACCACAATGATGTTTTGCAAAGATCAGATAAGAATTTGAGTTTGTTTTTCAAAGCAGACCTGCTGACGCCTAGTTTAAACAAAGAGATCTAATTAACACATTCGCTCTGCTCTCAGTACTGTGAAGAGAAAACCCCCCCTCTTGCTCAACTGGTTTTTGTAAAGTAAATTAAAGCAATTTTGTCCACTTCTAAATAGTAATATTATAAATCAAACAGTTATAATTAATTAATTAATTTCACTAGCCAGCTCCCTAGCAGGTAAACGAGCACCATGGGAGTTAGCTAGGGAGCTAGCTAGCACCTGGGGCTAAAGCCAAACTGTGGCAGGGTTTTTACTTTCTGGACTTGGATTTGCCACCTCTGATCGCGAAGAAGTAAAAACAATATGTAAGACTACTACTACTAATAACCAACCAGCATTCTGCTAATTCTAATCAAAGCTAAGGTAAGCCATTCTTAAACTAAAAAGAGAAACCTTTCCATAGTTGGAAGCGGAATTTTCGAATCCAGCCAGAATGCTGTCAACACAATTACGGAACGAGGATTTTGTGTGCAAGTCCGAGCTCTAATTTAGCTAAACACAAGTAGTCACACCTGAGGATAAGTCGCAGAACCAGACAAACTATGAAAAAAGTGTGATTTATGGTCCAGTAATCACTATTAGTTAAAGTTAAAGTCGGAATAAAGTGGATGTGAAGCAGTGTGATTGAAAGTCAAGCCAGTCAAAAGACTGTCATAAAATAAATCACAGAGCAGAAAAACAATCACACAGTCAGGAAGACCTTCCAAGGAGGTTTGGATCCATCTGTCCGCTCCACTGAGTCACCGTCCTTCCTTTGTTTCACCATGCTCAGCTGTAATGTAGAATGGAGGGGAAAAAAATCACAAAAGCCACATTTCATTTTTCTCTGTGTGAATCCATAGACAAAAAAAAAACGTTGTCATTTTTATTATTACTTTCTAACTTATTATTTACTGTATATTATAAAACTCATACAATATGCTTTGACTGAGCCTGCTAGTATTTTCAAAAAGTCCTCCTATATGCATTCAACGTAAACCACATCTGGAGCTGGAGGCCTTTCAATAATATTATTAGATTATTTTGAGGACTAGCTTGTAATTGAATCATATTTATGTTTATCTTGTTTATTTTCCATTTTCAGGCACTTTAGGATGCACTACTGAAAAGCACTTTATCCGATGACCACAAACTTTAGAATATAATGGACCTCGGATTGAAGTATTTGCCTGGACTGCACCTCTTTAATGTTTTACTGAAGACTCCTGCTTTGCACCATCGATTTCAAGCAGCATCAATGCATCATGACACACACTTCCTGTCTACCAGATACTAGATAAGAATTGGAGGCTTCCATACTAGACTATCACACATTCGATCAACCAATTGCAATCACCTCACCTCTTGTGTGGTAGCTGATAGCTGACCTTCCAGGGTGGATACCCTCTCCAGAGCCACGCGGAGTCTCTCACGCACCTGGCCAGCACGCACACATACAGTATTTCTTACATCATCCTCAGGGTTCCACATTTCTTGTGTTATTGAGTTAGTATTGAGTTAGTCTTGTTGTTTGACCTATGTTGTGTATAATGACATGGTTTTATGTTATAACCAGTCTTGTAATGTAATGGATTACAAATATTGTACCTAATGGGTTGTGCCAATACAAATACAGAGGCACATTTTTTTTTCTTGGAGGAGGTGGAGACGGAATGCACCGCAGTCTATAACTAACCTATGCTGACATTGAAGTTAAGTCACAGTTACAGTAAATTAAATTGAGTTAATTGCTTACTGTTGTCAAAATGTCATAATTACAGTACAATTTGTAATTAGACAATCAAATGAAAAACAGCAAGTTCAGCCGTAACTGATCATGCTTGTGCCACATGACGCTTGTAACCTCAAAATTGGGACCTTCGTAAGCCCCTTCAATGGATTTTTCACAAGGCTTTTTAGAGTGTAAACTAGTGTGAAACTGTATTTGTATTATTGTAATAACAACAACTTACATTCACAACATGACAGAAACAAAATCATCCATTTACAGGTGGGTTCAATATTTGGCAAACAGTAGGTTAAATCCTTATCAATGACAGTGATTTAATTGATTCAGACTCTGCTTTTAATAAACACTAAAAAATAATTAAAGGGGAAGTCAACGTTAAACATTTCTTCGCAATGATATGTTATATGCGATCTCACTAGTCTAAACATGACATTCTGATTAATACATTTGTGAAGTATGAGTTATGCAGCAAAATCCAGCCGTTTTCATCCATCTCAGGGGGCGGCCATTTTGCCACTTGACATCAAAGTTGCTCAGGGATCAGGCAATGACCAATCACAGCTCATCTTCAGAAAAAGGTGCGCTGTGATTGGTTGTTGTCGGACCCCTGAGCAACTGTGATGTCATCTTCAGTCGACAAAGTTGATATTGATTAAAACTGCTGGATTTTCCTGCTGAACAAACACAAGATTAACCAAAATACCTTATTTAGACTCATGGGGGATGCATGAAACACATTATTGTGTATGATAGTGTTTTTTTGGGGGGGGTTGACTTCCCCTTTAACAAACCATGAACGATTTTTTCACGCTTCATGTGGTTCCCCTTATTATGATATAGCGTCCTGGCTGGTAATTATGAAGTTGTTCACCTTTTCATCGAGAGCCTTGTGATGTTCAAACAACGACTTGAGGGCCTTGAGGACCTCAACCTCACTGGAGACTCCAGATGGCGGGGGAGGCTGCCTCTTCACAACCGTCATCCTGAGACTGCGTTCGTGACGAGACACCAAACACTCCAGGTGCTCCAGAAGCAGCTACACACACACACACACACAGTAAATCCACATTCAACATTTTTACACACATAACATATATAGCAAATTGAAATCATAGAGAATATTATGTTCGATCTGACATGCGCTGACGCGAGGACACAGAGGCAAGCCCTCAAACCCACTCATGCGCACATACCCTGGTGTTGTTCCTTTCAGCTTTCAGCTCCGATATTTCCTCCTCTTTCTCCAGCAGCTGCTCCCGACATATGTTCAGCTCCTTGGTAAGGGTGGCAAACTCCTACATAACACACACAAACATACATCTGAGGTTAATATTGTATCAGCCGTCAACATGGCCGACTTTCATCTTGTGAAGCTAAGTGCATCTGGGCGCACGCGTATGAGACGTGTGAACTTGATTAGTTTGGCAGCTGAGTTTGAAAGGGTTGCAATGTTGACCTATAGGGATTTTTCAGATGTCAAATGTAACCAGTCAGTTGTTGTGACAATAAAAAAAAAAGCTCTAACTTAGTTTGCCCTTCCCTTTCTGCCATCTACATTTACAGAAGGAGTAGGTACACCAAAATTTGTATAGTTTCAAATGGCATGCAGTTACAGTCATTTTTATAGTTTGATCCCTCCCACACAAATACATATACGCACCTACACAATCAATTCCTGGAATTTACCCAGACCTTAAATTAACTCTAACCTTCCTGTAACCTTACATAAATCTTCACCCTACATTGTAATGATTTATTTCAATGTGACCTGCCTTCCTGCTCAGGTCATGAAGTCATTCAGTCTAATGTATCAGCTGCAAATATTGATTTACATCTCCCATTTCAACAGTTGCAAAGCATGCGTTACAAAGTTGCTGTATTTCCTCCAATAGAAGCCTGGAGCGTTTATTTACTCTTCTGCAAAGAATACCAGCGTCGAGCTTAGAGGATGTCTTTATTTATACAAATTGACCGATAGAGAATTATTACTGGTGTGGCAATGGCATGTGTAACTGCCTCACTATCAGTTTCTATTTGTGTGTTGTATTATTTTTAGCTCCTATGAATAATGCAGGGCCGTTTGCACACTTTGTGACAGCGTTGCATATTTCCTCTTTCAAATAATTTAAAAGCAGGTGCGGGCTGGTTAAAAACGAACTCTGGCTCTTTTGATCAAGTGTGTACGACATCATTCAAATCCTGATGTGTACCAAATAAACAGAATGTTTAGTTAGCCTTTATTTAGGAGTTATGTTAATTAGCTTTAGGATTATGAGGGCAATAAAAAAAGGGGTCATTGGACCCACCTACTTTGAACCCCTGGCAAAGGGACATCACTACAGATGTTCGAAGCCACTTTTTTTCAAGGCCACTTTTTTTCCAGGCCGATGCTAGTACAAGTATTCAATCTTGAATTAAGTGGTTACCGGTAACAAGTACAGATACCACTAGTACTTTTGATACATAAAATTTCCCCCAAAAAAACAATGACAGATTATTTTTAAGAAAGATCCATATATCCCAATGTAGCCATTTTTTCCTTCAAATTGTAAAGAAATGAATGCCAAATTTTTATTATTTTAATTCCTAATTCCCAGTTCCTAAACAGCCACGTTGCAAGTACCAATATGTTGAAACAAGGCCGGGCATTGGCCCGATCACAAATACTAAAATTCACTATGCACTTTCCTTTTTGTATTTCATTTCAGTATTTGATAGTTTAGGCTTTGCAGTTTTTGTAAGCATATCATTTCCTTGTCTTTATCTCACCAATTGACATTGGTACAGCATAGCAAAATGTTCCCAATGTTTCTGTCCCGACTGCAGTTCAGCATTATGACAAACTTTATGGCCATCAAACTGCTCCAATGCACTGTACAATTTAAACTTCAGGTTGTTAAGCATCACAATCTTCCACTTTGAAAAAACAAAAATCAGAACAAGGGTACAAAACATCCATTGGATCGAACTTTTGTTGACGCTGATTTCAATTACAACTTTCTTTTGCTTTCCATGAA
Organism: Leptonotus elevatus; assembly: GCF_054856555.1. Taxonomy (NCBI): domain Eukaryota; kingdom Metazoa; phylum Chordata; class Actinopteri; order Syngnathiformes; family Syngnathidae; genus Leptonotus; species Leptonotus elevatus. The sequence goes on from NC_141248.1 coordinate 11,327,587, forward strand.
CGTCTGCCGTAGGAGTTTTTTTTTTTTTTTAATCACCGATGGTAGCAACAAAACCAGTTTTGAGAAATTACCATGTATAGAGTAAATTATACTACGCGTTGGATCAGTGTGACAGCCATAAAGCTTCCTAAACTGATGCTATCTGCATTTGCGGACAGAAAAACTCCTTGCCAGATGACAATATTGCAACGCTGATCCAATGTCAATTAGCGAGCCATGGCTTTCACTACGAAATGCCGCCTGCATAATAAACATATGTGCCATGAAATGTGTGTTGAAATATAATGTTAATGTGATAAAGTGGCAGTAGTAGCATGTATCAGCCACTCTCACTATGATTAACTTGTGATAATGAATCAGTCAAAAGCCTGTTTGACATTTATACACCCATCTTATCCATCCATCTATCTTCCGAAAGGTCACACTTAACCATTTTCTTAGATTTCTGAAACTACACGTCGTAATTCAGTCCAGATGAATGAGGTGAGTGAGGGGATTGAAGTTGGGGAGAGAAAACAGGTCAGCGTGTTTGATTGACTTTGCCTTATTCCGCAGGGGTGCACAAATAGATGGCAGCTCAGGCCAAATCCACCAACAGATGTTGGCGCTCACCATCTCTTTCAATCACCGCAAAAAGGCTCAACGGGCCACTGACTCGCCAGTTCATCCCCTCATCCTGCTGCTTTTTGGGAACGCTCCACTTCCCCACATGCATTTTCCCAAAACACTCATAAACACAGAAAAGTATGAACAATTCACTTACATAACTGAATATGAAGCATATCCCCTATATAACATAAAACGATGCATCTCTGTCTGGACGAATACAAATCTCCATTTAATTTCGCAGGAGGGTTTTCCCTCTGGCACAAAGACGTACAAACATGCGTCATTGTGAGCGCGATACAATCCTATCCCCTGCAAACCACGTGAGCTTGGAAGAATCCAAGGATATTTCTTCTACTTCACAACAAGCGTAACCGGCTGACAAGGCGACGTCGACATCTGTCAGAGGGTATATCACACCGAGCAGAGAGACGGTTCTGGGCGTCTGCCTCCAACCACATTGTGAGATAGCAAGCAGCGAGCGAACACTGCTGAGCCCAGACATTGTAAAAGGATTGCTCTCTTTCGCTTCCTTAAGCAGTTTGGGATTAAAGGATGAAAAAAAAAATGTGTGTGTCAGTGTATGTGTGTGTGTGCAAAGAGAGGGAGAGAGATTGGAGTGCAGCCGGGAAAAAAAAAAAAAAAAGCTTCAATCAGACACATGCAATCCCAAAAAAAGGTGTTTTTTTTCCCCTGAAAGTGCTCATCCTTCGTGTGTGCGTGCGTGCACATGTGTGCATTTGTGTGTTTCTCATTTGCTGAGAGGTTGCCAATGTGGGGAGTCTAACCTGCATCACCTTAATTCACCTCATTCAGTCGTTCCTGAAAAGTCCAATATATATTTGCTATTAAACCGAGCTTCAGTTCATCCCACATTTCACACTTCAGTTAAAATTAATGAACTTGCCTTTATATGCTTATGTAAACTTAACGAGAGGGGTTGCTATTTAAAAATATATAAATCAATCTCGTTTTGTCATACTTGTTAAAGCGGAAGTCGCCCCCCCCCCCCCCCCCACACCAAATAAATAAATAAATAAATACATAAATATATATTTATATATATAAAATGTGTTCTATGCAGCCCCACTAGTCTAAATATGGTATTCTGGTTAATATTGCGTTAGTGGAATATGAGTTAAGCAGCAAAATCCAACCGTTTTTATACATCTCAGGAGGCGGCCATTTTGCCACTTGCTGTCGACTAAAGATTACATCACAGTTGTGAAAAAGGTGATTGGTTGTTGCCTGAGCCCTGAGCAACTGTGATGTCATCTTCAGTCACAGAAAGTGGGAAATGGCCGCCCCCTGAGATGGATAAAAATGGCTGGATTTCGCTTCATAACTCATATTCCAAAAATGTAATATTAATCAGAATGTCATGTTTAGACTAGCGAGGTCACATATAACATATTATTGTCAAGAAATGTTTAAGGTTGACTTCCACTTTAAAACTGTCATCATAATATATGATAAATCATCTCGAGCCCCTTCTTGGGTCTGTAAGAAACCACCGAGTAAAAGCAACCAATAAGAGACAATAGTTGCAATTAATGAGGTGCCAATAAATTTTTGTGCACTCATAGGCAGCCTCACAAACAATAAAACCTCAAACTAATAACATTAAGGGCTCTATTTTCATAGACAGCTTATGCGAGCATGCTGGCATATCCCAATTTTCTCCCCACAAGGCTTACTGCACCTGTTTGTCTATTTGGCAGACCGCTCTGTGCCATGCTGGGCATTGTGGCATATAGCGAGGGCGTGTCCGTTGACATGCACCCGTCGCACCTGACAATTTGGTGGCAGAAAATCTGACTACTAACGCCTGCTAGGCCCAAATAAGTCCAGCGCAGAGTACGTAGACCGCTGGTGATGAATTTGCTGGTTAAACAGGCTAAGGAATGCCCCACTAAAATTGAATGAAGGATGAGGAAAAAAATAAAGGCCAAGAGATGATTCACATCTCCCACATCCATAAGAAAAATAAGTTTCAATCTTCTCTCCAGCAGCAGTTCTGAAAGAGCAAACAAATTGCGCCCTAACACTTTTCCTGGGTGTGAATAGGTAGTGAGTTATCTGCTGCTATGACGCCGCCTTGCACACTTCCATTGCCATGGCAACAGGGCATGGGGAAAGCGTTTGAGCAGGATACCAACAGCAAGTTTTATCAAACGGCTGCAGATGTTCACACATGCAAACATGCGCGAGGCCGCTGAGATGTATTCTCGGCAGGGATGAGCGACTGGAAGCTGCGGCTCAAATTTTCATATACAAATGTTTACTTTAAAACTTAAAGGAGTCAACCTTGAACATTTCTTGACAATACAGTGGTACCTCGGAGTTTGAACATAAAGTGTTCAAAGTCTGAATTGTTCAACCTCTGAAATTTTTTTTCCCATAGGAAATAATGTAAATGGAATTAATCCGTTCCCAAGCTCCAAAAACAGAAAAAAATTCCTATTATAATTTCTATTTATGTTTATTACATTTCCACCTTGTACAGTATTTAAACAATAAAAAAATACCTTACCTTTTTTGTTGTGGTGTGATGGCATCAGTGGATGATAAATGCTATGTTAATGCTTGATTTAGTTCAGTGCTGAGTTTGTGTATTTTACATTGGGCATATCGTTAGACTACTAAGCAATCCTTGCGTGCGTTGTTTCATGTCAGGCACGTTGTTGAACAGCTAAGGGGGGTCCTCGTGCTAGTATTTACAGAAGTCGTCACAGTAGTTACAACGCCGCGAAAATCTCCTTCCTAATTCCACAGTGGTCCGTAGCACTTTCTGTTTTTCCTTGCTGCCACTGGCATTGTTGTCTTTCTTTGGGCCCATGGCGAAGAAAATTGTTGTGGAAAAATGAAAATTCACTCGCGAGTATGGAGCACCTCCGGGAGTATTCACGATCTGACTGGAAATGAGCAGCGCATCGTCTCAACTACCGCAACGTGAGCTTCACTCGGCTACCTGTTTTCAAGGTGCGTTCGGCTTAGCTTGCTTATTTTTTACTCAGAGTTTTGGGGTTGTAGTCCGATTTGTACGAGTTCCGAGATGTTCAAACTCCGAGGTTCCACTGTAATATGTTATATGTGACCTCACGAGTCTAAACATTGCATTCTGATTAAAGGGATACTTGACTCATTGAGCCATTTTCAGCAGTGAAAAGTTAATATTTTGCCCAGAATTAATTTGATAACTTCATTATTTTTCAGCAAAAATAATACCTTCCAAAAATATTTTTTTCCACTTGCTGTCAACTGATGATGACATCACCTCTGCTGAGGAAGTAGGTAACGACCAATCTTAGCTCACCTGTTTTCTGGGTTTGGTCAGTAAACTGATCCAGACTGGTCGTTATCTATTTGCTCAGCACAGGTGATGTAATCTTCAGTGGAACAATTTGTTTTTAAAGGTAATAATTGTACATGAAAAATAATGAAGTTATCAAATTAGTTTTGGACGAAATATTAGCTTTTCATTGCTGAAAATGGCTCAATGAATCAAGTATCTCTTAGAGTTATGCAGCAAAATCCAGCCGTTTTTTGTCCATCTCAGGGGGCGGCCATTTTGCCATTTGCTGTCGACTGAAGATGACATCATAGTTGCTCAGGGCTCAGACAATGCCCAATCACAGCTCATCTGTTTTCTGAAGCTGAGCTGTGATTGGTTGTTACCTGAGACTCGAGCAACTGTGATGTCATTTTCTCTCGACGGCAAGTGACAAAATGGCTGCCTTCTGATATTGATATAAACTGCTGGATTGTGTTGCTTAGCTCATATTCCACTAACGCAATATTAACCAGAATACCGTATTTAGACTAGTGGGCTGCATAGAACATTGTCAAGATATTTTTGTAGGGTTTACTTCCACTTTAAGAAAGCTTTGGCTTCCTCCAACAGTACATTAGATAAATATGACCATGTGAATGATTGTCAGTCTCAATACCAAAAAATATTTAACTTGACAACGTTAACCCTATTAATCACGTAAATAAGATGTTGAATGTTTCCCAGTAGGTAAATAAAAATAATAATAAAATAAAGTAGGATTAAGAGGGTAATAATTTGTTGATGAATGAGACCTTAAAAAATGGAGTCCTGCAGGGATCACATCTAAGTCCTTCCTAGTTTTGACTAGATGGCACAGCTTGAGCGTAAAAACTAGCACATCTTGATTTTCATGCCATGCAACCTCGTTTTGCCTATTTGGGATTTCATTTGGCAGACCGCTCTGCTCCATGTTGGGCGTTGTGGCATACCAAGGGCGTCACAATTTGGTGGCAGAAAGTTGACTCGACTTCCCACATGCTAAAACCACGTCTAACTATTGGCGCAAGTAGTGTAACGCAATTTTGGTGAATTTGAATGGGACACAGGGAGACAAATTCTGCGCTCTGTGGACAGGATTAGTGGCCTTCGTAAATAGGACAACGTCATACAACTGAACAGTATCGAAAAACGGATGGATGAATGAATTTGAATAGCAGCTAGCCTCACTAGCTTCAGTAATTGCAGTCATCATTAGTCTTACAATATTCAAACCCAAATGGGAACATGTTTTTGATGTCATGTCATTAATGAGTATTTGAGTGTTAGCTGACTGAAATCATGTTCAAAACACATTTTTATTTTGAAAATGATCACAAGAAGCATGTATTAGTAAACCAATATATTATTACAATGTGTAATGTTTTTAGGTTATTTAGGCTTACTCTTGTGAAACAAACTGCACGTAAAAATAATACTTGGGATTAATTGGGTGTCTAAGTAATTACAACATAAAAATTTATCTTTGAAGCTTTCTTACCCTTGTAACAACATTGCTTTCCCTAAAGCACAACATGCACATAAGTTTTTTTAGTTGTCTAAGTCTCTCCTCTGCGGCCACTGCAGGCCTGAGACCAGAATAGCATCCATTCATGTGTCCCAGTATTCCTTCATTAAACAAAACCTCCAGCGTGAAGAAGGACACGGAAAGAGAGGATGAGAGGGGAAGTCTTCCTCTCCTCGGCCGAGAGGAGAAACACAAAGACTTTTTGTTGTGCAACAAACACGCAGCCAAGCCAGCCCAGCACATTCCCAGCCGGAGACAGATTCCCACTCATTGCACGACATATTGAGTTTGTCGTTTTGTAGAAGTGGAATACGACAAGATACAAGAGCCCACATCAACAAGAGAGAAAGCCTTAGCGGAGCAACTTCTTTCTGCATCTCTTTGAAATGTCAATCATTTTATGGCAGGCTGACTAAAGCATGAAGTGAAAAGTGGGAAAGGCAGAAAAGGACGAAAGGAGGCCATGTCAAAGTTCCAAAAAAAAAAAAGAGTCATCATCGATACAACCAAGGACGTGTGACTTATTTCCACTGGAGACCATCTTTCACTGCTCGTATCCACACTCGGACTGCGCGTCATTCCCTACCTGGTACATGTAGGTGTTAAAGTGGGTCCCATTCTGAAGGTGGATCTTCACCGTTGGGTTCATGGTGGAGCCTAAACATAGCAGATCCCTCAAACTGAACCCCCATGAAAAGAGAAAGAAAGAGCAGGAGAGGATGGCTGAAAGTGGATTCACAAGCTGTTCCCTAACGCTATTCCCTCTGCCCTCCGACACCGTAACAACACTCTGTTAGCTGGCCTGGCAGAGGGAGAGCGAGCCAGAGCAAGAGGGAGGAGAGAGAGGAACAAGGGCAGGCCGAGGCAATGGGATTGAGGTACATTTGGGTTTTGGATCAGAGAGAAAGACAACATTTCGAGGATGGAGGGAGGAGGAGGTGAGTGATCAGCTGATGGAGGAAATGACAGGAAGGGCTCAGAGGAGGCGGCCACCTGTTCTCCATCACACACACACACACACACACACACACACGCACATGCGCACACACGCACACGCGCACACACACACTGACATAGCTGCGCCGCCAAAGTCAAAGTGGTTCAATTTGAAGTTCAACCAAAATATATGCCAATTTTATTTTATTTTTTAGTATTTATTATTATATAGGCGGTTCCGGCTGTATTGTGTACAATACATATACTCAAGCAATTACTGTATATAAATATATAAATAAAAATGATAATATTTTTTTTTAAAATAGCATGTAATGTTAATCAGATGTCTCTATTGTTTTACTTTTAGTTCATTCAAAACCGACATCTGTTTACACTTCTATGGTTGTTTATTTAGGGATGTTCCATACCACTTTTTTTATTTTAATTTTTTTTACTTAACTCTTGAGTAGTCACCGACACTAATACTAAGTACCGATACCACTAAGTATTTTTGTTGCACCAAATTTCTTTATGGCAGATACTTTTAAAGACAGACCAATATAGCATTTTGCTTAAAATTGCATGAAATGAACAGCAATTTTCTATTCTTCTTATTTCTAATTTCTAATTCCTGATTGTAAAACAGTCGCAAATACCCGTCGCAAATACCTTGAAATAAGGTGGGATATTGGTATGGTATGGCATGGTACATAGTATCGATACTCGGAACTAGAAATGAGAAGAATAGAAATTTCCATTAATTTCATGCAATTTCAAGGAAAATTTGTAAATTCCGATATATAGGATTGGTAATGGATGGTTGTTTTTGAGGGGTGATTTTAAGTATCAAAAGTACAAATGGTATCGGTACGGTATCAATTACTCAAGACTTGAGTAATTGTACTGGTATCGGTCTGAAATTTCGATTATCGAACATCCCTGTTAAAAACATTGCTTGCACAGTTAATCAAGGGCAGGCTCTATTACCGCAAAGCTCTAATCCTGAAACAAATTCACTTTGCATGATTTATTTTGGTGGGAAAAAAAAAGGTTTGACCTTCAACTACAATGGAGGTCTCAACGTAGATGTGAAGTTTTATGAACGAATGCCAAGAATTAGATCAAAGACGGCAAACAAAATTGATAAATGAAAAGCACCATCACCAGTTCCTCTTAATAAAAAGCTTAATCAGTGCTCACTCAACCCAAAATGAAGAGCTCTATTTTCATCCACTATGACACTGCTGTGCCGACTGATTCTTTCTATTTATAAACGTTCCTCCGCTCTCAGTGGGGCTTCAAAGTGCATGACTGCAGTCTGAAAGCGCTTCCGGAGTTTTGCTGGTCTCAAGAATAATCAGCCAATGTCTGCAAACAACGCGTGTCACTTTGAGCCGAGTTAGAAAGAGGACACTGACTAGTTGGGTATACTTCGAGCAAGGTTCTGCTTAAAATACCTCAAGTGCAACAAAATGGAGTCCACATTGAAAAGGAGAATTAAGCGAGCAGCTTTGGTAATGCCACGATATGCCATCTGGAATGAACAGAAGGTTGACATTTTTGTTATTTGATACATTTCATTTAATGCCTAATTCAATGCTAAGTGAATGACTATCATGGAATTTGATGAACCACTGCTGTGAAACATGTGAGATACAATATCAGGTTACAATTGGTTAGTTGCCTTTGCTATAGAACACACTATGACTATGATAATAATAATAATAATAATAATAATAATAATAATAATAACAATAATAATAATAATAATAATAATAATAAATGGATTTTCTATTTTACTTACTCCTTTCAATATTAACTCACAATCTGTTTGAGAGTTTTTGGTTTGGATCAGTGTTTTTTAAATATGCAAAGTGTAAGTAAACAGCAAGATTTTGACAAGCTTAATTTACTAGATAATGTCATTGTATTTGATCATGCATTTGCTAGCTAACAGCCAATCAGAGCTGACACCGTTTTGCATATTGCGCTTTAATGGCCCATTCATTTAAATCATATCTGAAAAGCATGCAACACAAATTCTCTTAATTCTTCACAATTCCAAATGATGCTTTTCGACTTATATTTGTTCCTGCTTGTATTATGAATGTGTTCCTGATATGTGTGCATCTTTTTGCATGAAAACATGACTCTGGTTCATATGATAAACAATAACTCTTCAGTCATGTTGTTTGCCTACTATAGTGTGAGAAAAATGGATGTAATTGACATTGATGGCAAGAAACAAAGACAGGCTCTTATAAAAATTTGTATTCAGACAAGGTCTGTTTCTGATGGTGACTGGTTTGCTTTGTTGTCTAAATTGTAAATGGGTTCATGGGATGCTCCCTCTAAATTGTGAGCCCGCCTCTTGGGGTGATATTGGATGAAAAAAAATAATTAAAATAGCACCGCATAGCCTCCAATAGATACTGGCCCACTGAGCATGTGCCCTGTATGCCAGGTGGCCAGTCCAGCCCTGACTAGTGTCTAATGTGAAGTTCACATGCCAGAATTTTGTGATTTCAAATCTATTTCCACATGTGACCTGTAACCTCTACGACTCTGAGGGGGGGAAAGTTCACACCCTCTTATAACTAGGGGAAACTAATGTTGAATGGCAGTCAGTACAGACTTGCCATCATATAAAGAGCTTTTGATTAAACCCATATCAATTTGAGCTGACATTTTTGTAGGCCATGGTCCACAGAGAGCTTCAACACTATCAGGAAGACATCATTGTTCAAAGGTCCCAGAGGAGATGTGTGCAAAAGACTTTCCAAAGCACCAAATATACACACACACGTATTTTTTTCAATTGAGTTGTACAAGTTACAAGTCATAATAATGGTGGAAATGATTTTGAAATGATTTCTATTTATATCACATAAATATGGTATTTGACAGGAGTGTGTAGACTTTTTATATCTATCCACTGGAGCAAATCCTCAACACGGTACAAACAAACAAACAAATGAAAAAACTCTAGCCTTTTCAATTAATGTTATGAGATGTTAACAGTGGATCATTATTAATAAAACATGTACTTTCAGAAATTGGCTCACGTTAACATCTACCACTTTTATGGCTTTCAAGCTGATAAACTTGCAATATGGCTTTTTCTATGACTCAAGCTAGCCGTGAGTGGTATAATAATAATATAAATGATGTTTCAGCAAATGAGAAAAGATGTCAGCAGTGTATTGTCCACATAGTAAAACTACATTGTGATGAAACACAATCTATTTGTTATACTGATGTTGCTGTCTCTTGATTCATCTTGTGTTCTGTATTCATTTACCGGCATTACTTCCTCTCTTACACCTCCATGTTTAATCTGTACAATTGTAATTAAATGCCCATCATTACACAACTTTTCATCTGCTGCTGTGCTGTGGGAAAAGAAGCAAAAATAGTTCATGACAACAAGTCGACTTGCTTGCACCTGGTTGTCACGGAAACAAGGGCTGGCCACAGAGAACGCGTGTGCTTTTGCAAGAGAGGTTGAATTAGTGAGACAGACAAGTCGCCGCAAATCATAACGTCCTTTAGTGATTGTGGTGACTTCCACCATTAACTGACAGCATCGCAGTGCACCCTGGAGCCTCAGTGCGGTTCCACTCAGCAACCGACTGGACCAGTCGCCATTCCTGTCCAGGTTTGTGAGGAGGCAGCGTCCCCTACTGGCCGCGTGGTGCGCATTAGCCACACTTCAAAACAGTAATTCAGATCTGTGATCTGTGAAGAAAGGCTGAAGGTTCATTGTATTGCTTGTGATTAAAAAACAAACACACAGAAACTTACATATGAGATGTGTTTTTTTTTAAACTGAAGATTTCACCAAAATAGAAGCAAACGCCTTCACACCATTTTCTTATTATTACATGTCTCTCTCAAATCTTTCTTTCATACTTGATCCACTCCAGTGACTCTTTTTTCAAGCAGTTAATATAATCTCATCTGAACCTTCACTTGATGGAAAGCAGCCATTTTATGTCAGAACATACAAAGCAGAGGGCAAGTCCGCACAACCCTTCCCCCATCATCATCACCCACTCGGTATAATGCATTGCCACGCAAAAAATAATGACATCATAATTTCCGGGACAAGAGACTGACATGCAAATGGGCTAGTTTTATCACGAAATTAGATGCTACTTTCGCCTTTATAAATCAAATATACGCCAAGTCGTCAACCACCTGACAAATGAATGAACTATAAACATATAGTCGTAGATGACCACAATGGTCCACTTGACGCAATATGTTCATTTCAATTGCACATTCGAACGCCTTTGAGTTACAAAAGAACAAGTGTAGAAATAGAAATTATCAGTTTCATTATCAAATTGTAAACATTATGAAACCATTTATTTAGATTTATCTTGCAAGCAAAGACTGCGTGGTGGTAGATAGTGAACACGTTTTCTTCTTCTTTTTCTTAAAAAAAGATGATTCAAGTTGACTATTGCCACTCTCACTTAAAGTTTACCGTAAACTAAGTTACTAAACTAAGTTTAGTAAAGCTATGTGATTGTTTTAAACACACCGTTGTGTGTTTAAAACAATCACATAGCTTTACTTTACAAAAGTCAGTGTAACTTCAAGCTAACAAGCAATGCAAAATGCCATACAAGAGCTAATAAATAGCATTGGTGTTTTTAAAGCGTAACTCTACAGGAAATCAGACTCTTGCTCCACCCCTCTCCAAGATTTGAAATCGGCGCTCAAAGGAAGCGCAGGAATGGGTTGCGAATGGGGAGAGGGCTGGGCGTGGTCTGGCTGTGATTGACAGCAGCAGTGAAAAGTACGATCTAAATCATTTCTATACTATGACAAACTATGCTAAATAAATTTACCAAATGCTGAGCCGGTGGGTGGCAGAGCGACTATGTCACACTGAAAGAGTAACTGATTTCTCGTGTAATGAGAGGAGTGGCGCTAACAGGACATTTGAACAGCATTAGTAGACAACAGTTTATACAGTTTATCAGTCAAAAAAAAAATTAGATTTAGTGTTGAGTACCTCCTTAAGCAATGGTTGTTTAAACACAATTCACACAAGTACAAAGATAATATTACAATACACATAGGGATATATATTCTTTATCCTCTGGGAAGCACACTTTTTGAGAAGTTTTCATATGTATGTATTATACTGCCCCTAGTGGCCTTGGAAGGAGCATCATAATGTCAATTGATTTAAAGGACAAAAAATATATTAAAAAAATTCAATTCTATTATGGGGGGGGGGGGGGGGGGTGTATAATACAGTACTATGGAGTGCTATTTTTTCTTGTTAAAAAAAACACATCGCAAATGTTGTTTAGGGTGACTGTATCAGATTAATGGCATTTACATTAATTTCAAAGAGGAAAGATGATTTGATATATAAGTGTTTTACGTTATGAGCAAGGTAATGAAACAATTTATATTCGTATGCCAAAGTGCCACTGTGAAAATCGGAAATTTGAAAAATGCATGTTGCCAAATAGTAACGTGAACACCGAAAATGTGAACATGTTCCAAATAAAACCGACATTTCTATTAAAAAAATATTTCAAAGGCCAAATAAATCCTTGTGACATCCACAAACGCTCCAAGCTCAGACAGTGAGGTGGATTTGTATGATAAAGGAAAACCCGTTCATCAATTTGGAACTATATAGATAATGACAGCTGATAAAGCACGTTCATTACCATTATCACTATTAAAGTGCTGTTAAGTAATGCATGACATTAAAAAGAAAACCTCAAGGTAATTTTCCCTCATACTCGTTCGTAGCTGCTTTAATCCTTCTGCCAAGCAGAATGATTTGTTTCCAGTGCCGTTCCGCCTGTTGAAAGCAGCCATGTCAGCTTTGTTTCCCTCCCCTGTCGCCCTCATTGCAGCCTCAGCCCGCACACTTTCTCCTTCGCCGCGTCCTGTTCGATCCCAGCGTGGCATTGGGACCAGATGCACACAAGCAACGTGTGTGCCAAGATGTTCACAAAATAGTCTGCCCCAGAAATCTTTCTATTTATAACCATGTCTCATTGTTGTGCATCTAAATAAAACTACATAATTTAGGCTCAGTTAATTTACAAACAGCCGGTTCCTGACAGACACCCAGTTGCATACAAACAAGTCTGGCTGATTACTTGAATATGCAATCGCACCACAAACGAGGAACAGTCTTAGGCAGCCATCGAAGAGTCCACAAAAAGACACACATGTACACATGGGGACCCACTCGTCCAATCAGTGTGCTGTGCAGATGAAAGTGGATCATGTCAGCAGAGGAAAACAGATGTATTAATATTAATGGGCATTTTCTTGAATCAAAGGGTAAATAAGGCAAACGACTCCAAGTGTGGCTCCTGCATCATTACAAATGATCTTCTCTCACACACTTCAACGAAGAGGTGTGCGTGTGTGTGTGTGTGCGTGCGTGTGTGTGTGAAGGTCAGGCATGCTGCCCTTGACCTTCACACTGGAATACTGCAATGGCAGGATGTAACTTAACACAACTGCGTGCGTGTAAGTGTGTGTGTGTCTCCAGTAAGGCTTCAAGAGCAAAACTGTGGCTACAAAGGCATTAGAGAGGCAGAATATGCTCAAAACTATACAGATATACAGTATCTCTTTTAAAATCCCTTAAAGTTAATTCAAAGATTTGATTCCTAATACATTATACATGCTTGAACACAATTGCTGAAAATGTGCAAAGACTGCGGATTCAATGTTGAAGCAATAGCGATAAACTGCTTTTCAACATGGCGAAAATGGGGCCCTCTTTGTAAGAACTTGAGCACCTTTGTCCGAGTCAACTCAGAAAATTAGAATTTCCTTCAGAAAGTACACAGGTGTGGCCACATTAGAACGCCCCGTTCTTAGCCGTAAGTGTGTGCACATCAGGGACAAAAAAGAAGAAGTCCCCGGAGGGGAAAAAATAAGGAAGTCTGATTTGACAGGCAGCATGTAAACCTGGGGTTCACAGGGCTGAGGTTGCTTAAGAGCGCCTCGTTGTTGGTCATGAGTGCGCGCACGCAACTGCGAAAAAGATCAGGATCGTTATCAGGCTTCTGCAGAGCTCGCTGATGAGCTGATTATATGAAACAGCTTAGTTGGAGGACGGAAACATCTAAAACATGCAGGACTCCGACCCTCGAAGACCAGGAGTGAGGAAGCCTGCTATAAGCTAAGATACATTTACACACCTCAAACGTAGTTAAGTGGCATCCATTTTTCCAGGTTGTAGTCGAGGTATTTGATTGACAGTTGAGTGTGGCATGGTTTCAAGTAACACACATTTAGCAGATATGTAAGCGCCTGACTGGAGAGAAGGACTTGATTTTCATTATTTTAAAGCCTTGTGGAGATTCACTGGAAATGTAGCTGGCTTGTTTAATGACATTTATCTTTACTTTGATCACTTGATCAATATTGAATTGAATTGAAGTTGATCCTGAGGGCCCTATCTTTGTAAAACGGGCCCCGTGCGCTCAGTGTAAAAGTCAAATCTAGCGTTTTTGTGAATTTGGTTGACGCGTTACACCTTGATGGGCGTTCACGCTGCTGCGGCTGCCACAATTTTGCTGGATTTGATCGAGGCGCAGGCAGACAGACGTGTGTGGTGAATATCACCGTAGTTCATTCATAAATAAAACAACTGTGCGGGACAATCCTTCTGAATAATCATAGAAATCAATTCATTGAGCAAATTGCTATCATTATCATCAAAGAAATATTTTAATAAAACCACCGGGCTGACTGGGGGGTGATGTCATACATAGATGCACAATCGGGGATACAAGTCGTTCTCAAATTGCCCACGTCACATGCAAAAATAAATGCACTTCGCACCCGCCAATCTCATCTCTCGGGTCCCAGCGAGTCAATTTCTGCTTCCTCAATGTCAACCATGTGTGCGCTTCCACTGCCCTGATTTTAATAGGAATGAGGGGAGCCGCTTTGATTTGCCAGGAGTCGGCTGCGTTCCATCGCATAACGGCAACGAATGGTGTAAACGGACTCTTATGCATCCATCCATGCGCACAGTTAGACTGCGCTGGGCATAAAAAAATAATGTTAATTCTTCAGTATTTTACACAATTCTTTGCTTTCAACTTTTCAGGAACAGTTTAGGGAAGGTCCTTTTCTATGCCAGCATGACTGTGCCACAGTGTTTCAAGAGTCAATGGTCTGTGTCCTCAAATGTGTTCTTTAGAGTGAATGGTCAAACGTTACCATAGCCTGCTTTTTCCCTTAAGATTTCACTTCCTGTTGCTGTTATGACCAACCGTCACCATACTTTTGTCCATATACTGTATATGCTGACAGTGACTTTTATCCTGAGTGTCATTATAAGCTGGCTAAAATGCTACATCGCTGTCCACAGAGCACAAAACACACGTTGCGCTTGCTGACTTTTAATCTGCGTCTTTTTCGTCTGTGTGTGGGAGGCCCTCATGAACTGTTTAATTAATCTGCCTGCGCCCATCTATCACGTATTCCCCGATCTTACTTCATTTTGCTCTGCCTCCTCTAAAAATATACGGCGTGCCAGCGGAAGCTCATAAATGTGCACATTCAACATCGTAGCTTTTAGGGAGTGTCAGCCAGCGTGCGGCAGATGTCTGGGTGTGCGCTGCGATACCTTCCTATCGCACATAGGTTCCTAAAATACTCTGCTTGTCTTTGTATTGGAAACGCACACGCATAAACATACACACATACTCAGTGGGACGTCTGACTCAAATGTTAAAGCCAAAAGCAGGGATGCTTATTAAACTGAGCAACATTGCACATCTACATCGCAGTCCTCACGCTGTCAACACACACAACACCACTTTTCATATTAATACATATACAGTAGGCTGTTATCTATTTATATAAATAGAATGCATATGCAATGTGCCATTGTGTGCTAGCTGTTTTTGAACATTTTTACAGATTTTCCAGACCCACAGAATATTGTGTTCTATACATCGTATCACTGTATATACACCGGGGGAAAAAAGAGAGTCTACCATTTTTCGTTCTTTTAGTAATGCTGCCAACTGCTGGTGATTGCATGCCATTAAAACGATACCTAAGCTTTATTTTGGTAGCGGATTTACAACAGCGGCTCCTCTGCCCCTCCCATTGGAAAAAATGGTCTGACGAGTACACTCATCGATGGAAGTAAATGAGTTAATAATATAATTTTCTTCCCAAATATTAAAATATGATATGCATTATAATTAATATATTTCAATGCATGCTATATAATAATACTGTATCATTGATTTTATGGCTTTATTTAAAAAAAAATTGGGTAGTGAGATTGGTAGTGATACTTACATGAAAATTGATGCCTAGAAAATCCATTTCAGTGAAGCCAAGAAGGCAGACATTTTGAAAGTGAGAGAGCTTGCAATCTAGTGAGCTACTGGGAAACTCTTTGTTGCTAATGCACAACGAAGGTCTGCAGCGGTACTTTTGAGTAAAAAGAAGGCAAAAAAAATATGAATGTGGATTAATTAGGGGATTAGCAATTATATATATAAATATGCAACGCCTGCCTGGAGAGGGTTAATTGTACATGGAAAATAATGAAATTATCACATTGATTCTGGAAAAAATATTAACTTTTTACTGCTGAAAATGGCTCAATGTGTCAAATATCCCTTTAAGACGTTTATTTACTCAAGTGGACAATGCATGTGGCAATGATTTGAGGCATGGTGTCTATTATAGTGGAGCCTGCTACAGTATTTGTCTACAGTGGATGCATAATGTTTGGAGCACAACCACACACGCACACACACAGAATGGCCATCATGCTATGAACCAGATTAGAGTCGAATCTTCTTTTCTTTTTTCTTTTTTGAGCTGTGTGTGTGTGTGTGTGCATGTGAGTTATAGGGCAAGAGAGCAGCAGAAGAAAAATCACATTTCATAAATAAATCATCTGGGTCCTTGTGATCTGGTGATGGATGCCACACACATGCACAAACACACACGTGCATGCGCTCTCTCCCTCGAGATGATTTTGTTTATTTTGAGAAATGAGGATTTAAAGCCCGTGTGTGTGGTATGCACATGTTTAGGGGGAACGAGGTCATTTTAGTGCGTGTGTGTTTGCATACATGTGTTTATGTGTGTGTGTGTAGTACCGTAGCGGTCCCTTATTTTCCCGCTGGTTTAATCCCTCACAAAGAACCAGTCCTTCTCCTTATGACTCATGCAGTGGCAGCTCATTTTCCCTCGGTATATAGATGCTTTAAAAACACTGTGCATGTGTGTGTGTGTGTGTGTGTGTGTGTGTGTATATGGAATTGTTCAATCATCAGAGTTTTCTGGCACGCATGTAAGGAAGCGTGTTGCACCTGAAACCCTGCAAAAGGTGGCATAGTTGGGTGTGGCCTGGCTTGCGTGCTAACTTGTGTGTGCCACTTTACTCATTGTGGGTGTGCCAAGTCAGGCCAGACACACAGTGACGGAGTGAGCTCATCTGTACTAAGGGGGGTCTATAAATATTGTAGATGCCTGCAGTCGAACCTCTCAGCAAGCTACTGTATGATGTCATCCAGGAACACCACTCACTAGGACACACTCACACAATGCTGCCTGCTGCCAAGGCCCAATAACCATGGCAACTGTGGGTGTGGTATGTAGTGATGCAGAGACTCAAACTTGTCTTTTGACCGTTCTTTGTCTTCTGTTCGTCTCATGTCCTCTTTTCTTTTATTTCTCAAGAGTGTTACAACTGCATTTTGTCCAACAGCATGCATCCATGCCGCCTCCTTGACATTCACAAGGGAAGCCGAGGTGAGAAAAGCAGAGGTGACTTCAGCACTTAATAACGTAACCTTAAATCCATATAAGGATTTGCCAAATTTGGCCCAGTCACAATACAAATAGAAATTGATTTTATTGAGGAGTAATTATCTTAAATAAGAACCTTAAGAAGAAACCACTTAAGGCATTTTGCCCTTAAAAAAAATACATTTAAAAAATCAACAATTTATTTATTGAACTACACATTTTTGTGTGTGTTTTACTTCTTTATCTACGTAATACAATTCATACTGGATTTGGTTAAATAACACTGGTTGACCTTTGATCTGTGTGTGTGGCAATGTTTAGCCATCTAATGAGCATTATATTAAACTCTTAAGCAGTTAATCAATAAAACTCATCTAAGCAGTGTATCAACATTTTTTCAATAGTTTGGTTGGCCTCTGAAACCCATCCTGGAATGAATGTATATTTTTTACTTAGACGCTGCTAAGTTAGCTTACCGCAAATAGCTTGTAAGACAGACACAAATGGATTTAAATCTTTACCAAAAGTTTAAAAAAAAACACACACACCCTGGGTTCTACCGTTGGCCAGTGATCAGCGAGAGATCCTTGAGGTTAAAGTAAGTTGTTTCAAACGAAAAAGGAAAATCTTTCCGTAGACTGACGCGGTCAGATATGCTTTCAAAAAAGTTAATATAAGGCTCGGTAAAGCGCTTTGGACAACATATGGTAGTTTTTTGTACTAGTAGTTGTAGTTGTAAGTAACCCAATCAAATTGATTAAATCTGTGGTTAAATGGTAAATGAATATGTGGACACAGAACTGGGGTGCAAGTCCAGTGCCAAATGTGACTGGCGTCTGTGCCGTGGGCCCGACCGTCAGCACATCAAATGACAGAAATATACACAAAGAACAATCTTCTTGTTAGCCATCTAGACCCCTTTAAACAAAACCACACACCAGATTACCGCCGTTTAAGTCAAAGTTAATTTTCCTGCCTTTCTCACCTAGTGAGACAAATGAAACAAACGATACAGAAGCTTTTCATTCTTCCCTTTGGTTAAGCACGCCTTTCATCCTTCCTACCGCATTGAACAGGGAATTCCTTCACACTGATCTCCAGCCAGACCCACTAACACACTGAGCCGGCTCAGCTTTGGCAGCCGATCAGAACCAACCACCAAGGTTGATGCTGCATGCGCCAGACACACGCACACCAACATTTGCAAGTCAGCCAACCTTTGAAGCATCTTTAAAACAGAAAAAAAATGTTTTTGGTTGTTACCTCATCACATTACTTACAGCTTCAATTAACTGCACACACATGCGTGCAGTGTTGCTGTCAGTTGGCATCCCATGAGACAGAAGGTGTCAGGAAGTCAACATTCACCCCCATCCTCCCGTTTCTATGGAGACCAAATGTGCAGAGCTTTGAGAGTTTGAGGTGGTAAGAGAAAGGTCTGAGTCCGCACACGGGCAATCACAGACGCACATCGGCTGATGGAGCCTGATTGACTTGACAGTTTGATGATGCGGGAGGCGCGAGGCCAAATGATTTGACGTGTATTGTGTGTGCTTAATGTGTGCGATTGTGGAACCCGACCCCGCGGTGCCCTTGGGGTGAGGCAAGGGGGGAGGGGGAGGGGGGAATTCTGAAGGGACTCGCATCCCACTGGGTCAGCATTAAACATGCTCCAACTGGATGACGGGTGTATTCCTTTTGGGATCTTGTGTGTAAGATAACAACATAAGTCAGTGTAATTTGAGACAGAGAGGAAAGAAGAGTTGATCATGACAAATGAGGGGATTAAAAATAACCTCACAACAATGACAGATGATGGAATATACTGCATGTGCTGACTTGGCACACACATACACAACACATGGCCATTATTTGACTCTGGAAGCAAGGACAGCTCTTATCAATCTTGATCACATGCTAATGTTTCATGTTATGACAAAAACTGCGGATTTTGATTAAAATAACAAAAGAGAATTGACTCACACATGCAGAGCTGTAGAGTCCTCCCCAGGGTTTGTCGCTTAAACGCTCTAAATCAGCCAAACTGGACAGACTTAAGCAGCTCTTGGTTGGCAATCACGAGAAAGTGCAGCATTAACCGTTAATGTGAAACTCAGCAATGGCTCAGGTGGCTGGTTTGTTTGAACAGGAGAATCTGCTGCTGTAAATTACTACATATCAACAGTATAACATTGCAAAATGGATGTGAGGTCGCTCCGTGGTTACAGACAATTAAAATGTCACATTCAATGTCAGAATCCAATCCAGACCAATTAAAATACAATATTTCTGTGACTGAGTGTGTGCGCTCCCTCCAGGGTACCCACCCCCATTACTCTTCGAACGCAAGAAACGAGAGGAGAGAGAGAGAGAGAGAGAGAGAGAGTGGTTATTCAGTGAGCGACACAAGATGCAGAAACGTCAGTACATGCAGGCCGAGAGCCGACAAGCGCAGAAACTGTAGATCAGACTGGAGCAGGCAAAAGTGAACAATTCACAATGACAAAAGGGTGCAAGTGGAAACTGGATACGGATGGGGAGGAATAATGGGAGATGGCAGCGGAAGTGTGTGTGGAAGGGGCTGGGGTAGGAGGGGAGGGGGTGCGATTGGAGATGCCATCGTGGGATGCAAGCAGCACAGATTCAAGTGACCTTTATGTAACGCAACTACAGGCCCCTCCTCCCCATCTCTCATTCACAGTCGCTTTTGACCAGTGCTCATTTGCAAGTGGACACATTGATGGAGTCAAAATCTGATTTATATGCCGAGAATGGTAAACAATAGGGTGGCCAAATTTTCATCTCTAAAAAAAGAGGACTCAGCCTGGCCTTGAGATACTTAGATGATACACAGTTTACTCAAAGATGTCATACGTTATAACTATTTGAGTGTATACCTACTCTGTATGAGTAAGAAATAAAATAAAAACATAACTTTCTTTTCAAGTCTTACTTGACAAATGAATGAATATTGACATCATGTTCTAAGCCCTTTTTTTTTCTTTTTTTTTTTGCTCCTGCGATAGACCACATTACCGGTTTGGGATCGCAGAGTGCTACCAGTGAGCTAAACAAAAATTCTTGGCAGCCGACATACCTTAGTACCTTATTTGAATGATCAGGAAGTGAGGTATGTAAAAAGTTAACCTACTTTTTTCCCCTAAAACCCTCGCAATTGACTTGGAAAAAAGTCCACGGTCTACCGTCTACAGTCTGTGGCGGCCGTGGCTCAGGGTGTAGAGACGGTCGTTCAGGAACCAGAAGGTCGGCTATTGGATCCCCGCTCTCCCCAAGTCATGTGTCGTTGTGTCCTTGGGCAAGGCACTTCAAACACATTGCCTCCAGGACATGAATTTAGGGTGTAAAAAAAGTTGACACAGGACATTTGGTCACTCTCTTGACACGTTGGAGCAGTGGCTGCAATTAGGTAGGGTGACCAAACGCGCTCTTTTGGGAAGACGTTTGGGAGGACAGACCATTTTCTTCCATCCTGTTCGGGCATCCGTGGGTTTTATAAATTTATGAAAATGTCCGGTTGGCATTGCATGACTAATAGGAGGTGAAGTACACTGTGTAACTGCGACTGGTACAACAATTTCAAGGCCGGGGTAAGTGTCCTCTTTTTTTGTGTGTAAATGGGAATATGGTCACCCTATAATAGGTACTTAATTCCATCTTCTTGTTGCCTCTGTGAAACCTCAGTCAAATATGTGCTTAGTTGAAACAGTGGAATCACAATCAAACATACAGTTCAAGCAATCTTAAGTCAGTCAGTCCAGCTACTGTTGTGCTAGTAGTGCAAGCCTGAATGCTAACTTGACTAGCTTGGGTGAACTCATTATAGCCACCGTGTAGAGTTGCAAACAAGGGAAGGGCGAATCATTACTCTCAATTGTTCTGTCCTATTTCCATGCCAGTGTTGTTTTGGGCAGCCTAAAACCATTTTCACACTGCATTTAGCAGGGCGCAAACCCATTCATTGTGTATGTGGTGAGGGGCAAGGACCATGGAATGGAGCCTTGCTGGGCAACATTGGAACATCGCAACACAGCAAGAGGACTTCTGCTGCAATGGCAAGGCGCTTCAAATGGGAAAAGAGCTAACGTTAGTCTCAAGGTTAAATAGCGGTTAGCATTCTAGTTGTCAGCTGTCATTCCAGTTATCAAATAATCCTACATTTCTGGCGTGTGTGTACATTGAATATAATATCACTCCAACAATCAATTAATATACAAAAGTTTTGTCTTTTTAAAATTCATCTTAGTTCAAAGGGCTGATCTAAAATGTCAACTGTACTAAAATGTAATGTATTGTAATGTACAGTATGGAACATGGACTTTATAATGTCGCAGCCTCAGCATTAATATCATGAGCCTGTGTCTTGTGTTAAATTGTTGTTGTTTTTTTCAATGCCTGGATGGATGGACAGGCGGAGATTCCAAATAAGCCCTGGATGCAGAGTGCAGTTTGGGGTGAACCTAAACGTTTGACTCCAGATTTTTGACCTCGAAGTGCCTTCTTCTATCTTTCTTTGTTGTTAAACTATTGCCCTGGCGGCTTTGTGTACAATCTTAAAATATCTTATAACCCTAACCCTAACACATCACAATTACAGTATTGTTTGAACATTTTATTGAACAACAAAAATAAAAAACTGACCGAAACCCAAATACTAACCTCAACCTCTCTGCTGGGGACATATGCACTTCGACCTCTTCTGTCAAACCAATTAGTTAGCTCCGCCCCGGCTGAGGGTTGAGTGTTTGTAATTCCCGATGCTCCATAATGTGTTTTAAAAGAATAACTTTACGTCCTGAGACGGTGCATTATTAAATTTTGTTATAAAAAAAAAAGTTTAAACCATTTTGTAAAATCCGTGTGGGCGGAGTCAAACGTTTACGTCCACCCGGCGTGGCGGTAAGCTTTGAACTGCACTCTGCATCCAGGGCTACTTATAATCTTTTAAGACACTAGTTAGGTTACCATACAATTTTTTTCGAATTTTTTAAGCAAATTTTCTGAAAATGCACAAAATGGACGTGCGACTTATGCCCGTTTACATCTGTTCTTTTGCGATTATTGAAAGGGGACGCCGCAGCTGTAGGTGGCGGTATACACCATTAAGAGATGTGATCCACCAGTAATTTAAAAGAAGAAGACCAGGAAGCGACTGCGCAGTGCGATAACGTCGTATGAGTTTGCTTTTGTAATTCTTGATAAACCGTAGCGTCCCCCCCAAAAATACCTTACTTTATTGTCCGACATTGCTTTGGGACTACAAACGTAATATCCAGTCAAAACGTGCGACTTGTATCCGGTCTTGCCAGCGGTTATTTGCAAAACCATTTCCATTGCCAAAATTCTCATTTTCCTTTTTTCTATACGCTTCAAAATCCACCCCCTCTGAGTGTAATTTTTTTGTGTGTGCAAATTTGGCCATCACTCCTGATTTTAAAGATCTAGACTAGATCAGATTGACATGCCAGGACATGGGCAGAAATCTGTATGGGACAAAAAAAGAAAAAAAAAATAGAGAGTAAGGGCCAAGGAAATGAAAAGGATATTGAAGTGTGGTTTTAGGGCAGGGCGAGACGGAGTAAGAGGAGGGCAGCTCAGTGTGCATTGAGGCACGCCACGCCAAAGCCCCCAGTTTTCTAATGGGGCGCCGCAATGCTTACTGACCCTCATCCTCGTCATCAAGTGAACAGCAGTCATTCATGCAATCAAAACATGTGATTTCAGGCTATAAGAATTATACGGTGTCAACGGTGGTACAATGCAGTCACAAATGTTACCTTGTTCCATTGAATGAACGTATGTGTGGTTGAAACACACGCATTCATTTAAAAATCATGCTCTCAGGCTATGATGGAGACATATTGCTTAGTTTAATGAGCTGATTTGGGTCGATTCATTGCACACATGCCATTGCTAAAGGACATCTTTGCGCACATACACACACGAACATACACTGCCCACCTTATAGAGTCGGAGCAAAGCTGTGTGAGTGAGCAAAGAGATATGAAGCATTATCTGACAGGCCGATAGCTAACTAATAGGCCTCTCAGCGCGCACGCTTACAGCGACCGCCGCTGATAAGGCAGAGAGTGAGAGGAGCCAAAACGCCGAGACACGAGAGTGGATGTCAGGAGAACCAAGCTTGCATGGCGAAAGGACACGCCACTGTTGGTTGACGTGGAGATTTGATCTTCACAATCTGCGCGTGTTTTTTAAGTGAGATCCTAGTGTGTATGTGGTTGTGGTTGTGAGACGCAAGCATGGGATAGCTCGAACCAAAGCTGGATGTACAACTCTGCAAACAGACATACTTTCTCAAGAGAGTGAGTCACGTGCACAAGTCATACTTTAAAGTAAGTTTCAAGTCTTACCCTTGAAGTGTTAAGCAAAGTCCTAAGCTACTGCGGCAAAAATCAAGTGAGTCAACTCAAGTACATACTAAATTTCGAGCAAGCTGAGTCATAAGTCAAGTTATACAATCTTGCTCATATATTGCTCGTATATTCGCACATTAGCTACTTTTCACTGAGTATCTCTTTGCGCTAGTTAGCTGGGCTAACACATTCCCAATCTAGTTTCTTAATGTCCCCAAATCACTCTCTGTATTGTCAATTACTTGAATGTCTTCTAAAAACATATAACCAATATTAAGCTTGGTTGGAGTTTGACCCACTATCGGTTAGCTAGCGCGCACTGCACACGCACATACACAAAATGATTTGATGTAGCTTAAGTTAAAATCAAGCTAAGCCTTTCAGAAGTTTTAGCCCAGCAAGTCATATGCCCTACAATTGGCGACTTGAAGGGTGAGTTTGAAGTTTTTAAATGGCTAGCATGATTACTATCTTCAGGGTGGTGTCATCCTGACTATGATGGGTGACATAGTGTCTATTTAAGGTATTGGTACTCACGGCAGTGACCTATACCAGTATCGGCCGCCCTCCTGCAGCCATTTTACAATCAGGGACTAGAAATAATAAATTATAT
Organism: Leptonotus elevatus; assembly: GCF_054856555.1. Lineage (NCBI taxonomy): Eukaryota > Metazoa > Chordata > Actinopteri > Syngnathiformes > Syngnathidae > Leptonotus > Leptonotus elevatus. Next base: position 11,351,763 of record NC_141248.1, read on the forward strand.
GAATACAAAGTTGCCATTTTTTAACTACAATTAAATTAAAAATGCATCCACTAGTACATATTAAATTGTATATAGTTCAGCATTGTTGTAAAACACTATTATGTTTATTAGATATACTGTGATTTTATGACTTTGCCGATGGCAGAAAATGGGCGTGTGCAACGGTTGCTCCATGATCTGTTTCTTCTTCGCTAAATTAAAGTTTAATTATTATTTTTTTTAAATAAAGCTGTTTCTTCTTCGGTTGTTGCTTCAGGTCTTTCCGGTGCACTGCTGTTGATATAGCGTCTCCTAAATGGCACAACACTGCAAGTTAAATGCGTTGCTGCCGAGCTAAAATGAGCGATATCAATGGCTAAGACTGGAGGTGGGGAGCAAATTAGGTGGAGGTGGCCACCTCTGAATTTTGTACACAGGAAAAACCCTGATCTAGCATCACTTCACTTCTGATTCTGTAGCTGCTCGAGGTCGCTTTCTCTGCTTCTGCTTCCTAGTCGTACGTCCAGTTGATAGCAAATGAGGGATAGGCATCCCCCCGCCTCCCCCTGTTTTTTAACAAAGCTTAAAATGGCTAAGGCAAAGCCATGCTACGAGTGTGCACACGATTGCATGACTAATCAAAACCACGTCGATCACGCCTTCTGTCTCTGATTGTTGATTTTGCTTTATTGGTGGTCTCTTAAGAATCATATTAGGATTTACAAAACAGAACCAGAAAGGGCTGATTTTTTTTTTTCACGGATCATTTCGCTAATGTAATACTGTCAGGTTTTTACTGACAGTTTTAACAAATATGACAAAAAGGGATTTTGAAGGTTGTATTAAGTTCTTTAAATAAAATCATGGCGTGGCCTATGGAGCAAAGTCAGTGCACTTCATCTTGTATTTATCACCGACGACCCTCAGAACATGGATTAATTTGGTGTGTGACCGGCCATGACTCCGCTTTCAAGTGGCTAATATCTCATTCGCATCAGGAGAGACACTTTAGTGCGCAAGCTGCAGTCATCGTGCGTGTTTATCCCCATGCGGCTGTGTGTGAAGGATGTATCAAGCCAGTTGCACACTGGCTGGGCAATTTAGCAATGATGACTCTTTTCTCGTACAAAATGCAATCCATAATCTCCACTGTAGTAATTACTGTTGATATGCAATATTTAACACTCACGTCTAACTGGATCAAAGATCATCTATAGGATCAGAAAGGGAATATAATGCAACATTGGAAAAGCGGAGTGTTAGCCACTGTGACCATCACTCATGCAAAGTTCGAGTTGAGTACTCATTTTATTGATGCTCAAACATGTTTTTACTCTTAAGATGCTACTAAATCATTGCCTGTGCAGATGATAAAAGTTTTATATGTTAATGGTTGGACCCTGAACTATTTATTTTTATTTCCATATTTCTGAAAATATACAATCAATTCTCACCAAGAACTATTTACTGTATAACTAATTTTATCGCTAGTCAATCTGTTGACCGATGGTTGCGTTATCACTTAAGATAATGCTAAATGCTATCTTGGTTGACAGTTCAACAGCGCTAAACAAGTCAATACACTCGCCATTATCCAACCTTTTTTGGAAATGTGCCGCTAGTAGAAATGCTTAGCTCGTGTTCAGGCTGACTACATTTCCCATGATTTGGAAGCAGGAAGTAGTCCTGTAGGTCTGGTGTGATACAAATATAAATATGGAAGTGAATAGGAAAAATGTAACTGTTATCTTCCTATTTAATTGGTTTAGAGTATGAATCGATATGACAACTGCGTGACTGACATACACATGGCCGAAACAATTGGCTTGCTGAGTGGACTACAATATAACAAAAAAAGTGAGACAAGACAATGGGGCTGGCGATATCCACCGGGACTCAGGTCACAAGGCTCAAAATTGGTACTGTCCTGTGTATAACGGGACATCTGGTTACCCTATAATGATTAATCGCCCCCCCCCCACAAAAAAAAAATCATATAATGGCTTAATGGTTAAACTGTATGTATTGTAACTCCGTGTCCTCTTCCTAAATCCTCTATTTTACTTGCATGTCACGCTCTCAGAGAGCAGAGTGTGTGTGTTTGGTAGCAGAATGAGGCTAGTGAGTGTGTGTGTGTGCGTGTGTTGGGGGGTTGCTTCGTTGCTGACAAACTGTATTTCATGGAGCGCATTTAGCATTATAAAGTTCTTAAATCCCTTTAACAGTTCAACGATGGACTTTAGCCTCTGATGCCACACTTTACGTCTCTGCTGGTTAAAAAAAAAGGAGGGGGGGCCGTCTTGAAGATGTACCCTCGTGTATGTGCATGTACTTTATATGTATTTCAATGAACAGTATACAGTATTTTAACGCATCAGTATGTGGTTGCACCCTTACTTTTAAGACATGGCAGTTGTTCTCAGCATTACCAGGGCACGTCCCATATTTAGAGACCGTTTGATTCGGTCTCCTTGAAAACTTACAGTCTTACTGCTCAGACTTTCTAAATCTATATTGTATAGCTTTCTCTCTCTCCCGCAGTCCTCACGTCTCCCTTGATCTCCCATGATGCGGAGGGGACAAATTGGCGCCCTGCTGAGCTAAATGTGCCCGGTGCCGAGAGCCAGATGGCACTGGCACAGGACGGCGAGAGTGAAGGATGGATTCTACTAAAAGATGGCGCGCCGAAGCCATGGTGTGAAAGGGCAGCGTGGCGGTGATAGCTACGCACAATTATAATCCATTAGTACTCAGGAGGCTAAAAGCTGTGCGACCTGGTCAGGCTGCGCTTCGAGGAGGTCTTGAATCAAACCGAATAGCTACCAAGCAAAGAGAGGATTGCGAGCCGCTGAGAAGAAGTGAAATGACACATTATGTAAAGCTGTCAAGATGCTGGAGTGAGAAGAGTGTGATGTTTGTCGGCTGCTGCTGGAGGTATATAGATACTGTACTCAAAAGTCACATCACTATATATTTCATGGGCTTTAGTTCATGGGCTTTAGTCATATATATTTTTTTTTTATCAGCGTCACAGGGTTGATTTTTGTTTTGTTTCGTGTTGCGAACCAAGTTACATGTGAGCATCTGATAAGCTCCCGCTCAAGTGAAATAAGAATAAATGGAGCAATTAAAATGCTGTAATGCAGGTGCACTCAACAGTCAAGCACACAAATACAAAATGAGAATACTCTTAAAGAGCTGCTGTTGGCTACTACTCACGCACAGACGCTCACATGTAGACTAACCAGCCAAGTTGCTCCTCACCTCACAAAGCCACACCCCTTAAAGGCACACATCCCAAAAGAAAGGATAGTACAGTGTGCACAATAATTACATTTTAAAAAGCTGATCATTTCTGTATATTTTATGTTTTATATCACTAAAAAAAGGAGTAATATTTACTTAAAAAAAAAAAACTGTAAAGTTTTTTCACCCAGGGCAGGACGAGACGGAGTAAGAGGAGGGCGTATCTAAAATCACACCAAGTAATTAGTCTCTTGGAGGTATAAGGATTTCACTTGACACCATCAATATACTAACACACAGAAGGAGAAGCATGACTCAGGTGGTAGAGTGGCTGTTTCCAAACCTGAAGGTTGTGGGTTTGTTCCTCAACCCTTGAGTAACTTTATATATATATATATATAATTTATATATATTATTTATATATATATATATATTATTTTTCGTTTAGTGTACAACATGGTGCTTTTTTTCTTTATTCTAGGTATCATTATATCCTCCTATAATTCCATCTTTCATGGTAAATAATGGGCATAGAAATAATCTGTTTTAGGGTAACCTGTTGCGTGGGCAACTCTCATGCATAGGCCACAGCGAGTCAATTTCTTCTTCTGCACTATGAAGCACTGTGCACTTCGACAAAAAATTAGAAGAGCCGCTTCAATTGGACGGGAGCCAGCTGTGTTCCATTCCACAAATTCACACGAAATACCAAAAAGAAAAGAAAAAAAAACATGCTAATCCCAAGGCCTTTTGTTTACAAGATAGATCTCTCTTTAACCACACGAGCGCCTGTATATTTTCAAACAACGGCAAATGTTCTGACCAAATGTCTCAGCTTGAAGGAATCTGTATTATGTCTATTTATTTACTGCTATATGTTGAAATTTCACTACAATTAACTATAGGGGGAGACTAAGAGCACAAAATATATTTACAATATATATTGTGCCCTACAATTACCAAAAGTCCTAACTAAAAACGCTGGAGGTAGAACAGCCTGAAAATGCAGATAGCATCTCAAGAAGGCCCTTGAGAACATTTTCATGTCCTTTTGTCTTGACTTCTCATGTTCTGTTCTTTCTTTCTCGCTGCCTCCCTCTCTTCCTCTAACAGGGTTTCTTGGTGGCATTCAGCTGCTCACTTTACGCTCCACTTTGCTCTGCATCAACCCAAATTCCCCTGTTTGGGGCTTACGTAACACAGCGAAAAGATTGGGCATCGGCAGCTCACCAATGAGAATGGCCACATTTTTTAAGTGACTTCACTCACCCTCCCCAATATTGTCCTATCAGGCTGCCTCTACTAATCATGTGTAAACAACACTTGCTGTGGGCATACTCCCTCGCTCACAAACTCTGACATACAGTATCTGTAACACATTGTAAGATTTGAAAACGTTGAAAATGTTTCTGTGATGTTAGTTCACAGGGTGTCCAGAGGCTTCTAAACCTGCGTCTCTTCGGTTGCCACAGGAAAAAAATGCCTGTGAGTGTTTGTAAATACTGCCGTTTATTTACCACTCTTTATGAAGAAAAACTAATTTTGTTAAGCTGTCAGGCATATTGGCAGGCTGCCCAAGCACCAACATGTGTGTTTGTTTCCCAGTTAGCCATACTTCGCTTCTAGCTGTTAGCTGCCTGCCAGCACGCACTACTGTGGGAATTACATTGGCAGAGTCTGGATAATGTACGGCAAAACAAAGTCTTATCCGAATGGTAGGAACTATATTTGCAGAGCCGAATGAAAAGGCTATGATTTAATATGCCACATTTTAACACTTCCATCCTGTGGCGTATTTTCTGCTTATGATAGCAAACTTCATATATACGCCAAGTGAACATGTTGGAACTTAGAAAAACAAGCGCTTTTTTTGCATGACCTTATGCAATCCTGAAACCAAAACATGATTGTAAAAATAAAAATATGAAAACATGTCTGTTGTCACAGAAACATGTAATTAAAGGGGAAGATCCCCCCCCCCCCCCCAAAAAAAAGAAAACATCTTGACAATATATGTTCTACGCAGCCCCACTAGACTAAATACAGTATTCTGGTTAATATTGTGTTAGTGGAATATGATTTAATCACTAAAACCCAGCAGTTTTTATCAATATCAGAAGACAGCCATTTTGCCACTTGCTGTCGAGTGAAAATGACATCACAGTTTCTCAAGTAACAAGCAATCACAGCTCAGCTTCAGAAAACAGGTGAGCTGTGATTGGTCATTGCCTGAGCCCTGAGCAACTGTGATCTTCTTCAGTCGACAGCAAATGGCAAAATGGCCGCCCTCTTAGATGGATAAAAACAGTCGGAGTTTGCTTCATAACTCATATTCCACAAACGTAATATCAATCATGTCATGCTTAGACCAGTGAAGTCACATAACATATTATTGTCAAGAAATATTTAAGGTTGATTTCCTCTTTAACTCTAATAACAACAACTATTCGATACAACTTTCTTTTTTTTTTTAATGATAGCCGTAGAAGTACTCCGTAGTCACCAGTACCAAGTACTGACACCACTAGTACTTTTTTTTTTTTACAAGGCTGATATGAAAACCTGCTAAATGCATTACTCAGAATGAACACTAAAACTTACACGAGTTAATGGTAATTTACGGTGGCCTTAACATTTCAGATCCAGATACTAAACCTCTTGTGACATCTGGATTGTGTCACTGACGCATCAGCGAGCCTCTCGTCTCATGTCAGCGCAGCCAGGGCCAATGTGCCTCCTGTCTGCCAGCTCAAAACGCTACCGGCAAGTGGAAAATCAGGGCTAAAATGCTGTAATTCGAATTAGCTCTGACTCAGTGCACTCTGAGCACAGTTAAGGTACAAAATAAATGCACCTCATTTACCAGCCTAACCATCTTAAAAATAGTATTCTAATGGGATGTGTTGGTTTTCTCTTTGCATCGTCACGGCAACAACATTGCCTGTAACTTGCTTTTCCTGTGCAGGTGTGAGAAGATATCATTTCACGGCAGACTAAGGAACTTATTTGCAAATCATATTGCATCAAATCATATTGTTTTTTTTAGGAGATACCTTCATACTGGCAATGGCATTATATACTGTCAATAATAAAACAATAAGCGCTGTTGCCGTTGTACATAAATAACTACAAATATAAATAAAATATGAATAAATAAGTATTAAATTAATGATACAAAGACAAACGACAAAATCAAGTACAGTCACTAAAATTCAATACAAGAGAAGGTCGTTGTTTTGGAATGACAACAACACGCATGTGTGTGTCCTCTATGTATATTTGTATGCTGGCAAAAAATAGCCAGTGTTGCATCTGACTGGAACAGGTGTCCAAACATCACAACACACAAACACACAGATGAATGCTGCAAACTTTTTATAACCTTATGAGACCGCATGCAGAGCCGTTCTTGGAATAAAGGTGAAAACGGGACAGTCTCCATCATAAATCTTCACTCTGCAAGCTGTAAAAGATTTGGCATTGTAAAACTAATGGCAAGGAGTGTGAACTACAGGCCGCAGGATTCTCTTACAATCCTGTCATCACTCTGAGGTTGCTTGTCATAATAACTAACTATAGATGGTGACAAAAGAAAGGGAAAAAAGCAAGGCGGTGATCCAAATTCACACTGTCACTACCGTATTTGGTAACACAACTTTTTACGATACAAACGCCAAACAAATCGCCTCCTGTGCTGAAGTCACCCAACTGTACTATTGCTTTGTGAAAACTGGATTCAAGGCTCTCTTAAAACCAGCATGCCCGTTTTAAATGTTTGGAAAACCAGCCTTGCTGTTTCTTGCTAATTCCCGTCTCGAGGCTACCCACAGTGCTCCACACTTGGAAACCAGCTAATGCCTCATAATCTACACTCCAAACTAATAGGGGGCATCAAATTACTACAAAGTTAAAGTGTCTACCTCCCATTGTGGGGTTTATGAAAATATCAATTCAGCACACATATCAGTGACAGTGTACATTTTTTGCATCACTTTTAATGTCTTGGGTAGGAAGGAGCCCAAGGTAATTAAAATAATATTGAAATGACAACCATCTAGTAAAAAAGTAGAAATTAGACGACAACGTGAGAAGATTCACCGTTCACAAAAGTGAGTGTTCCTTTTCAACTGTTAATTTTTTTTCAGCACAGGAATGGTAATAGTCTTGTTTTCAAATGTTTCCAGGCTCAAAATGTTGTTGCCAAGGAAACAACATACCAAAATACTGAATCTCTTAGTTAAACCAATGTTGCGCAAACGATCTGAAAAGTGAGGGCATGAGACCATGAGTTTGAAGTTTTCGGTATAGCAGTTGTTTATTAAATTTTTAAAAATTAAATTTATTGTTGCACTGATGTGCCGCTTAATAATAAATCTGTCTGTGGACATATTTGATCGTTTGAGTCACAATTGGCATCATGACAGATGCAGGTGAGTAATAAGTATCAGAGCGGTATGAAGGACAAATTAAAAATGAGTGCAGTCGGAGCAAGGAACACCAGTTGGCTTATTTCTCAAAATATTTTCAGTTTAAATGGCAATACTTCCAACTTGATGGAGGAGCAAAACAAACTAAGTGACTTTTGCCTGTCTGGGCCAGGAAACATTATAGTAATGGCAATAGTCTCATCTCAAGAGAGCAGGATTTTGTCTAGCTTGCGTACCTTTTTGAAAATGAATAACTCAATGAGGCATGCGGAACTAATGGTTAGCATGTCTGCAGTTTCGGGTTTGATCTTGGCTTGCACTGCCGTTCTTGTGAGGATCTGGTATATTCTCACTGAATCTGCATGTTAGCTGAATTGCAATTGGCTAGCTTTATCAGCCTGTTCACTGTGTTCAGGGTGTACCTATCTTGCCCAAAGTAAATTAAGATTGGCACAAGCTCACCTGTGATCCTGAAAGAACAAACTGTATACTATTCATTCACCTTATAGAAAAGGGGTGACTGGATAGATGGATGAATGAATTCAATTGAACTCAATTCAACTTGATTGATAAAACACTTTAAAACAACCATCCTGCAAGAGCGACTTGCGGGAGAAGCTAGCAAAAGCTAGCGAGAGCAAAGCCGAGGGAGACAAGCAGCGGGAGTCCGAATAATGGGACTCAGCTGTGGAATGTAAGCGGTGGTCGACCCATTGGGTCCGACACGAGCTCCAACTACCACTGGAGGCTAACTACATTGATGAAGTTCATCTTCCTTCAGGTATCCGTACCAAAAAGATGGAGTTGAAACATGTCAGTAAGGCACAGCGCAACCTAAATATAATTAGCAGTTACTAGACGCATGCACTACATGCACATATAAATGCACGTTGATGTGACAGAATACACTTTTTATTTTATTTTTTCAAATGAATGAAGTATTAATTGACCACTAGATGGCACTAAATAATACACATTGTCGCTTTAAACAGCAAAATCCATCCCTTTTTATCCATCTCAGTTGGTGGCCATTTTGCTACTTGAAATCGCATTTGCTCAGGGCTCGCGTAACGACCAATTACGGCTCTGTGTTGTAATTTTCAGTCAACGGCAAGTGCCAAAATGGCCGCTTCCTGAGATGGATAAAAATAGGTAGATTTTGCTGCTTAATATTCCACAAATATTAATCAGAATCAATACTGTGTTTAGAACATGTTTTTTTAAAGACAATTTGGGGGTTGACTTCTTCTTTGTACATTTCTTAAAAAAATATACAATGTGTAAAAGTAAAAGTATTTTTGTGGCATAATATTGTGTCTGGTAGTACATCCTCCATAGCAATTTGCACAAATCTTATCAGCTAGTTTTCTGACTGGATGCTAATAATTGCTATCATTTCCTCACAAAGACATTCTCCTCCTTTTTTGAAAACAACAATGAAGTCGAGATATCTGTGTGTAGTGACCATAGTTGAATTAAGTCAGCAGATATGAGGTGCCAAATTTATTGAGAGCTTTGTGACAAATTTAGCCTTCACAAAACAATACGCTCAGTTTTGATAAACACCATCAGAGAGGTATTGATTTAACAATATATTTTTGTCCGCTATGTTTTTGTGCCTGTGTACTGTCTTCAATATTTCCTGACTTTTTGGGAGCACACTGGCCCAGAACTGTCAGAGCACACACACACACACCCAACACACGCACACCCATACACATACAGATGCTGTAGGTGTAGATGATGCATGTTAGAAGACAAATGTTTGTTAGGTAAAATCAGCAGAGGACGTAGTGCTTGGTTGGAGGAATAACAATGTTGTCCTGCCATGTTAATACTCATGCATAAGCTACACCACCTTAAGTACAGAAGGAACTGAATATAGAAGAGGAAAAACACATTGAGACACTTCCGACCGGAGGGCGACACAGCATTGCTGGCTGCAGCAAAGAGCACAACACTGCTCTAATAATTCAGTGTATCCAAAGCTGTGATTTGGTTCTCTTTCTTACACTTTTTAAACGTGTCAAGGCCAATCTTCCCCCATTCTTCAAGAGAGCACAGCAAAACTGGAATAAATTCCAAAATATGTGTATTTCATATCACCTATTGTTCATTGTAGGGTTTAAGATATTTTTCCACAATGTAAAAAAATATATATCCTAAATTAACTGTCACTGTTTATTTTATTTTACAGATTTTTCCTATATTTGTTTTAAATATATCATTTCACTTTCAAAAATAGACTGTGATCTTATGTACTGAATGTAAAATAACATGAAATCACTGTAACTGTAGAAACACGTATTTCTGTTCTGTATTTATTTAGTTATTTTGAAAGGATATCTAACAACATTTACCTACTATATTTCTAGGTAATTTAATTGTTGGAAAATGTGAAAATGTTTCTAAATAAACATGAAAAACAACCAGAAAATAAGGCAAAAATCTTGTTGACATTACAACTGCAAACTGTATTTTAACTGTGGGGGTCTGGGAGGGGGGATCTGTATTTTTATGAGAATTAACTAAGAATACGTTTCTGTCATTTCACTGTATTTTGTTGTTGTTGCCCCAGCTGTCGGAAATTAACCGTTTTGTTTAAACATTTTTTTGTTTTTTGTTTTTTGTTTTTTTGTTTTACAGTGAAGCTCAGGACCTTAAATTTGGTTCCTCACGCAACCAAAACGTAAGAAACCATTTCATGCCACATGTACATATACTGTACATACACTAATTAGAAAGAACACAATTCATCATCAAACATAGATCAAAAATCCCTTTACCAAGCAAGTGTTTCATTGCTTGATGATCAATAAAAAAAGCTTCCTACAGCATTTCACTCTGACAACCAACAATCCAATAAGAAGTGACCCTTGAGTCATGACCCATTTTTTCTTCTGAACCTGAGTTTGAGAAACTGGACAGGCCCATTGCACCGGCTCTATGTGAAAGACCTGGTTTTCAAGTGTGTGTGCACAGTCAGCTTATAACCAAGCATGCTAGTCGTAATGTGTGTGTAATGTCCCTGAGGTGTATGACAGTATAACTAATACTTGCATTATTGCTACAATTACATATTACGCTCAAGCAGGATTAGAAAACAGGCATGACTCTCTCTCTCTCTCTCTCTCTCTCTCTCTCTCTCTCTCTCTCTCTCTCTCTCTCTCTCTCTCTCTCTCTCACACACACACTCACTCACACATAAGTGCATGTGTGGAAGCAAGCAGCCCAGGGCGATGTACACTAGCAAGCAGCCATGTTTCTCCCACAAGCGACTGCAGCGATGCTGTCGTCTCCAGCATGGTTCTCTCTCACTCTGTCTCTCGCCCTTTCACACACACACACTCACGCTCACTCAGACGCAGCACACCATCATGCTCGGTGTGACATCACGCCGCACATTTAGACCTGGGGGTCGGAGAGGATAACACAGTATTATGTGCTGGGGCCTCATTGTCGCCATGCTAGGTGGCTGCAGCATCGCTTATACAGCTCTCCTTCGCTCAAACACACTCACGGGCTATCGTCAGAGATATTCCAGGTCAACATAAGCACATGAACGGCCCTGAGGAGAAAGCAGGTCACCACTGAGGCTGTTTCAATCACACTAATGATAAGGTGGGCCTTGGGCTTTTCCCTGCCGGGTTTCCAAGCAAAATGTGGGTCTGGCCCTGATAGTCACAAGCCCACTTTTTCCATATTTCTTGTTAGTCAAGCATGGCTGATCAAGATCAAGGGCTGAAAAAAACAACAACCCATTAAGGAGGCAACATGATGCCAGTCACGACCTACATCTGAAACATCACAAGAAGTAACTCACAGGCAGGGAAACTGATTTTCACTGCTTAATTACTGCCTTCAGATGATTTATCTGACATATTGCAAGTAGGCTATTTGGTCTCATTGGTAGACATTACTGTACTTTCAATAACCTTAATTTGCCCGTTTTCTGTTCTGTAAGGCTCTTACTGAGAAAGATCGTTTCTGCAATATTTTCCAAACCTTTTCAGTTGAAGACCTGAATTGTAAACTTAAACTCGCAAAAATTACAATTTGAGAGAGAATCGCCATACACCAAAAAGACACATTATTAACAACGTTATGACCTCTTGCCAGGGTATATTGGCATCTAATTCAGCTTACCTTAGCAAAGATGATAATGTTTTTGATTGACACTGTCAGGGTGGTATTAATTCACCACGTTCATTATTGTGGTTGCAGTTTACAGTGGTGTAGAACTGTACTGCATCATCCTGAACTTCCACATGTAAATCTCTGGTTTCTATTTTTGTGAACGCCGTAAATCCGGCGCAGCATATCTCTGCACGGAGACAGGCTACCAGTAGACCCGAATTTGGTAATTTCGCAGATGAGCTCAGGCCGGTAGATCTGCATGAGGGATGGCTGCACCGTTGTAGGAGTGGTCACATTATCCAACTTCAATCACGGCCAATCAAAGCAGCTCATTTCATTCCCTTACACTAGAGTCTCGACGTGGTGGAAGAAGAGTTCTATGCCCCCCCCCCCCCCCCCATAGCTGTGTTGCACAGTGAGATGGTATCAAATATATAATACAATCATTCAGAAGGTTTGATGCCCACTCTTCACATATTTATGAATGAAATACGCTGACATCCATCACATATTGTCTGCTTGTGCCTTGATCAAATACACCAAAATTGCATTAGACCAACTCCGCCAATATTTAGACATAGCTGAGCAGGGGTAAGTTTAGACCGACTGTCTGTCACCGAATTGTCAATTTGCTGGGCTCATCTCCAAAAATCAGGGTGCTCCCAAATTTGTTCCACGGTGCAGATGCACTGTCTACTACTACACTGAGCTGTTACTTATAAATAGAGCCATTTTGAGTATGCCAACATTTCCCACAGTTGTCAATATAATACAATATAGTTCTATACCACTGCAAAAAGTAGCAAAATCATCCTACCTATTTCACATTGAGTATGTTACAATCACAAAAGTATGAGTGAAAGAGCATTGCAGTCGTTCATTCACATATCACATATACAGCGATGAAGCCGTTTCTCGAGGGAGGAAAAGCTCTTGGTCACTACTGACCTGCAATGCATACTTCTGTCCATTGTTACATGATGCATATTGTTCAACAGGGTTGCTTCACCATGGTCAGTACATCCTTTATAAATACTGGACAGTGTTAAGCTTCTGTTTTATATTAAATGTCAGCGTTTTACTTCAATATACAAGAAAACATCGTATCTGCTTTTGTGATGGGGCTTGTCATTTTACTAACTTTGCACTCTCGTGGAATCATGAAAATGGGATGTGTGTTCGCCAACGAGTAGTACTAGTAAATATTTAGCTATGATGAGCTACATTTTCGATTTCAATATGTATGCCAAACATCCGCATAGTCACTGTCCTGGGTGGTCACTGGTCACTGGAGGGAAGTCAACTCTTGCGAGGTCTGTGTGGAAGGTCTCCACTCACTTACTCTGACCTATTTTCATACAACTTGAAGATCACTCGCTCCAAGTGATTCACAGAATCCTTCAGAAACAAGGCAACCAAGATACTATTTTTTCACAAGACTGCCAATGAGAACTCATCTGTAGCTCCTAAACTCACCAACCCCAGTTCCCCAATGACAGCCGCCTAGCCAGGCTATCACAGAGTACCAATTAATAGCTTGATATAAATGTATGGAACCCCTCCTGAGACCGGCTGCTCCTCACCTGAGGCAGGGCTGCGTTGATCTGACGTTGCAGCACGTCCCTCTCGTGCAGCGCCCCCTGCAGTTTGGTCTGCGACTGGATGAGGGTCTCCTGGGTCTCCCTGAGGGACTCGAGTAGCTTGTCCCTCTCGTCCAGCATGTTGACCATCAGCTGCTCGAAGTTGGCCTCCTGCTCAGAGCCATTCGGGACGCTGCCGGCTCCTCTTGGGGGACCGGCCGAGTCCGCCTCGCTGATGGTCGGCATCACCTCGCACATCATCTCTGCTGCGCTGGATGTAGGGGCGACGCGATCTGTCGGTTCAAGACGGGTTCGTGTGTTACATATAAACTAACCTACTGTATGCATTTAAACTGATTGGAGACCACGAGCAAAATAAAAGGAACAGCATGCATTTGTGGACGGCGTGCCTTACGCGCCAAGTGTGTTCATCCATATAGTGCATCGATCATCTTACCTATTCAGGGTGATCGAAATGATGCTATAATAACTGTCGACCTTTCATCCTTGTCAACCACCGTCGTTTCTCCCCGTGTGCAGAACCGCCCTAGCCGGCTCGCCATGCACTCCCTCGCTCACATGTACCAAACCCGGCGTGACGTGATTGACAGTTCAGGCGCGCGACCGCTCGGAGGGGCGGTGTCCACGAGCAAGGCGGAGATCATAGTACGTAACAATTCCAAAATACTAGAATAGATCCGTGACAGAACGTCTGATCCGCTCTAGGAGCCAGTCAATGTGTGTGTGTATGTATGTGTGTTGCCGTGTGCGTGTGAGAGAGAGAGTCTTATCTGCACCCGCCTTCTCTGCTTCCATCCCCTCCCACCACACACACACACACCCACACCCACACCCACACAATCCTCACTTACACTTAACACGGCTACCGTATATGATGTGCACTTACAAGGTCAAGTTGGTCGTCTGCTTCTTGTTTCATGGGTGAACCATGAACGTATACTTGTGCAGCGCTAGTTGCATGACTATGTCCCAGTAGCTCCATCATCACCACACACGCTCATTATTACTGTGCATGATTGCACACTTGGATGCACTGCGCTCCCTGCAGGTTCTTCAATGAAAATGAGATCATGTCATGCGTTTGTAATGGAAGTCATAAAAGGATGATATTGCAAGTCTATTTTGGTTTTAACGGCTCTAACGTGTGCCATACTTCAAATACTATACAGTGTTGTGGGAAAATGTCAATGACCTCACCAACCAACCATAAAATACAATAAAAACAGCTCCTTTAGGCTAAAGTTGTATAAAGTATTTATTGTGTAATAGCAAGGGCCTGACTGTCTTAAACTTAAATGGAATGGAACCCTAATAAATGACATTGTTACCAATTTCATCCGTCAATGCATCCATTCCGTTGCTCTTCTGCTTATCTTCACGAGGGTCGAGCTGGAGCCTTTCCCAGGTGTCTGGGCATGAGGCAGTTGGTACTGGTCTTCAGCCAATTGCACATAAACAAATAATTGAGATACACATTCACTCGCATTCACATATGGTGAATTTAGAGTAATCAATTAACCTAATTTGAGTTATTTTGGAATGTCAGAGAAAGCCAGTAGGCCTTCTATACCTGGAAAAAATACATGCAGGAAGGGCAGGAGCTGAGATTTGAACCCAGTACAACTGTTAAACAAGCAGACATGTTATAATTATTCCATTGTCTAACACTTTGATAAACAGTAGCCTACTCCTCAAAACGGGGGCAGGCCAGCGAGGGTGAGGTTGTGGTGAAGGGGTCCTTTTAAAATATATATATATATATATATATGTTTTATTTATTTTTTTGGCCTCACTAGAATCTTGTGCAATTGCACATCCATTACAGTAGTTGGCAGTGGCACATTCATTGTCAGAGAATACGCAAGGAGTATTAGCAGACTTACAAAAGGCATAGGGCCTACTTATTTTGTTTATTTATCTTTATAGACAAATTATACTATTTATAGTCGTAGCGGAGAGTTGGGGGTGGGGGGACAATAAATATTTTCTTCTTCCTTGTAACAAAAAAATAATTGAGAAGGACTGATATACAAGCTACAGCCATTCTAAAATGGCTGCTATGGAAAATGTCGTCACAGCAATGGTGGCACAAGAGTAGACTATAGCTACAATCGGTTTTGTTGTTGCACATGCAAACCAATTCATCAAGCAACAAGTTAGGAAAAATATATGTATCAATATGAAACACTATTTCCATAAATCTTCTGCAAGCGCTTCTATTTTCAGGGGCAACCCTGCATGTTTTTTTAATTCAGGCCCGGATGTGCTGACCAGTTGGCCATTGCGCTACGTCCAAAATAAATAAATACATAAATAAATAAAGTTAATGAAATAAACATAGATAATTAATAATAACTTTAACTTTAAATAAATAACGTTTAAGCTGTATTTCGCCGATAGAGGTCAGCAAAGCAGCACTGCCTCCTGAATGAGGCAACTGTATTCTCGCGATACTTGCCATCTTTCGTGACGAAAGTTTCGTCATTCCATGATGGCTGAAGATCCTGGCGGTGTTATTTTCAATATCTCTCTCATTCTTTTTTCTTTTTCTCTGTTCCAGCTTGCCATAGAGCAATGGCTGGATTCACAGCCACGTTAAGCGTCCACAGAACATTAGTATCGACATGCCCAAGAAAGGGAACAGAAAACGGCTGAAATTTAGGGCTGGGGACGTTTGCTCGGAATCAGGTAGGTCTTTTTCATTATAGCCAACAAGCTGGCTCGTCCTCTGCTTCAACTGTGTTTCAGAAATAATGATGGGCTTGTTTACTTTAATACATCCGAGTTTTTATGAGTATTAGGTTATCCTGACATGTTTTACAAATTAAGTTATGCACAATTTTCAGTGTGTGCATTGCATCGATACAAACGTGAGTTGTTGTTTTTGAAAGTTGGACAAATAGCATGGTGTAAGAGTCATACGTGCCTGTAAGTTCTAACCGCATCAGTCGATGATTATCAATTATATGCACTTATTATTTATAAATTAAAGTTACCATTCTCTTTCCATACTGGATTAGTGCATTAGTGGCTTGTGCATGTTATCTTTAAGAAATATGCGGCATGACTATGCATTTTTTGTTCCTCAGTGACTGTGGCTGATTATGCTGACGCCGATCCGGCCGTTGTGAAGTCTGGTAGGGTGAAAAAGGCTGTTGCAAATGCAGTCGAAAAAGAAGGTAACTATACGCTAACTGATGCACACATTTTTTCCAAGCTTTTGCATCTGAACTGATAAGTTTAAGCACTTTATCATTCAGTCAAATTACTGTGTGGGCTGGAAGCATCTCATGGTGCTGTAGAAGAAGTCCTTTCGTCTGCTGGTACCATCAAAATAGATAGCTTGGACAACAGTGATGACCCAGACGCAGAGGAAGATGGTGACAGTGAAACTAAAGTGATCCATAAGAAGAAGAGCAAAAGGAGAAAGGGTATGATATCACTGTGTGGAGGAAGAAAAAGTGAGAAGCAGGTTTGTTTTATTTACGCAGTTTGTGTACTTCCAGAGAGCAGTGAAAGCAGTGATGGACACGAGTATCCAGTAGACGTCTGGCTTGTGCTTTCCTCCTATATTCGACCTGAAGACGTATGCAGATTCTCACTAATCTGTAGGAACGCATGGATGGTCACATGCACTGCAGTTTTTTGGACCAGGCTATACAGAAGGTGTGCTAGTTTAATCCCATTGACTTTATAGCGCACATTCATCTTTTAAAGTCTCTGATTGTTTTTGTTTTTTTATTATTAGATAGCATTTAGGTTGATCAAATTATCTGGCAGTGTTTCCAGAGTATGAGATGCGTAGCGTTGGGGCTCAAGTATAACAACATACCTGATATCCCCCCTCCTATAATTTCTTTCATTTAAAGACATTACCGGATGGATGTTGACCTGCCATTTCGTCTCCAGCCTGATTGCATTGGCAGAATGTGCAGTCTCAGGGCCCGTGTGATTCGCTCCCTCTTCCATTTGTACGAGCCGTTCAGCTCACGTGTGTCCAAAATTCCAGCCCTGCCGGAATCTACACCTACAACTTTGCTCAATTCTAAGGTAAATGACCATGTCAGTTTGCTCTCAGGCAGTATTAAGGGTTTTTTCCTGCTGATTTTTACTATTTCTGTTTATAGTTTAATTGACTGTTTTTTACTCAATTGAATTGATGTACAGTAGAAGGTGGACCCTCATTCTTGGCAGAATGCTGGTCAATCTCTTATTTGTTAGGATTGTAAAACAATTTTAATTATAGGAAATCATGGAAATTTAAATAATTAGTCAAAAACTGATTCTTAAATTGCTGCCATCGTAAACCATTTAATATTGTTAGCTCTCTACAATTGTATAAAAATAAGTTAACTACATTTAATAATATGACAAGCATTTATTAATGCTAGAAATAATATATTGTCAGTTGTCATCATATTGTATTAACTGTAGCAGGTGTAACAGGACAGATTAACCCCCTTGACGCTTTAACCCGGGTTAAAGGGTCCTAGGACAGATTATACCCCTCTAGGCCAAATTACCCCCTCTACCCCCAAAACCATAACCCTTCCTTTATAGATAAAATAAACAAATAACACACCTGTAGAACGTCTAGAGTGGTGTCGAAAAAAAATTAAATTTTTTGGGCGGGGGGAAAGCAGATAATTAATTGCTGAATATTTGGGGGGTATAATCTCTCCTAGGACCCTTTAACTCCTGGAGATTAATCTGTTTTAGGTTGCTTTAACCCCCCGGGTTAAAGTGTCGGGAGGGTTAATTTGTCATGAACCTTTAATCACATTGTTACATTTCAATTTGTATGGTTAGAGTCATATTTCTCCTCGTTGCCATCACTGGCATTTGGAGGTGTTGCAAAAACAAAACAAAAAAACGCACACTTGTAGAGGTAATCTTTTCAGGGACTCGCTGAGCTGAAGTTGAGGTCTCGCAAGACGAGGTGTATCCATGACAATTTTTTAGTTTTTTTGAATTATTCTACTTAAGACACTTTCATCTTTACAGTTTCCACTGTGGAAGTGACAACAACGTTTAGCATCTACAGTATCTCATTGGAGTGAATATGTGATTTTGTTATCATCTGCAGTGTTTATTGTTCTGGGTGAAAAAGGTGACTGGGACTCGACCAGAAGCATTGTGGGAGTTCAACTTCAAGTTTTTAAAACAGGTAATGAGCTTTGTCTAAAACATCTACACCGATGCTCAACAGGAGTTAATCATCATTGTTGCTCCCTAGCAGGGAAACACGAAGAACGGCCGTGCAAGGCCCTTGCACAAGCCTAAACAGTATGAAGACGTCCACCGAAATTCGGACTCGGACTGTTACATGCTTCAAGTATCAACGTTCAACTTCATCTTCACCCCTGTGGTCATGGGCATGACACTTAGCCTGGTTTGTCTGATAATCTCTCTGTTTTGACACTTACCGAAATATTTAGATTTTGCTGTTGCCATGACAAAGGCTACTAAAACCCTGGGAAGATGTTACCCCCTCTAACGTGACATTTATTGCTGTTGTTGTAGTTCACGATCAACGTCAGCACAGACATGCGCCATCACCGCGTTCGTCTCATGTTCCAGGACTCGCCGATCCAGAGAGGGAGGAAAAGAGGCGATCATGGCGGGATGCAGGTTGTGCTGGATCCTGTACACAGTGTGAAGCTTGTGGACTGGTGGCATCCACAGTACCCTTTGTCACAGTAAACATAAAAGGCTTGCTGTTACTACAGCAGAATCCTGACTATTATCTTGCTGCTCGCCCAAGAGAAATTTGTTCTAACCTCATGACTACACGCACTGACCAATAATCTGTAAATAAAAATGGCCTCCCAAAACTCACTTCAAATCCAAGAATCACTGTTGGTTAGTGTAGAAGGCCACGACACATAACTTAAGATGGTACCACCCTCCAGTATCCGCTTTAACCAGTAGCATTTTTTTTTTTAAATAGCTACTTATAATACAAGGCCAACTGATTACTGGCGGAGTGAATTCAGTCAAGTTGCACTAATGCTGCATGCACACTAAACAGCCCCCACCCCCATCCACATCCTTTTAATGGTAGGGAAGTAGTGACCACTTATGCTTTGGAGCAGTAGATTTCTCAGTGAAGTTCACCGTCACATCATAGTACCTACATTATTTGGGTTTGCTAATCAGGCCTTACAATTGAGCATGAAAAAAAAAAGCCTGTTCATTAAAAGCTTGAGTAAAATGATTGGCATTCAATAATCGGCTAAATGTTTCACTGTATGGTTCTTGGCAGAAAACTTAATGTGGCAATTAAATTATGTCAATTTTTATTTTTGTAATAGATGTAACGCGCTACAATTTGAGGACCATTGCATTTCTTATGTATGGGTACTTGGCTACCACTCATGTTTTGCACTTCAGAAGTTACTCACATTCAAAACAATGTTGATTGAATTAGTATTTTCTTTCCAGCCACATGTATTGATTTGTTTTATCTGTCCAACCATATTTGAGTTCTTAGGTTATTTAATTCGAGACATGCTCATAATGTATGATGTGATGTGGCCGGTGAGAATATTTATGTCCGATATCTTGATCTTGGAGACACACACAAACTTGGAGTGTTAACTTTGTCTCTTTCTTCCACCACTGTAATACTCTTGTGTTTAGCGTATTGAATGTTGAATTATACATATCACATACTTGATCTTAATGTGCAGTGGAGGGAAGGCGCTACCTCAGAAAAATGATTAAATCAGAATTATTCTGCAGCTTTAAAAAAAAACATGGTGTCTCATCATCTGATAATGCTCAGTGTAGACTTGTAGAGACATTTGGTAGTAGATGATAGTTGAGTGTTTTAGTTGGGATCAACTATTTTCTCCCCTAATTATTAATTGTCTTGAAATTAATAAAAAAGGAAAATGCCCTATTTGATTGCCATACTGATTTTTAATACAATATTTTGTTTGAAACAGGACTGACAGTACAGTATTGACTTCCCTCTTGTGGTAACACGCGGTACTGTAAGCACATCCGATTTCTCTGACATTTTGCATTTAGGCATAACTAATTGTTTCAGTACAGTGTGTGCTTTACACATTAGGTACACCGCAGTCTGGTGAATGTAAAAAACATTTTTTTTTTTTTGCCAAAAAGCCTCCCATTCATGAGCATTGAGTCTTTATAATTGTAGGCATAAATGGTGGCACATATAACACTCTAAAGTGAAAACTTTGAGGTTGTCTATGTTTTTTGAAACTACATACTGTATAAATGAAATGTGCATGTACATATTTATACGATTACACACACTTGCTCTGTCAGGGTGACCCCAAAATTGTTGATAGTGTATGCCATTAGTAATTTAATGTCTATAAAATGACCACTAAGACCTTTCATAAACCAATTCAAGCTGATGTAAGTCATGGTTGGAGTCCAATATGGTACTGTCCACTGTTACAAAAGCTTTGGGGGGAATCTTATTATTTATCCTATCAAGGCTCATAGTAGTTATTATGAAGTCATATAGAAGAATATAATATATACTAAGTTATGATTACATAATATTGGAGGCACTTAAGCTATATATAAACCAATTTGCCTCTGTTTTTGGTCTAGCTGGTTGACCTGTTCCCTCGTTTCGTAGACAACAATTCTCTCGTCACTGTCTAATAATAGTCATTTCCGGCTGCTTTTCGGCGAGAACTACATTACCCAGAAGCCCGCAAGAACGATGCCATTGGTGACGGCACAGGTGACAGAAGGCGCGCGCACAGGCGACCAAAGCTCGACGGTCAAAACATTGCACGCTGCGTAGCAACATGTGGAAGTGGCGAGATATATAATCTTTCCGGGGCGCCGATAACTTGACAAATCGCAGCTGTTTGCTTTTTTGTGTTTGTGGTTGAAGTTGTTTCTGTTTCCTTTCTGTGGAGTGCACCAGAGAAGTTGTCGCCAAGCTACTCTTAACTGCGTTCTTTCTATCTGACCTTCAGTGCTGGTAAGTGTGACATTTCACCAACACTTCACTTTTAAAACAACACCGACACCAGCGTCAAAACGTATTTTAAGTACATTTGTGTGCGTCTTTATTTTTCATTTTATTTTTTATGTGGTTTGCGTTTGTATTTCTGTGTTGTATTTGCATAGAAAAGACAGACACGTGCATTAACTTTAAGATGCTCCGATCAGTTCCATACATTTCATAAAACTATTTAAAATATATTTTTAAAATGTAATACTCTGTTATTGTCAACATAGATTAAAAAAAAAAAAGTTGGAATGTCATTTTGACTCAGCTCTTAAATAAATAAAAAATTGTCATTTGAAAATGCACTACTTGCCCTCCCTCCTCTCTCATTGAGAGTCAGCCGCTTGCCATTTCTGAGCTGAAGCCAGCCCAGTATCAGTAACAACACCTAAGCCCCGGGCTGTGTTGCTATGTATAAGCTGTGACTACATAAACTATATTGCCTACTCAAGTACTTGCAACTTACGGTAAGTTGTGCACGGTGCCAGTAGGTCTCCTCTTTGCCCTCAGACTTTAATCATGAACCATGCCATTCTAGACTCTTGAGAATATATGGTTTAAATGGCATCGTGGAAATGTCATTTTTGCTCTTTCCTTCTGCGGTTTCCAAGAACAATGACATCATGGATTTCTCCCGTATAGTTTAAAACTAGAACAAAAGTGACGTCGACTTTACAGATTTGACGATGAGGAATTAGATTGTTACGCAGAAATGGTGGATGGATGAGAGCAGTAAGGATATCTTGTTTATAAATAAATATGTAGTAAGTAAATCTGTATTTACAGTAAGTTGTGTTTTTCGGGAAGTTTCAGTTGACCACTGCGGCATTGTTGTGTTTTTTGGTGACTTATGCATTGTCTGTAATGCTTTGTGGCAAAAGATCAAATGTGAAACTTAGATTTTAAAACTTCCGTCTGTTGTTTACTGAAGGCCTGCGGGCAAAAGTTGCCAATGCGCTTGCACAAGAGCTGGTTCAGCTCTGCTTAGAACAATTATGCCCCAGGGAACATCAATTTTATTCAGACGTGCCCATATTGCTCTTCTGTTCATAATGCTTTGTTTAAAAAAAAAAAAGGGGGGGGGGGGTCAAATCTTCTAAAAATATCATATGCCTCTGTCACTTTTTCACATAATTAGTGGTTTCTCTTGTTTTGTAGGAATTCCATCCATTAGACCGGCTTAAAACTAAATTCATATTAGGTTCTAAATTACTGTAATTCCTCAAACAGTGACTTTTGCTGTTATATACACCATTCTTTATTTAATGTATGTGTTGTCCTCTCAAATAAACAAGAGGTGTCACAGTTAATCTATTAATCAACAACTAATCGATCGTCATAATTGACAACCGTTTTGATAATTAATTAATCGTTTAGAGTCATTGTTTAAAATTGTCCAAATACTCTGATATCACCCTCTCTTGTAGCTCTTTATGAAAGCAGAATGATAAGGGGTGGGGTGTTAAAATAAATAAATAAATAGTTTCTGCGATATATCGCGATATTACCGTGCACAATTCTCGTATCGATTCAATATGCGGCCAAATCGATTTTTAAACATAAATTTTTGATGGAAATATTCAACAAAACATCTTACTTGAGGTTAGCTTTTAAACCAAGAGTGGCATCTAGAGGAGCAAAAAAATATCACAGGTGCTTCATAAAGCTTCATTTGTCTGTCTGTCTGGTTAGCTGTTTAGCTAGCTAGCTAGCTGGCCCATTTAAACCAAGAGTGCCATCTAGAGGAGTCAAACAATACCACAAGTGTTTCATGAAGCTTCATTTGTCTATCACTACTGAGGAGTATTTTCAAAAATTTCAATAAAAAAAAATCGCAATAATGGACTTATAGATTCGTATCATGATTAATCGAATTGTGAT
Source organism: Leptonotus elevatus (assembly GCF_054856555.1). Taxonomy (NCBI): domain Eukaryota; kingdom Metazoa; phylum Chordata; class Actinopteri; order Syngnathiformes; family Syngnathidae; genus Leptonotus; species Leptonotus elevatus. The sequence continues at coordinate 11,375,039 of NC_141248.1, forward strand.
ACGGATCGAATCGCCAGGTACGAGACAATTCACACCCCTAAGAATGATTATTTTTTGTATTTCATCAAAATAAGACAAGAGATGTCCCTATACAACTTTTTCACTTCCAATATGATAGCGATATAGCAGCCTAGAGTACTGTCCGATACCGATATCAGTCCGGTATAATAGTCATCAACAGTAGGTATGAGAAACTAAATGACCCACTTATTCCAAACATGTGAGTTACATAAATTCCACCTCAAACATAAGAATGTACTGCACTTGAATAAAATAAATACAAACTAAATTAAAGGACCCTGAGAAATAACCCTGGAAAAGTCAATAAAAACAAATTATACTCTGCGAAATGCAAAATAAGTAACAATTCAAAATATAATAATTATTTATCATATCTTGAATATCTTAGTAGTTATTATTTACTTGGTTTTGTTTAATCATAAATAATACCACCTAAACCAAAAAAAATCTGTTAATAAGCATTCATCAAAAAATAAATAAATTTGCAATGAAAGAAGGCAAAATTTAATTTTTAAGGAAGTATTTGATCAATCGATGGCATGATTAATGAATACAATAAGCGATTCCATAATTATTTTATCTTTATCACCCCAATTCCAGGTGGTAGATGCTTTTAGGGAAAAAGTCCGTTTGTCTTTTGCTGTATGCCTGCAGCTCCTTGCTGAGGGCAACGGGTCAAACAGCTAACTGCCGGGGTGACCGTTGTCCTTGAGGATGATGTTTGTTTGGCTGAGGCAGCGTAAATGTCCATCAACGGGTGCAGCCGATGATCTGCGCTGCAGTGCCTTTACATAAATAGCACAACATGATAGCTCAGGACAGTGTCGCCAGTAAATTTACTAAATACAGTATGGAATTATTATTACGTCATTATTTACTCCAATTGTGTTGGATCCCAAAGAGCACATGGAGGAGGGTTGGTTAAAAAATTGGGCTGGTTTTTCATTTTGCTATTTTACCAGAGTAGCGCTCCTCAAAACACAGAGCCGTGGACCGACATCGGTCCCTGGGCCAGAGACAGAAGAAGGTAATTATTTAGTAGAGTTACTAAAAGTTACTTTTGAAAATTAGGTGCCTCTGTACAGCTTGTCTCGATACAATAGTAACAAAATAAATTGAGTGGAATGGAAAAATGAGTAACAAAAAAATGACTTTGGAAAGGAGAAAAAGCCAAATGATGAGACGGAAGACAAAAAGCCTACAACTTCCATGGGGGAGGGGGGGGGGCTGCATTTCAGAGATGGTATCAACACTCCCACTTAAAATTTGAGTTAAATGCTAGAGGAAATTCTCACGCACCAAGCCTGCACTTGTTTAGACTAATCAAACCGAACTGGGTTGAAAAAGAAACAAATATATTGGTTAATAAAATACACAGCAAATTTGAATAGATGTAACTTCGCTAGAGCAATCCTGCTTGTCTGCTTCGATCACATTTAGGCAGGCGTGTCTATCGGGGTCGACGGTGCAAAAACTTGAGCAAGGACAAAGTACTTTGCATCTCCAACTGTTCCGCACTAGGGAAATAAACCAAGAAAAGAATAAAAGAACACTTTTGTGAGGCATTTGTGTACATTATTGGATCAATAATCTGTCTGTGGATCATTTTCTAACATTGTACAAATAAATACCTGGCTGACTATTTAAGCAAATATGATATGAAGATTTGCGTTTTAAATTTCTTTGACTATTTTTGGTCAGTCGGAGAAATGTCCTGAATACATTACCTTGAGATACAAACAAGTTTTTTGTAAACAAGAGCTTTTCGAAATATGAGATATCATTCGGCCAATTTTGTGCTTTGACTTGTGAGCGCAAACTTGAGATAATTGCTGTATTAGTGGCAGTGAACTCAATTCAGCTCATTTCACAATAAGCAGCGGCTTAGCAAATATTGAGCAAGTCATCAAAAAAGATGCTTCAAGCTATTTAATGGCATTACCAGCTGAAGTTTACTGTCAAATAAATAAAAAACAAAGTTTTAAAATTACCACATAGCTATGACTTCGGAAAAGCCCACTTAGCTTAATGCTAACAAACAATGCTAAAGGCCATTGGTATGCTAACATCTAGCGTTGTTGGGCATGGTTTTAGTGCTATCAAAACTTTGATTTCATAAAGTACAATATCACAGAGTAGTTTTCACTTAAAAACACATTTTATTTATTTATTTATTTAATAATGGGTAGGGGGGAGGTCGGCTGGAACAGATAAATAGATTTTCTTTTCGTTTCAATGTAGAAAAATAATTTGAGATAGTGTTTTGTTTTACAACTGTGATCATATATATATATAAAAAAATATATATAGATAGATATAGAGTTCGTGTAGAAACATGTCGACTTGGTTGACTTTTTTCCCCCAGCCCAGATGTATTTCTCACACCAGTCCGTGGCCCGGTACGGGTCTGCAGGGCTCGAGGTGTGCGCCCCTCCCTCCCCACCCTGTCCACTAATGCTTGATGGTTTATGTCTTGTAGAAAAGCATAGCCTACATGTCTGTTATTAACTCATTCACTGCCATTGACGGCTATAGACGTAAACAATTCTTTAGTTTAACATTTTTTCCCACTTTTGTTAACAAGAGTATGAAAACCTAGACGTTTTTTAAAATAATCTTTTTTGGTGTTGAAAAATAGAAAAAGAAAAGATTATAAAAAATTTGGGGCGTCAGGTGATTATTATTTTTTAATTGTAATTAATCGCATGACTTCAATAGTTAACTCACGATTAATCACACATTTTCTATCTGTTCTAAATGTACAATACATTTTTTTCTAGGTTTTCATACTCTTGTTAACAAAAGTGGGAAAAATGTTAAACTAATAGAAATAGTTCAATTTAATTTTTGACGTCTACAGCCGTCAATGGCAGTGAATGTTCTTTGAATGTTGCGACAGCATAGAATGACCATCAGCACCCGTCAACGGATGGTTGCCAGGGCAGAAAAAGTATAAATGATGCCGACCCTACTGTATCATTGTCAGGCGTTGGGTCATAGTGTGACACATGTCAACAGTGTACAAACGAGGGCAAGCATGTGCGCAATGCATGTGGAAAAGTGTGCTCGCGTGAGTGGTCATATTTCAGCCTCATTGGGCTTGTGTTTGCCTGTAAGTGTTGGCGATGGGGCTAATTTTCCTCAAGTAAACAGAAGCATCCATGCAAACACACAGAGGCCATCTTGGACCGATGTACTCTAGTGTGAAAGAGCATCAGGTGTGCGTAAATACAAGTTCACCCGCCATATGGATAGGGACTGGTTTTTTTCCGCTTCGTGACAAGGCGAGGAAGCATCTTGCGTGATTTACTGGATTCGACTTGAACAAAAAACAGTGAGTATGTCACGAAACGGTGCTTCTTAGAAACCCGGCGGAATGACAGCTTGGCATGTGATATTTAACAAGACGACCCATGATCTAGCAGAGGTGAGTGTGGGTGGGATATTTCGGGGCATGTGCTGAATGTGTGACTCCACTTCCCCATCTTAGCTCATTTCTACTGTCTCATATCCTCTTTTGATTTGCAGACTGTAGCCTCTGCCTTACACAACTTGTTTTTGGGCGAGAGAAGACGGGGTCTGACTTGCAGTGATTTGATATGTGTTTGTGGCTCTCTTTAATTTATTAATTTAATTTAAGGCCCGCGATTATTCGAGAATTGCACTTCTACTTACATTGAACGTCGTTTTCTCTGAATTACATTTTTGCTACCCTGCCAATCTTTAGTTTTGGTGGTAGAACATTCAAAGAAAGTCGCTTCTTTCCCCGCATACAGCAGAATCAGCACTTTTTGAAATGGTCCACCGATGATTCATGGGTGTGTGTCGCTAGGTCAGGAAATACTTGGATTTCACTTGTCATATCATGTGACGCAGACTAACTCAAGCCATTTCTGAGATGACTGGCCGATGTTCTTTTAATTTAAGAAAGAGACACACTTTTCAAGGCTTTCTATCTGTGATGAGCACACACAGATTTTTTTGTTTCAAGAGGCAAACACTGTCTTTATATTAAGTGGATATTAGCTCTCAACACATTTAGGAACAAAGCAGCAAAGAGTGAATGGCATTCATTTTGTGTGAGCCTTATCTGCCAAGTGATCTGAAAAATGCCTCCCATTCCATTTGGCCGTCACGGTGACTCTCAGCCATGCAGAGAGAAATGCTGCAGGGTGGCTTCGCAGGTTCTTGCACATGGTCTCTTTCTGACACAGGCTCGTTCGTAGTTCTCCATTTGTTTACATAGTGTTAATCATGGACACTGGATACGTTCTGAATGGAAATAATTTGTTTTTTGACAGTAAACGTAATGAGGTTTGGCTAATTTCTAATTAAAGCCAGTTCTTGTTTGTGCTCTTATTTATTTATTTTTTACCTGCAATTTCCTTAAAACATCCATGAAACCATAATCGGTAACTTTGGTTAATATCATAACAGTTCACAGTTAACGCATCATTAAATCCTGATGTTGTGGGGGAAATTGCCCAGGGCAAAAATGGGAGAAACCCATTTAAAGTGTACTTGAGCCTAGGACTGCTCGATTATGAAGAACATATTAATCACGATTATTTTGGTAATAATCGAAATCACGATGAGGACCATCATTTATTTTTTGGTATACAAAACAAGAAAATCTTTACACTTAAAAAAATATTAATTAAGACAAATACAATTCCAAAACACTATTATTATGCAAGTTCTTTTGGACGGATAAACAATTATTACATTTATTATTTTTTTAATTTAAAAAAGGTGCAAATGTATTAATTTAAACAACTCAAAATTAGTATCAATAATCCTTTTATTATGCTGATTTTGTAATTGTGCAGTACTAATAATGGAAATTGTAATTGAATTTTGTTCAATTGCGTAGCCCTTCTTGAGCCTTGCAAGTGGCCATTTACCAAATAGCTGAGACTCAAACTTTATTCATAAAAAAATCATTAAAAAAATGGGGATTGTTGTACTCACCAACTTTTTTGATTCAGTTACTGGTTCGGTCATTAGGGGCTTTTCCACCACCGGAACTTTTGGAGAACTTTTCAATTTACCTTGGTAAAATTCGGTTTGCGCGATCTTCCACCAACATCATTTTCCGGGGTAATTACATTCTGCAGAGTCTTGCTGAGCCAGGCTGGAACTTTGAGGGGCCGGGCTGCACTGACCAAGTCTGATTGGTTGGTCAAATTTGATGGTTTGTTGTTTTTACATCGTCCTTGTGTTCCTTGTGGAACTTTTACAACCAATAACTCCCTTTTCACAGAACTCAAAGATCCTGGGCTTGTTGGTGGAAAAGCAGCTATTGTTTTCCAAAGTAAAAACAGATGTTTGCAAATATCGTACATTGATTAAACACAAAATGTAATCAATCTGCTTTTGTGAAGGATGACAGAAATTAGTGAATAATTATTGTTGAGAGGTAACCCCGCCCAAAAAAACAAAAAACAATTGTCAAAAGAGTCCAAGACTGTCTTGGTCAGTGATGATTTCTCTGCCTCCACTTTCTTTTTAGGATTGGCTGGTATTGACAGGAATGCAGGTTTCCCAGCCAATAAAATGAGGGCCTGGAGGGGTCCTGCCCCAAGACCAAAATAACCCTGTAAATACACTGCAGGCACTATGAGAACTGGAGCTGGCCCAGCTGATGAATGCTTTGTGTACAAACAAGGCATGTTTGTCAGCCGTGTACTGCTGAACCATGCAGGCCTATAAATGTTGGTCTTTGTTGTGATAGGCGCCAACCTCTCGTGGAGGGGCACTTTGATACCAATCTTCGTGTGTATTCATGGACACAAAATACTGTAGGCAGGTTACATAGTTTTGTTGTAAACATTTTTTAACATGACACTCAGCTAACCAATAGGCATCCTGTATAGATGTTTGCGGATGGTGATGATTTCTTAAAATATATTTTCATCGGATTGAGTGAAATTTTCTTTTTTCTTTTCTTTTTTACTATTTTTAACTTTTAATTTATTTTAGTGTCAAGCAGTGTTCTTTTGTCACTCACCAAGTTACCAATTTACCACAAGCATATTCCCCTCTGGCAAATAGTCAAGCATTCGGATTAAGATTGGGTTACTATGCTGTCTTGCAGACAGAGGTGGCAAATCCAAGACCAGAAAGTAAAAACACTGCCACAGTTTTGCTTTAGCCCCAGGTGCTAGCTAGCTAGCTCCCATGGTTCTTGTTTACCTGCCAGGGACCTAGCTAGCTAGCTAACATCAAGGGCTAAAGCCAAACTGTGGCAGGGTTTTTACTTTCTGGACCTGGATTTGTCACCTCTGCTTGCAGAGCTCTCTAATCTTATTACTTATAGCCACTTAAAATGACATTTTCTCCATTAAACGTTGCCTGATTGTCTTATAGTCACTGCAATAGACAAATTAAGTTTCTTAAAGCTAATACCACAAAAACACATGTTTGTGTGTGTACTTTTAATAGGGCAGGGTTGCTTTAACCAACACCTTCAGTCTCGCCACATTGATTGGATTGGCTCGACTAATTCCAATACATTTTTACCCTTGTGGTTCTTATCATTTTCCCACCCTTTGCTGTGAATGTTTAAATGGTGTGTCCAATTAAAAAACATGTTTGTATGGCAGTCATTAAATCAGACTCTAGCCCAGGGATGGCGCTACATCGGGGACTAATGGGGGCTATAGCCCCATCAGATATTTGTGTAACCCCAGCGAAGCACCTCTAGCATTGTATTTGTTATTCTAATATATATTTATAAATCATTTTAGCAGACCTATGTATTGGTAAAGCTGTGCGTGTCTTAAATGTGGTGTGTGCTTATATCGGGTGCGCACAAGTAATGGGGCTGAAGTTTCCGCAGAAGATGTAAAAACAAAAAAAAAACAGTGGGGATGAATTCTCTAGACAAGGTTCCTCTTGTTATTCCTGTTGACTCCAGCTATCAGACTAATATAGGGGAATAGTAAGAGTGGGAGGGGGAAACTGAGCGAGGAGCGAGGAAGATGATGAATAGTGACTGTAACTCCGCCAGTTGAAGGAGGGGTGGCAACACAACCATTCAACTTGCTTTTGCGAGCGAGAGTTTGTGAAGCTCGGCAGGCAAAATGATGGCACGTGGAGGAGCAGCGTTCACATGGATGTGTTAATTCGGAGCTAGTTGGACACTTGCCGGTAAGAATTTGAGCTTCTACATTCTGCAGTTGGCAAGAAAGTTTATTTTGTGCTACTAGTGAAGTGACACGAAGGTAACTAGACAACAGAAACACGTTTAGAAACGACAATGTGATCACCTGTCATTATTGCTTGCTATGTGGTGGTATATAATAATTGTGTTAGTAAGACTATGACTTGAATGTAACAACCTCCTGAAAATAATATATGTAGTTTGTAACACACAAGTGCACAGCGTGTGGCAATAACGTTTTTGCTACAACAGGTTGTATATCTCGTCATCTGAGTGTGACTACCTTTGCACAAAATGTTCGCAAAATAATTTGTGTCCAACCAGTTTGGTTAGACACAAGGAATGGTTGTTTTCATTTCATTTTAAATTAGACACGATTCTGTTAAAATCATACTCTCAGTCAAAAAAGAGAAAATCCCAACCTTACTTGTTTTAAAACATATATAGATAAGTTCTCCTATTGTTTTAGAGAAAAAAAAAGTATTACAACGTTGGTTGTTGTCCTGTGTTGTCTGTAGAGGAAGTTGCTTCAACTCTGACAAAAGTGGGAGTTGTGATAACTGAAGGGAAGAAAAGGGAAGTGATGCACTTTGCTTTGTTATGATGATCATCTTTGACTTTTCCTGTGCCTTAGTGGGAGCTAATGTTTACACATTCACTTGAGGTGGACTAAATATAGACATTTGTTTTGCATTGTGATATTATGATTCACTGATGTTGGCAGATTTGTGCTATTTAATTATGGTGGCCTAGAGAATGCTGTTTAGCATAAATGCTCATCTGGATAATTTCATGCAAAGTGTATGACTATTTGTTATGTTCGTAGGCAGAGGGTTCAACTCGCTGCAGACACCATTTTGCAACACGTTCACGTGTACACCAATCCACTTTTACATTTAACTCCGACTTTATCCGAAGAGCTTCATACTCTATTTGCCTTACCATATGTTCACCTTTAATGTAGATGCTTAGTACGAAACCATGGTCTGTTGATTTCATGCTTCCACTGTTAAGCGTCTGTTAAGTGTTGTGCACCTGTTGCCGTATGTTCCCCATTTGAACATGTCACTCACTCATAATGCTTTTGCCAATCTATGCTCTTGCATCTGCTCTACTAGCTTTTTATTATAAGGGACAGTGTGTAGAATTTTTCGATTTTTCAATGTTCATTCATTAAAAAAATGTATTAGTTTCAATAATATGCAAAGAAAATGTGTTCTTTCACGTCAACGTAATTTTAAATATATATAATTGTAGGTCTAATAATCGCTATGTATATTACATAGGTCTATTAGTTCAGCACTAGATGACACTAAATTCTTCCCACTGTCCATGTCACATCAATGGTATTATTTATTTATGTATTTTTTTTTACAAATTATTGACCAACCTAGTGTTAAAATGGCTTGATATCTTTTATGATGTAATGATAATAGTTGAACAAATATGGAGTTCTTGGCGTCTCCTGAAAAGTGACTATTTTGGAGGTACAAGGTTTCTGCCTAACACCAGCAATATGATTTTGCATCATTAATACAAATACATTAAAATGGTGAACAGCTACAAATAAATTTAATTTCAGAACCACTGCAATAATTTTTTAATGATCAGACTTGAAATTTCACATATTTGTATCTTAAGGCGACATGACTCAGTGGTAGAGTGGTCTTGCAACCCTGAAGTTGTGGGTTCGAATTGCCAGTTGCGGTGTCATCATTAGGCGAACGAGTAATCAAAATGTAAGGCGGAAAAGCGCTATATAAATGAAGTACTATTTAAGTAAGGTATCCTGCGACTTAAGTATCGGAATTGGAAAATGTTGGGTTGATTGTAATATTTTGTTTTTTCATATCAATTAAAAATCTTTACCACAGAGTTGCAACAACAGCAATAGCATTAATATAACACTAACAGTGAACAGTATACTGTATCTGGCAGGCCCAAGTTTTTTTTAATGTTCTTTGTACCACAAAACTACTGATTCATACATTTACATTTTGTAACCAAGCATATTTTCTGCCCTTTTCTCTCTTTGTTCTTGTTTGGTCCCATCATCGCCGTCATCATTCTTCAGCTTCCAGCCATGTGATCATCATCAGCAGAAGCGCAGCGCATTCCTGTTTGCAAACTTATTTTTCCTCTCTAACAAGGTAAATATGTCTGAATCATCAAATGTAGAATCACCATAAGGCTTCTTTGATTCTGCGCCTGCATGTTCCCAATGCTAATAATAATCGCCCAAACCTTTCATTTCATTATATTCCCCAAGACAATATTGGGAAGCGTGTACAGTATGAACATGAGCTGTGTGTCTGTCTGTCTTCATGCAGAATGTTCGGTGTGTTCTTGTCACCAAGGGCTATGGCTGTTTGTGTTTGTGAGGTCACATTTGCCGTGCCAGCCGAGTCACATTTGTCTTACCAAACATTTACCTGAAACTGAATACACTTTGTGTTCATGCTCATCGGCTCACTTCAAACCAAACACAGACACACGCATGTGCACAACAGTAAGAGAAGAAAAAATAATGCATGTTTCAAAAGAATGTTGTTCCTGAAAAGGAGAACAGAGAAAGCAAGCATGTTATTTTGGTCCTTGCTCATATTGTGAATGTGTGCGCAGTGAGGCGGATTGACTCCAATGTTATCTTTGTGTTTTTTGGGACTTTCAGCTTTTCTGAAACTACACGCCAATTATTCTTCATGTGTTTAGAGGGTCCACCTTTGTGTCTGTTCGTGTCTATACACTTTTTACCCCTTTGCCTTTGGCTGCTAAAAGCCCTTGGTTGGCATAGCACACGTCTAAAAATACACACACATATTAACACCATATCTGTGAGCACAGGTGTCATGGCCCCACACTGCCCCCAAGTGTATGTCTATGCACACTTTCAAATATGAAAGAAAAAAAAAAGAATGGTGTCCAACTGTCCATGGTCTGCACACCTCTGTTGACATGCATGTTGGTGACTAATGTGCAGAGTTGACCCCTTAGCCCGGCTTCCTCCGTTCCGTGTCTTCCCACTGGCACCCAGTGTTTGAAGTGCCGGGGCTTGTGACATCACAGCGTCGGACACACAATGGTCGTGCTGTCCCTGCACTGCGTCACAGATGCCTGCTTCCCCCGGTGGATGCTTGGCAATGGGAAGGCCAGTGTGGGATGTTCTATTGCCTGGTAGCCGTGTGTCACCATATGAGTTCAGGAAGCGATAGCCCACTTTGTGTGTGTCGATGTGTGTTACCATTTAGTCGGAGCCTTTAAGCCACACACTAGTTACATAATTGTGTGTTTGACAGCTCATATAAGCCCGTGGGCTTCTTTTCCTTTCCTGCTAAATTATTTATCCTGTTTTTCTGCTTCCTTGTGCATATCAATAACAAACAAATAAACAGCAGGACTGGAATGTAAATGTCATCATGATATCAACTTTCAGGGGCAGTAAAGTTGTAAGAAGTTGTGATCGATTTACAACAATCTGGTACATATAATGCATATAAATGAAATGACTAAAATTCATTGGCATGTGTCAAATGACACAAAAATGAGTCAGTCCCCCCACCAATTAACCTATTTAAATATTTTATAATGTGTTTATTATCTCCATGCACAAAGTTCAAGGTTAGAGGTTATGATTTGTTACTTGGTTTTGTCAGTTTATTAGCAGGATTAGCTCATAAAGGGTAAGACTAATTACAAACAAACTTTTGGAGAAAAAGAGATGAGATTTAAAGTCTGCATCATTAAATTTAAAGTTGGCAGGATGAGGACAATAAATCTTTAAAAAAAAAGATTTCAATCTCATCTTGCCAACTTAAAATCCTCAATGCAGGAAATTGAATTTCACTACTGCCACATGTACCCGAAAAAAGAAACTGCACACTCCATTCTTCACGTACACACTGCGCACATGACGTCACATGTGACAGACAGAGGGCGGGAAATTCAAACCCGAATCCAGTCTGAAAACTATTGGCCAGAGGCTTGCCGGAGTGCGTGCCCATTGTAAACAGCTAAAGTGTTAAGCTACTAATTAGAAGATGTTTGAGTTATTCATGGTCAAATAAAAAGGCTATTGTACAGATATTTTTGGGCAAATTGCTACTGATTTTAAACCTCATCTTAACTTTATATACGCCGTCATATATGGGAAAGAATTGCTGAACTAATTTTTATATATATATATATATATATATATATATATATATATATATATATATATATATATATACACACACACACACAGGGTGTCCTCGAGTTACGTCGTACGCAACCTCCGTCGTTTCGACTTTACTTTACTTTTTCGTTAATTTCCCACAGTAATCACGCCATTTTAAAGTTATTTAAAGTTATGTTGTTGTTACCTCCAGCAATGGGCGTCCATCCATCAGGTCAGCTTACCATCAGTCGCGTCACATTTCTGTGTTGCAAAGTTTTCATTAGCTCCTCTTTTCCGTCCGGCAGCAATGAATGTCCGTGCGGAAACACGAAATATTGGTTCCGGCATCTTCCGGTTCACACAAATGTGTTTTTTTTTTATTACGGTACAAAGTATACAATGTATTTTGATTTAAATATGAACTTTAACGGTAAAAACCGACTTAAGTGGAAATTCGGGTTACATCACCAGAGTAGGAACAAAACTCGTCCGCAACTCGAGGATTCCCAGTATAAATTAAAAAAATGTCTTGCAGCTAATTTCACAGCGAATGCGCTACTCCGTTTGTTGCGTAAATCTGACTATAATAACACAGAAAGTCACATTTCATAATTGTAGGAGGAGCCTTGGGACAAATGAGTTTAAAAAACAACAAATCAAATAACTGCTCATTATTACCACAAATATTTCGCCCATACTCTACAACGGCAAATTAGCAAGAGAAAAATAGAAGACAAGACGAAATTTAAGTAATCAGGACAATATTATTTTCTTTTCTTTTTCTTTTTTTTTATTCTTGTCCTGCCGACTTTAAATCTCATCTTGCGTTATAAAAAAAAAAAAAAAAAATCTCGCTAGGTGACCCTAATACGCCATCGTACATTGCCAATGATGGTACAGCAAAGTAGTGTGTTTACAAGTTTTCAGAGGTAGAAAATAGAATAAAAAAACGACATGTGGTAGGTATGTTTGCATGTTGTGATATAATGCAATTTTTTTTTTTTAACATAATCATAACTTTTCCATTTCCTGTTCTTTCCATTCCACATTTGACAAATAGGAATTCACTTAATTCCAAAATCTGGACAAGGTATTAACCATTTTGGGCTTTGCTGCAGTATGTGTGTTATTCAGAGACATTTAATAGCTTTGGGTTAGACATGTAAGTCTATTAATTACACGTTTTACATCAGTTTGAACAAAACTCTGTCCAGAGTATAAGTTGAACCAGTCAAAAAATAAGAAAAAAAACCCCACACATGAGGCAATGAAAAGAATGCATTAGCTGTACACCACACATTAGTTGCCATGACTACTGCTTCTTTTTCTGCTTTAATTTCTTCTTCTACTTTCTTTTGGTGGTTGGCGGGTGCTTTTGTTGCATTACCACCACCTTGTGGCCACCGGGCATGATGCACCAAAAGTATTTGTCAACCACCAAAGTCTACACAATTGGGGAGCAAGGATTTTGTGTGCCTGTCCAAGCTCTAATTTTTATATATAAAAGTAAGTCGCAGGAGCAGCCAAACTATGAAAGAAAGTGTGAGTTTTATAGTGTCGTTTCTTTGTCTTCTAAGGGTCTTTGATATAGTTGAATGTGTTTGAATGTGAGTGTTTCAATTTGTCGTTCTGCATGGGTTTTTCTTTTTCATGTGGGCGATCCGACAGGCACAAAGCGGGCAGTGTATGCCCCCTCTGGTGCTGAAATGTACACTTTGGACAACAGGCAGCTTGAGCCTTTCTCAATAGGAGCTGCCATTCTTATTGTACCTCACGCACAATGACCTTTTCTCTCTCTTTGTCTCTTTCCCCTCTGTCTTTCCCCTCTTCGTGACCATGAACGTCCAATGTGTGAGTCTGGCTCTGATTGGTGGTTTAGAACCTCATGTGACTGCGTCTGTGACTCTCAAAACAACACTGAGACGAGGAAAATGAAGTAGGAACCATCAGTCACTTCCCAGCACATCATTTGTTGACTCCAGCAGAGCTTAGTCATGCAGGGAAATTAACACATGTCATTGCAGAAGGGGAACTGGGACTCCCCACTGATTGTTTGTATCTGCATGTTGCAAGACTGTATGCGTGAGAGAAAACAGAAGGAGGTGCTGTAAAGAGGTCAGGGTGTTCCCCATTATCCCATTGCTCACATGACCGGAGTCAGCATGTTTTGTGGTACTCGCTTTAGCACCCTAGTGCCCGCCACCACCACCACCACCACCACCATCATCATCATACATTTTTAGATGAGTTTTTATTGGTACTGTGAAGTCAACCTAAATTATACATTTTACGTCCATCCATCCATATTTTCATATGGGCACATAATGTATTGACACAAAAACATCACACTCACAAATCACACCTATTTTAGAGTCTTCGTTTGACCAAACAAGCAAGTTTTTTTTTTAATTTGTCAGGAAGCTTGGATTACCTGTTTGAACCCCACACAAGTACACGGAGAACGTGCAAGAGATGATATTTTAAACCCAGAAAGTCAGAACAGTGAGGCAGATGTGCTAAACACAATAACGGCGCACTGCTTGGGAAATGATTAATCATCCTGAAAAGAAGTTGAGGAAAAAAGGAAGCGAAACTTTCTACTTGGTTATATCCGATGACACGTGATTTGCCTCGGGGAATATTCAAGGTCGACTGGCACTTTTTCATAAATAGTGTAGATTGGGAATTTTGTTATATTTCTATATTATCAAATCGACATTAGTCTCATAGTGCTACTATCAGATCAAAAGGTATTGTGCAATATTTTTGTATAATTTTGCGACTACTTTCTTGTACTCTGCAGTCTTAAAATGTGGCCAAAACGGCAAATAAATTAAATTTCAGTTATGAACAAACAAATAGAAGTACCACATTGATCAGAATATTCCACATTTTTTCCTATAATATAAAATTTAAATCTGGCTTCTGTCCAAGATCACACTGAATTTTTTTTTAATCATTTGCATTTATGTAATTCGAACATTTAAGCCTACATCGGTTTCAGATGATTAACATGTTAAACCAATATTAAATCATTTGACTATATAGAAATTTTAATTAAGTGCAACTAAATGTAGCTATTTTTTCCATTTCTCCTGAATTAGTGACCACGGGTGTCTGTTTACTTGGAGAAATAACCATTTATTGAAGGAGGCTTCTACTTGACCAAACATTTAGGTCTGCTTCATGACTAAAAAACAATGTTGGTGTGTATTTTGTTTGTTGCATGTTTTATTTATTAAATGATTACTTTTGTTTAAACAAAGACTTTATGGGTTGCTTTTGCAAAACAATAAAGCTATGTGGTTTTTTTGTATATTTCTTGGGGATGCTGCAGAATGCAGTATGCAGCTATCGCCATCCATCCTATATGGCTGCAATGGAAACTATCCAAATTTGATTGCTATCAATTTTTTCAACCTACGTTCTCTCACAGCTTCTTCTACCTCTCGGACTGGACTGCGGTGCGTTGACTTCGTCTCGCCCTCCCCTGCCCCCTCGCCCCCCAGCAATGGCCTCACGCATTGGTCTGCGCATGCAGGTAAAAGACATGAGCAACTTGTCATTTTTCAGTTATTTGTTAAGAGCTCAGTGATTGTACTTATTTACTTCCTTAGCTGATGCGAGACCAGCTGCAGCAGGAGGAGCAGCGTGAGTGGCAACAGCAGCAAAATGCAGCCCTGCATTACATGCAGCACCGCATGGCGGAACCACCTGCCCCCACTGCAGCCATTAGTACCCCTCAGAACTACCAAAGCATGCAGGTGCCCGTGGAGGTTCTTAAGGTCAGTGGGAGGAGCTGTATGTGATCATACACTCTAAAAACACTTGGGTCAAAAAATAACCCAAGTATGCACTCTAAAAACAGTTGGGTCAAAAATAACCTAACTATGTGTCAAAAATGGACCAATCCTCTACTTGTGTCTATTTGACCCAACTTCGAGTCAAGAAATGGGTCTTTTAGTCAATTCAACTCATAAATATTGGTCAGAGCCTTTATTTGGGTAAAAAAATGGTTATTTTGTTTAAAAAACAACAACAACAAAAACAGAAAGTTGCATCAAATTAACCCATAAAGTGGATTGGTCCATTTTTTATCCATAATTGGGTTACTTTTGACCTAACTGTTTTTAGAGTGTATTCAATGTAGATACACCAGTTCACACTCTTAATAGTAGAGCTCTTTAAAATGAAATGTGAGTCTGGGTCAAAAATGGACCGATCATCGACTTGGGTCTATTTGACCCAACTTTGAGTCAAGAAATTGGTCTTTTAGTGTAAAACAACTCATAAATATTGGTCAGATCCTTTACTTTGGTAAAAAATTAATTAATGGTTATCTGAAAAAAAAAAAAAAGAAGAAGAAAAAAACAAAGTTGGGTCGTAAAGTGGATCGGTACGTTTTTGATCCATAATTGGGTTACTTTTGACCCAACTGTTTTTAGAGTGTATTAAATGTAGATACACCAGTTCACACTCTTAATAATCTCTTTAAAATAAATATATCGTCGCCGTCCTGTGAAAAACACTTATGTCCATTTTTGTCTATTTTAATTATTTATTCATGTATTTATTTATATATTTTTTTACATTTTTACGTTTATGGGATGAAACGAATGTATTGCAGACATCACAGCAACGATATCAAATCCAATCCAATCAAAACAAAACAAAATATCAAAAATAATCTATAATAATAATAATAATATTTGTGCTTTCGTTTGTAATGCAGGTTGAGACCCACCTTGAGAATCCTACAGACTACCACATCCGTCAGTCTCGGAGGCAACAGGTGAAAGAATACCTGTCCACTACCTTTGCCACCAAACAGGTATCGGCCAATCATCATCCGTCATCAATACTGTTAATCGGAAGTTGCTCATTCGCTCTTCTTGTTCTCTCTGTCTCAAGATGGTTCACGCCGTAGCAGGGCCAATGCCGCCATCCCCCCCTGCGGCCATTGGGCCCACAGGGGGTTCAGCGTCTCTACCCCCACCCTTGCACTCTCCACACAGGCGCACTGAGCAGCTCATGACTGGCAATAGTGCACCCAACAGCCCAATGGCCATGCTCAACATTGGATCCAACCATGAGCAAGAGGTAGCGGGTTCGAGAGCGTGGCATAAGCCAGTAAACATTTGTTGTTGGTCATGTCAAATAGTGTAGTCCACACGAACCCCATTGAAAAAAATACCTCTGAAATATGACCTTATTGCATGCGTATAACATTATGAGGTTTGAATATTATCCCCATTATCGTCACATTTTATGAAAACATCGTAATGATTTAATTGGCCGTTGATAAACTGCATCGGCGTTCTAAAAGCCATTTGTGTCGTGCGCACAGTTGGTGAATAAATGTGTTGACTAACTGACACTGGCTTTCATTGAAGTTTAAATGCTCCATTATGGCCTTGTAGCAGCAATTACGACTTAACAAGTGACAGACAAACAGTTTACTATGCCAAGGCCCTTTGAACCTGGCAGACTTTGACCAAAATCTCTCTTCGCGTCGCTGTCAGCCTCTGTTTTGTCAGTCTTACGGAGAGGAAATAGCGGTAGTCTAAACAGTTAGCCTCCATGGAGAAGTCATCTTCATGAAACATGCGTCTGCAGGTGAGTTTACCTGAAGGCCTCGACATGTAAACGTCAATATAAGGGAATTTTCAGTATATAGATGTGGCTCGCATGCATGACTCGTCTTAAAGTGAAACTTTACAGGCTATAATAATGCTCATTACTCACATACGTTTTCCCGTCTTTTTTCAGATGGATGAGGTCATTGATGACATCATCAGCATGCAGTCCAGTTACGATGATGTTCAGGCCTACATAGACCCCGTCCAGATGCCCAACACAGTAAGTCAGGCCAAAACAAACTAGTGAATGACAGTATATGGACAAAAGTGTTGACACAGTCTTATTGATCAATTCATTTATCAATTAGTGCAGAGTTCATCTACACTGATTAGTTTTCTCAGAATTTTTATTCTTCAGCTTGGTCTCAGTCTTTGCTTCTGAGTAATTGGACAAAAATTCCCAAAGGTGCACTTCAAAATATTGAAGAAGTCCTTCTCAGAAGACTGGAAATCTTAATAGATTCATAACTTCCATTTTATGTCCTGTATGAGTAATACGTCTATTACCTAGTCGTAAGGAATGTTGTCTATATAGTGTCTTTTTTTTTTAGTTAAAATTTTTTTTTATGTTACAATTTGAACATAATGATTTAGAAGCATTTTATGCATTTAAAACAAATTACTACACAGTAACATTAACTTTTGTTCCCCATGTTAGGAAACCTCCAGAGTTCGTATTTATTTATATTTACAAAACAGGGCTCCAGTTTTTTAGTTTTTTTTACTAGGAACATCGTGCCCTTTATTGGAAATTTTACGGGTGCAAGTAAAAGATTTAAGGACACACACTTTAAATTGGCGTGCAAAGTAAATATTAATCCCGCAAATGTTCTCTATATTATTGATAAATGCCCTGAAATGTAGAGCAGAAGTTTATTAGCAACAAAAAATATTCAAGAATAGTAATTATTTAAAAAATAATAATAATAAAAATACTGGTTGCACTGGCATGACTCGATACAATTTTTATTTGCACCAAAAAGGCACAAAAAATGTTAAAGTTAAAAACAATATGTTGATTTGGTCATTGCGACTTAAATTTGACTATGATTCAAAGTGTTTATCATATTTATGCTTTTAATTTTTTGTGTCCAGACCCAAGCAACAATCTGTGATGTCACAAGCATTTTCTTGCGTAAACTCACAATGGTTATATTGATTTGAACATGCTGAGCAAGGTTATACATGCCAACAAAAACATGTCAATTGAAGACGAGGGGAGGGCAAAAGTAAGAATTAACAATTAAACTGCCGGCAGTTAGAGTTCAACTTGTTTACAAGATATTTGGAAGAAGGGAGGAGGAGGACGGGGAGGGGAGGGGAGGGGGATGAGGGCAATTTGTGCAAAAGAAAAACAGGCTGAAAGTCCAGTTAGGGGAAAGTTCACTCTTGTTTGGTGGTGGGGTGAGGAATATCTAGACGAAAATTGGATCAGTGTTGCTGAGGTAGCGTCCCGACAAAGTCTGCCTTGGAGCGAGGAGGAAGGACCCCTCTGACCTTGCTGCTGGATTAGAGGATGAAAGAGATGAGTAAGACATACGCCATTGTGGAACTTATTGAAGGAGAACAAATTCAGTTGGTAAGATTTTAAAAAGTAACTGCTGCGATCAATTTTGGCGGACTTGCTTGGTGCTCATGGTTCTCGGTGAAAGACTTTAATTACCAGCCTCGGGTCGCTGATTACATGTGGACGCACACGAGTGTGGGGGTGGAAGGCGTTTTAAGGTTGTCGCTGTGTGCGGTTACATTGCATGAATGTTGATGTTTGATTTATGCACATTTGTCTGCATACGTTTGTGTGTTAACATGCAATCTAACAACACAGTAATAGATTGATTATATCAGGACATTGATCGACACTGGCGCGTCGAGGGGTGTGAAGGCTGTGCACTGAATGAACTGCTGCTGGAAAGAAATAAAGATTTTATATATATATATATATACGATATCATATCATGTATCATATTATATAGATATACAGTTGGATTTCAAAATAAAATAAAAAATTTCCCAAATGACAAACCATTGAAATTCTTCACCTGCTAATCCTGATGGGGATTAAAGAGGCATACTCTTGGAATTCTTGGAATCTCAAAGTTTAGTGAGCGCCATTAAATACCAGGCACCTCTGAGGTTGATATTAAGAGTGTGTTTATGCGTGGACTGAAACACAGAGCCATACAGTGCCCCATGAAATTACACTTCTTTTGGGATATGGAGTTCGATGGGTCAGACAGTTTTAGCTGTTTACAAGAGTAACTTGATGGATATCTTACCTGTTAACATACAATTTAATAGACAAAATTAATTTGAATAGCATCTGATTAATGTTACATTTCACAGCGTGCAATTTACATACAGAGGAATTTGTGTTTGTTTGTGTGAGTGCATGTGTGTGATGTTGTGATGTCCGAGCTCCCACAGTAGCCAGCAGATAAGCTATCACTTCCTTTTGACATCTTTATCTTTCAGGCCTCATTAGTGCTGCCCCATTTGCCCTCACGCCAGCGAGTAAAACACAATAGGCAACACGATATTAAGAAGTAAATCAATATATAAATCAATTGAAAGGAAATCTGTAATTTTTAGTAGCCAGATCAGAGCTTTCAGTGTTAGTGTTGAAGTGCAACCTTTATGAGCGTTGGGGAATGTCTGCACACAGCCGAGGAGAGAATAAAGCCATTAGAGATAGATAAGATACTGGCCAGAGGATGACAGTCAATCATTGCTGTACGCTTGTCAGGGAGTCTTTAGGTGTGATAATATTGCATTATCCTTAGTTAGGCCTTCTTTACCGCGCACTAAAAATGGACACTTGCCTTCATAAAGATACTTAAACGAGGCTGTAAATGAGCTGTCTCGGACCCATAGAGAAATAATCTGGAGTACGGCCGTTTGACCTGTGTTTAAATTTTAAATTTTTTATCATTGACATTACATTTAGGAAGGAGCTTTGCCATTATGTGGAATATAGTATTCAGCAGTGTTTCCCTTTATTAGGCCAAGGCACATATTTTGCATTAGAAACAAATCTCCTGCAGACAAAAATGTGACATAAGTAGTTTGCAGGTTAATTGTTATTAACTCATTCACTCCCAGCCATTTTCACTAAAACAATCCCCTTCCCTCCCGGCTGTTTCACTGGATTTTGACTGATTTTGCAAGGCCCACAGATTATTGTGCTCTATTGCTATAAAAACATGAAACCTACCAAAAGAAAAATTAAAGTATCTTCTTTCATCAGGAAAAGAAAGTATATTGCTATCTGTTTCAGTTTGCAGCAATTAGCATTAGAATATAGCTAAGTTTCATCATTGTTCACAAATCTATTTAGAATTCTGAGTAATTGAGTTTTTTTTTTCCAACATGGTCCTGGTTCATTTCCTATGCTCAGCTGCCACCTGCTGGCCGTTTGTGTAATAACTACAAAATCTTCAACCCTTCTTTGCAGTTGAGAGGCTGCATCAAAGCCTTCTGTATGCTTTAGGATAAATAAAAAACAAACATAACAACGTGTGTAAATACTTCTTTGAGACACTTAAAACATTTGAAATAGAATGTATTTATATGTTTTTGGGAGCAAATAAGTTAAGAAGAAGAGCATTAAATTGTTGTATTTGTCGCTAAATTTTGTTGGCATAGATAAATAAGCAAAATTATATTGTTTTTAGTACGCAAATACCTTTAGGACCAATGAAGTGAAATTGAATTGTTAATGTACTTGTTAAGCTAAATTACCACTTTTGATTGTTGGTCTTCTGATTGTGTTTGCATTTGTGTGCCTCCTCCCCAGCTCCCTCTGTCCAGCAGCCACCTGGATGTGTACACAGGTCCAGGGATGAAAGGACCAGCCATTGCAATGACCAGCAATTCCTGTCCTGCTAACTTGACCATCAAACGAGAAATTTCAGGTGCGACCATTTTGCATGCTTCTTGATGATGATAAATGATTCTTTCCTGTGAAGCCACTCATTTTGCAGCTTTAAAATGTCTTCTTTTTAAAGAAAAAATATTTGGATAAATAAAAACAGCCTTTTTTAAAAACAAAACAAAATACAGAGCAATTTTAACACGTTAAGAAATGTGTTGCATGTTAAAAAGTAAAAAAATATATTTTTTCCTTCTTCAGTTTTAATTCTTCTTAATAAGTCACATTGTCACATTTCTTGTGAGCTATTTTTAGAACGGGTCCATTGACTGCTCATGTTGTCATCGGGCTAACTAGTACCCGCTGGCACCACATTTTTTGTTTGTTTGTTTTTAGGACTATCCTCATTAATCCACATCGCAAAAATACATCCGTGTATGCACTTGTCCTTGCCCCACCTCTGCCCCTTCCTTTTTATTGGTTTCACAAGAATACAAAACAAACTCCCCCCACCCCTCCCCTCTCTGGGAAAAAAAGCCGCTGTCTGCTCAAGTTATTTTCAAAGTAGCAGTTTGTTTAGGGATTTATGAAAGCAGCCAATCATATTGCAGCGGGACTCAAAAAAAGAAAAGAAATGCTCATTACCGGTGATGGACACTTTTAGGGGCAATTGAATCCTTGACTTTTTAACACTATGCTAAACAATCAAATTGGTACTCGGCCCATGCCTACGTGATGCCGTAATATTTTTATGACCTGGAATGGCAATGTTTTATTCATTAGCATTTTTACATTCTTACTCAAGTGCAAAAGAAGTTAGCTTCTTTAAAAATAAGATAAAACTGCTCAACTCATCAAACTGTACATAAGGAGTAATGCAAAGCTGATTTGCAAATTGTTCACAGATGTACTCAACTTTGTTCTATATTTACTAGCTATGCAAGTATAAAATCAAGTTAAGTAATGTAAAAATATCTCTGGTTACACTGGATTGGATTTTATTTTATCTTTTTTTCCTTTGAAAAGTTATATAAAGGTCAAAGAAAAAGTACAAAAGGCACATGGGTTAATTCTTTGAAGCTTGTCAGGCTTCTCACAATATGCTGAGACACTTTAAACTTTGAAGTTTTGTACGACTTAAAAGCGACATAATCTCCCCAAACATTTGCGTTCTTTCCAGAATCGTTCTACATCAGTGGCGTTCAACATTTGTAACTCATTCTTGTAATAATCATCTTACAAGTTGTACATGCACTTATGCAGTGTTTGTGTCAGCCACTAGTTGATGACTTTTTGTTTTTGCAAAGAAACAGAAGCCCGTGCCATGGCCAAGGAGAGACAAAAGAAAGACAACCACAATCTGAGTAAGTCTTTCCCGCTTCTAGCAAGTTTTCCTCTAAATGTAATGATTTTGTTCTGTGCATTGCATAATCTTACACAGGGGCAACACACACACACACGTGCACACAACTATAATCTAATACAGTTTTATGTCCTGTCTTGCTGATTTAGCTGACATAGTGCAAAGAGTGGGTGGATAGAGAACCTGTAAATTTTTTGCTGCTTTGGCAATGAAGTTTATGTAATTGCCCATGATTGTGTGAGCTTGAGTGGGTATGTGCAAATGTGCATCCATATACAAGTGTGACTTTCTGCGTGAGCCATTCTTTTCTCCATGGTGTCTTTTTATTCATCCTCTTTTGTTCATTCATTTACAGTCGAAAGAAGACGGAGGTTCAACATTAATGATCGTATTAAAGAGCTTGGCACAATGATTCCCAAGACCAACGATCTGTAAGTAGTTTTTGCTATATTATGTTTTAGTGGGGAGTGTGCATGTGTTAATGTGTAGTTTTATATGACTTAAGTTAGAAAAATGTCTTTAGATAAGCATTCACATGTTAGTCCAGTTATTAAGGCCATGTACACACATAGCAGGGTATTTTTAAAAACAGATATTTTCCTCCTCTGGATGTAGAAAAAAATAGTGTCCACACCACCAAAGAAAGAAAACATCCACAGCTAACCGCATTAATGCCTTTTTAAGTACGTTCATAACAATTCCAGACCTTAAGGTGGCAAAAGTTCCCAAAATACTATCCAATCAGAGTACGCGTCCATCTGGCCACGCCACTTCCACAAATTGCGCCTACAATGAGATGCATGCCAAGCCTCTAGGAGGCAGTAGTTGGCCAAATACTGTTTATCTTTTGACGTCACTTCACCATATGTCATACAAGCACGGACTGCCAGCCGCTGATCTGTATATACGCGGATCAGTGCTGTCAGTGCACACAAGACTTTTTTTTTTATCAATAAAAAAAATAAATACTTGTAAACAGTCAATGAGTGCATCATAAACGGAGCATAGATGAAAACAAAGAGGATGAATACAAAATCTCAAAAAACTTTTTTTTTACAACTTTTTTTCCCATTCACTCACCACACACACACACACACACCCACACACACACACACACACACACACACACACACACACACACATATACAAACATGGTTTCCCCGATGAGGAAGCAAATCCATGCCGCCTTTTTTTGCTTCTTTTTTAACAACTTGAGGTATGTGATTGAGTGACGCGTATAGAGGACGACGTAAATTTCCGTTGACTGACGGACACACGCGATCGCGGAGCCAGAGAAATACGCAAGTCTTCACTTTGGCCGGAGTTTTTAGAAACCTTCGTTTGCAATGAAAAAAATCCCCTCGAACGTGTGGATGACGGGGAAAGCCGCAGAAAAATATCTCCCGTTTGCAAAAAGCCCGGCTACGTGTATACATGGCCTAAGGTAATCAGATACTGTTTAGGGTTAATCACATGCGGTTAACTCAATTAATGATGATTATCATTTTACATTCCCATTTACTTGAGGACATAACTATTTTCAGCTGTGTCACTGGTAGCCGCTTCAACATTTCCTTTGCCTTTATGGGTTGCACAGTGATGTCCGCTGGAACAAGGGCACCATCCTGAGAGCGTCTGTAGACTACATCAAACGTATGCAGAAGGATGTTCATAGGACCAGAGAGGTGGAGACTAACTTCAGAAGGATGGAAATGGCCAACAAACAGCTGATGCTTCGCATTCAGGTAGTTTGCCAAATATGCCTACACGATCGTTGTTGCTATGTGAAAAACACTTATGTCCGTTTTTATGTTTTTGGGAATGCAGACGTCCCCAAAAACGTAAATATGTCAAAAATGAAGAAGAAAAAAAGGACTTAATTGTTTTTCACATAGCAGCGACAATGTAGTAAAGCCCAACACTATTCCTACACTGTGAGTTGTTATTGGGTGGGGATCTTTTTGCCAGAATTCACACAAAGTAAATAATAGACTACAAGACAATGTTTTAAGAGACACAGTTCTCCCACTTAAAATTATGACAGATGTCTGTAATTTTCATCATAAGCACGTTTTTACTGTGAGAGACGGAATGAGAAAAAAAATCCTGGAAATCACATGATAGGTTTTTTTAACTTCGAAATGATGGTGGAAAATACATATTTGGTCACCTACCAACAAGACAAAACAGAATGATTCATATCAGGTATAGAAATACTTGTTTTGATGCATCTCAGGTAACGACCAATCACGTTTTTCAGCTTGTGACTGTCACATGACCAAACTGAGAAAACAGGTGAGCTGTGATTGATCGTTACCTGAGCCCTGAGCAACTGTGATGTCATTTTTAGTTGACAGCAAGTGCCAAAATGGCCAAATACAATATTAATCAGAATATTATTATAAAGAATATTTTTGGGTTGACTTCCCTGTTAAATGTGGCCAGGATATGAGTAATTTTGGTCTTAACTAAACTATGTTGAGACAAGCTCATTACGGTACAATACTCATTGAAAATAATGACGTTAACAGGAGTTGGAGATGCAAGCTCATCTGCATGGCCTACCCAGCAACTCTCCATCTGGCCTGAACCCAGTAGACGTGATGGGCCCATATATAAAACAAGAGACCAGCCCAGAGAAGACCCTTTCCCACACTCAGACACAAGCACCCCACCACCACCTAACCCACAATCAGGCTCCGCCCCAACCCCAGCAGCATCACTTCCTCCCGCAGACCCACCTGCACCCTCAAAACCAGGCTCAGCCTCAGCAGCCGAGACAGCTGACCATGCTCCCGCAGCACCTCCAGCCCCAGGCGCCCATCCAGTACCCGGCCGTAGGCAGCTCCCAGCCCTTTGACTTTGCCCAGTCGCTGGACTTGTGCGACGGAATGCAGGCGTTCACAGACGGCATGTCGGGGCTGGGCGATCTGGGAGGACTGGAGATGCAAGGCCGTAGAAGCGATATGGGTTTCCTCATGATGGATGAGCCGCTGTCCCCCATCGGCGGCGACCCTCTGCTCTCCACCATGTCGCCAGAGGCCTCTGTCGACTCCAGTCGCAGATCCAGCTTCAGCATAGAGGATGGTGACATACTGTAAACACATGCATGCGCACACATGCACACTCCTGCAAGCACACGCTTTGGAAAAAAAGGGTGTTTGTACCACTATGAACAGCATAAAAAGGAAATCAATACAAGTAGCACAATGCGTCTAATAATTCTGATCAAATAAAAAACTCACACGCATGCAAGACTTCGCAACCAAAAAAAAATGGATAAGACATGAACTGAGGATATTGAAACTTTCATAGAACATTTTCAAGGCAGAAACAATACTGAGGTCAGAGAGTTTTCCTGTATGTTGTTTTTATGAAGGTGGTGGTCATTTTTTTATTCACATGATGACATTCTTGTACATTTTCTCATTTGTTCTTATCACCATAAATGATTTGAATGATTCTGAATCAAATACCGAAGGAGCAGCTCCGTGGTCCTGTTTGTATGATTTACAGGTAGCCTACAGTGATGCTGCTCTGTCTCTTTTTTTGTTTCGGTATGTCTGTAATCACACACTTTGTTGTCACCATGAGCACTGTGTGGTTGGTGTCATCCAGAGGCCATCGCTAGCATGCTAAGCTTAGCTTAGCATGTCTTTAAAGTGGCCACGTTGACATGCACATTGTGGGCTTCACGGGAGTGACTTTTCTAATCCTCACTCCCGGTGTACTTTTTATTAACTCTCACATGCACCAGAGCATCTTTCTACACATCATTGTTTCTGTTAGTGTGCTCTTTGCCATTTAAAACCATGTCATCCATATCTATCATACTCAGGTACTGTAACGGAATTCACAAGCAGGGTCAATTTACATAAGTGCTGATGGGAACTTGAACCTACCTGGGCCATGATTTTAGCATGATTTTTTTTTTCAAGGCGAGAGTTCATGACAAAAATTGATACTGTAAAAAAAAAAAAGAAGCCCACACACAGGATGGCTTTTTAACTTTACTAGAAATAGACCAACCACGATCGGTGGCGGACCGATCAGAGCAATATGTCAGCCATCTTTTTAGTTTGTTTTGTTTTCTATGGCTGTATGAGCATTATGGATGGTAAAGAAATGTGGTGATATATATTTTGTATTATAAGTAGGGATGGGCATTTGACTCCATTTCCTTGATTGATGACAGGGAGGGGAGATTTGCTCTGTGACTGTTCAGAACTTTTTTCCATCTCATGTTCTTAAAGACCACAAACCAGTTGTTGACAGCGCCTCTGCTGGTTGTAGCCAAGTAGTGCTACAATAATATTAACAATAATATTATTATAATAATAAATTGTAATAATAATATTACAATTAGTAATATCTCAAATGTTTCAAGACACAACTCTTCAACAATCAATTCCACACAATCAACCAAATTTTTTATCATTTTCACGACATCAATACATGATTATGCCCATCCCTAATTATATTGGTAAGTTATGTTTCTTTATTGTAGTTTGTTGTTTATTCTATTTCCCAAAGCACTGGAAACTATATTATTGTTTTGACTTTGTACAAAAATGATGATGATTATTATTATTTCGCCGTTTAATGCCACTAAGCAGCTTTTAAGTATTTTGTCTATGTTCTCTAAATGCATTTTTTTCCTTTTCTCCCCAAAACAACAATTTCTACCCCCTTTTAAAGCCAGTTAAAGCCACCTTTTTTGTTATTTGAGATGAAGCAAAGAGCCATTTGGGAACTTTTACTGATTAGGAAGATTTGTACATCTTGTACATCAGATTTGTATTTCTTTTCTTTTTTCCCTACTTTATGTATATATATATATATATATATGTAATTGGGCATTTATTTTTTTCATTGTTGTCTTTTAAGGCCAAATAGTAGATGACTCTTTTGATTGAATGTGATTGAATTCAAATTTCTCACATTGTGAATGTAAAGTTTACCAGTGTGTCTGGTCAGCGGGAAGTCAGTTTTGCTGTGTAATTTCCCTTTGTAACAGCGGTTTCCTTGGGAACTGTAAGACTGACTTCACATCAACTGTGTGCTAAATAGTTATCAGTGCCTGACCGTGTTTGTTTTTCCACCACAGTTGTGCCTTTTCCCCCATTTCGACTACAGTTTAACTGTTGTTGACAACCTTGCCCACACTCCCCAAAGAATCGCTCAGAACCCCTGTAATATTCCATTAGGGGGTGCAGTGCAGCACAACATACACAGGAGACATGTCCTGATTTGAAATAAGTTATAAAAATGTTTTACCAGAATCCAAGAATTTGCTTCAAGTGTTTTGTTTGTCTGGCGACATGTTATGCGTGTTTGTGTTTATTTTTCTGTTGTGTACATGGTATGCTTTGGTGGAGTGGGGTTCACACTACACACATATAGATTTTACACACATATAGATTTTAAACATTTTAACTTTTTTCTTGTGTGTGAGTAAGAGACCCTTATAGTATGTGGTGTACTCGAGAAGACCCACACATACCATACCTACAATCATTAGTTTTCCCCACACAAGATGTCTGATGTAGTACCATGTAGTCCCTGTGGGTGGTAGCATAGTGACACAGATTATCCAGACAGACAAGATCAGTAAAATAATTTAAAGAAGACGAACCTGAAGAAGCTAGTCTAACCATTTCTTATGTGGTAACCAGTAACTTATACATTGCGGTCGTAAACCTTATTCTGTTGAATATTTCTGAGGTATATAATACGCAAGGAAACTTTAATGTATGGCACATTTGATACACAGGGCAAGTGGGCAACTCATTATGACACATTAATAGTGAAAAGCTACAGACATGATAGACCATGAGTGGTTACCCCGTTACATAAGGTAACCCACGTTTCATATTATTATTCACACATCTTTTGGCTTGTGTAAATGTTCAATGAAAGAATGTAATTCCTTTTCCCCAAAAAATATTGTGGTGTGTTTGATGTGACGGCTTTTGTTAAGAGGCTTTTCTTGTTTTAAGGTGAATATGACTCTTCGTGCGCTTGGCTCCAGTCAAAGGTAAGACAGTCTAATTAAGCTTTCACTCACATACCACCTTTGGTGTTCTTTCAAAACATTTTTTTTTAAATAAAAAAATAAAAAACAATAGTGAGTCAGCAAACACTTTCTGTTATGTTTACGTTCTGTTGTAGGTCATTTGCAACTGCTTACTGACTTTAAAATAGCTTGTAAAATCATTTGTAGCCTATTTATATCAAATTTATAAACCATTTTTAAAGGGACTTTTTTCTCCATGTCATTATACTAATGCCCACCAGGGGACACTAGAGATCCATGAGTTGTTGAAGACTACTGTAGTTTCTTTAATTAAACTGCAATAATGAAATATAGAGTTGTCATTTGTGCAAAAAAATCGCAACCTAAAAATGTTTGAATTAAGTATGTTTTGTGTCATGCAGTTGAAATAAAAATATGTACATAAAAATATAAATGTTGAAGCAGGACATCGCACCTTTCAAGCAAAAATCACCTTTTGTCCCTTTCCCCTCCATCTTCTTATGATGTATTAGTCCTAGTCTGCTTCAAGATGAACTATAAACTGTTTAATAGTCCTTCTTAACTTAAATAGAAGTAATCTTATTTCTAATCCTCACATAGACACACATGCACACACACGCTGATGCACTGAGAGCATGTTAGAGTGTAGTCGTGGTGTGTGCAGCCCATCCGCAGGCCCATTCTCCAGGGTCTTTATGATGCTAATGTACTCCCTGGTCTAATAAATCCCTGTAGAGCTGCATAGAGTAGATCTTATGGTTCACTCCGATCACCACCTCCGATCTCACTCCAGCGCGCACACACATGCGCGGCTATTACTGTGGCAGAAGTGCCTGCCTTGCACTTCCATTGATACTTGGGAGGCTGTTTAGTAAAAAGAGGCAGGGGGAAAGGTTGAGACAAATCAAACATGAAGGAGCAAGTTAAGAGATGTTGACACTCCAGTTGCACTGTGCATGTGTGTGGCTTTTCACTTGCAGCAAATGGTTGCGGGCAAAACAGAAAACATGTCATTTTCTAGTGCCTTGGCCTCTTGGAGGTTTTAGCATTATACAATTAAAACTATCTCCCTTTATTCAACCCACACCTGCTCTCCATCTCCCCACTCTTCCTCTTGGCCACTAGGCCTGGATTTCCTCCCTCCGCCTCCCTCTCTCCCTTCTTCCTCCTCAGGGGAGCAGTGTGTCACTTTGCTGGAAGCCCATGGAAGAGAGGTGAAAGGGGGCTGATTGAGCTAATTTAGCCCCTGGATGTGAGAGCAGGCAAGGCCTCACCTCGTGCTAATAGACAGACATCAAAATGGAGATGAGGAGGATTGATGAAAGGAAGGAAAGGATAATAAAAACTGGGACTTTTTTTGATGGATTTATCTTTTTTTTTCTTAGGGGATATGAAAGCAAACTTTTATGAGTGACATTGAGAAGTTAGTAAGGTTTATGTGTGTTGCCTTGCTGATAGTACTCATTGATCCATCTTCCTCCATTAAGTTGCCGTCAATCACAGCCCGCTTTACGATCTGCTCTGCATCAGACTGATCCTCCTGGGCAACCAAAAATAATGGAGCCCACCACATGATGAAGATTGGAGGCACAATTTATAGCTTCTGAGGCCGTAGATCGTCGTGTGGCTCCTCCCAAAGAAAGTGACGCAAAATTGATTTTAGAGCCATTCTTCATCACCACTGCGGATTGAAGTTTCCAAGTTGGAGCAGAGCCTTCAAATTGATATATCATGAAATGGCATAAAACTTTCGAGGTCAAGCCGCCGTCGTGCATGACATAGCACAATACGCCACTATTTTTTATTTATTTATTTATTTATTTTTATTATTATTATTTTTTTTTTTACAGTTTCCCCCCCTACTAACGTGATACAACTTATATGTACTGGTATATGCCAGGAGTCCGCAGATACAAATAAAATGGAACCCTAAATACTCATGGTTCGACATTCGCGGATTCCTCGTGTGTGTGTGTAATTGCCTGTAGATGCCCTAATTTGAAAGTAAATCATTATTTTTGTCTAAATGAAATTCCAAAAATTGCATGGCATATGCAGGCAACCAAACTTTTCAGAGGAATTCAGAACTGTGAGGCAGATGTGTTAACCGTTCAACCACTGTGCCGCCACCACTTTCGATACACATCAAAATAGGCAGTGTTAATTCAACAGCTACAGAGTTAAATTTAACACTTCAAGTGTCTAAATTGGTCCACTCTACTTAAAGCAACACTTTTGAAAAATAACATTTTGGTAAGATAACATCTTTTAACTCTGAAAATGTTAAAATTACACTTCAGGAGTTAAAATCAGTTCCAACAAATTTAACCCTGAAATGTTAACACTCCAATTTTTGCTATGTAACATAGGCCTACTTCACTTTACCTACACCATTAATATAATTTTTACACTTGTATTACAGCTAAGAATATTAAAATGTGACTTAATTAATTGCCGCACATACAGCTTACCGCCGAAAGAGAGTTTTTGAATTTTTCTGTGGCACAAAGAATTCCATCATCGCAGAATGGATGGCGTTCGACCTTGGCGGTTCCACTGTGACAGCAGCCACATTAGACATTGTCACTTTTGAGCCCTCCTCATTGGCTCTACATTCAAATGTGGAAAAGAAGTGTCCTTTTTTGAAAGGTCAAAACTGAGAGCACATGCAGCCACCCGTCAGAGAGGCGAAGCGTCTTCTCTTTTCTTTCTGCCATCTTCACATTCTGTCACTGTAACTACCTTGACATCAGCGCCGCACACCTCCCCGTCCTTCTTCATTGCCAACTCCGCTGCCCTCTTTATTCTGCCGCTCCTTTTGTCCATCTTCTTCTACATATTTAATACTCTTCACTGACTCCCCTCAACCTCTGGTGCTTCCATTCCTGAAAGAAAAAGGAACTCAAATTGGCTGGAGAGATGAATAATGTCCCCGCCATTAACAGCGGCAAAGGAAAGGGTTGGTCTTTTCATGTATGTGGAGGTGATGAGACGAGGGGGTCTGATGGTGTATTGGTCAGTGTTTAGGGTCCGTCTCTTCTTCTTGCTTAGACAGCCGGTGACATAAATGAAAGGAAATATATATTATAATATATATATTTTTCTCCAAAATGCAGTCCATGCATAGCCTTTCTTGTGTTACTACCATGGTGTTTTACTCATCTTGCCCAGTAGGTGGAGTTAGTGGTCCGCCACATAAGCCAACACACCATTGAGGAAATGATTATCTAGGCCGGATGAAACTTGTGTGTGCATCGATAAACATTTTCAATCAGTTAGAGATTACAACTTCCTGACATGTGAATCTTTACCATTCCAAAACATTTT
The DNA here is from genome assembly GCF_054856555.1 of Leptonotus elevatus. Taxonomy (NCBI): domain Eukaryota; kingdom Metazoa; phylum Chordata; class Actinopteri; order Syngnathiformes; family Syngnathidae; genus Leptonotus; species Leptonotus elevatus. Next base: position 11,406,615 of record NC_141248.1, read on the forward strand.
GGACAATTCTTTGGGAGCAGTTTAATGAAGGCCGTTTTGTACCCCAGTCTGTGAAGCAAGGTCGTGGAAGAACTTGACCTGAACCCAATCAAAAAGTCTTTTGGGATGAAATCTTTCTGCATTTCCATACACATGTTCCACAATATTGTCTTCCATTTTGTTGCTGCAAAGACGTAGTTGACACTTCCTGTCTTCCATTTTTTCCCCCTATGGTTGTAGGCGATAGGTATCTCAATACTTTTTTCCTTCTTGTAGTGATTTGCAGTTTCACTTAATTGGTCAGAATTGAAAAAGAATAAGTTTTTTTTATTTTTATTTAGTACAAATAATGTGTATTTGTTTATCCATCTATGCCAGCAATGTACAGTGACAGGCAGAACAAATATAATCTCTTCCACTCTGTAGCAGAAGATCATAATTAACTTTTTTTTATAGTAGTATATATAGTATGTTCATTACCACTTTTTTAGACAGATACCAGTACGAGTACTCAACTCGTCGAGTTGTCACAGATACCAATACCAAATACTGATACCACTCGTTCATAAAACTCCCCCCAAAAACAATAACAGATTTAAGAAAGCCCTATATATGTCAATATAGATTTTTTCCCCCTTAAAATTGCATTAAATGAATGGCACATTTCTATCCTTCTCATTTATAAATTTTAGTTCCTGATCGTAAAACGGCCACCAGTATCGCCCACTGCGAGTGCGATACATTTTTTGTGTTTTTTTTTTTTGTAATATAAAATATGTGCCTTGGCTCAGTAAAGGATGAAAAACACGTGTATGTCAAATGTGTTCCTTTGAAGAAAAATGTCATCCTTTTGTAAACGCAAGACCCGTTCAGACAGCTCTAGTTTGGTCTGTTCGAATGATCAACGAGGGAACACAAATATGCCGCCATCATTTAGATTTGTGCTGGCTGCTAATTTCAGCTCGTCATTATTAAGATAAATAATGCATCTGGCAGAATTTGTCTCCTTTTGAAGGTTACAGACTCCATCTTTTCTCTGGCTGTAGAGAGGGATGTATCATACCCGCACCTTTCTCCTGATTGAAGCCTTTTTCTGGCGATAAATTTATGTCTGGGACAAATACTGGCTAAATGATGGCTAATTTCATTGTCCTTGATGGAAGAGTGAAAGCTAATGGTGTGGCACATAGGATTCATTCTAGCCTGTAAGCTCCTATTAACATCTATTTGTTCTGTTGCTGTGTTTGTTTCTTTCCACCAGGCACTCATCCATCCATCCATCCATCTTGCAAATCTATTTGCAATGTGGTGAGTAAGAATATGTTTCAATGAACTTATGATGTGAAGGTCGCAAAGATTAGATTTTTTTTATTTTTTATTATCCGCATCACTCCATGAGAAGAAGCTTATACAGCCTACAGCTGTTATCACATTTATGCCCTTCTTCAAGCTTCTTTTTTAGTCTCATACCGTCGTCTCCCCGAAGATAACGACGCGCCACATGACGCCGTTGCACCCCCCCCTCCCCACCCCTCCCACACTTTCTCTCGTAGGTGGAGATTTAAAGTTGTGTTTTAAAACTGCCACTGTTCCAATCCTACTTAACCCCCCTCCTTCTGCCTCCTCCCTTTTGTCTCCCCCCCCCTCCTGAGTATACCACCTAACCCCTCTGAACTTCAGTCAGAGTTAGTGAAGACTGAGAGTACACTGGGGAGTCGAGATAGACACAGACTTAGCTGACTGCTATTTCCCCACTTTCTCCACTAATAAGAAAACTTTCTCTTCTTGCGTGCGCAGGGAGATCACACACACTTTTACACCAGTTCACATAAACACTTTGCGGACTATAGTATTGGGGTACCTCGCGGTCAATGGTTTGAATCTTGGCCCGGGTCTATCTGACTGGAGTTTGCGTTTTCTCACGTGCACACGTTCTAAAACTGGTTCATTGAACCCTGTAAACTGCCCATAAGTCTCAATGTGAATATAAATGGTTGTGATTGGCTGGTGACAATTCCAGGGTGTACCTCATGGCTCCCCCTCATTAGAAAATGAAAAAAAATTCCTCAGGTTAGATTTATTTTGCATATTGGATCTACACGGATCAGTGTTAGTCTATTGATTCCACAAGAGTGAGACAGGTCCGAGTAAAAAAAAAAAAAGAAGTTCTGATGTAAAGAAAGAGAACATTAGCTCCCTCAAATTCTTCCACACCACATAGCAACACGATTAGCTATTTTCCTTCATTTGTTCACTAAAGCTGCTAACATCATTCTTTTGGTCTCTGTTTCTCATTTGGACACTCCACTAAGCTTTTTCAACCGATTCTACCAGTCCATTGAGGTAATTCATTGTCGTTCAAAAGTGTTACATAAAATTGGTGAGCTAGCCAGGACCTGACCAGCGGACGCTTTGTTTTGCCAATGGAAATGTGTTTATTATGTGACGAGGCTGAATGGAAAAGGACTTCAAGGTACTGCTTTGGGCCTGGAAAATGCACAAACAAAAATACTACAGGTCTAAAAATTAGGTTAAATAGGGTACATTCATGTCGAGTGTATCTTGACACACCGAATTGGAGAGTTTATGCAGAGAAATTTATACTCTGGGGGAAACTAACGACCCTCACCCAACCCATTTCAATTTAATTAATTGATGATAATAAGGGTTGACTTACAATAAATGAGTGTAATAATGTGTTATCAAAAAATGAAGAAAACACACACCCAAAAATAAAATAAAACCTTGCTGTCCAATAAAGATAACATGATGTGCGATCTTCATTTACTGTCAATATTAAATAATAGTGCTGTCCATGTACAATGCACTTTGCAAGGGAACCGGAAGTAAAAGAAACAAGTTGTGTGTGTGTGAACCAGTGAACGTGATTTCAGTGAGAGGCTTTTCTACAAAGGTCAATATATTCCACACGGTATCCTAAGAGGCAGGAAATTTAATACCCCCTTTTTGGTTGAATTAATTAATTATAATATTAGGCTAGCTCTGGGGCCCTTTTCTTCAGTGATTAAGTGAGCACATATCTTTAAAAGAGTGCGGTGGTCTCTGGGGGTGCTGGGGGCTTGTGAACCTTGGGGGTGGGGGGGGGGTACAGAGAGAGATGTTTAATACATGAGAGGACGGAGAAACACTGGCCATTTTGCTCACCTCCACAGTAAGAAAGACACATCATGTTCCGTGTTTAGACCTTCAATTGCGGGGTTGGTGGCGCACATCCCATCTCTGGTGTCTCGGGATTCAAGTTAGTGCTCCCTGTAATACGCACATGGCGTTTTCCCGGGTTTTCTTTTCAAATGCTTAAAGTGTAACAAAAATGGGGTGGAGTTGCCGTAAGTGAAAACACACGTTATGCAAACGGGCCCTTCTTAAATTATTGATGACGCAGCGTTTTAATGTTTAGGTCATCCTTGTGGGGCCAACCTGGAACATTTGACATGTTTTAATGTATTTCTCATTTTAAAATAGATATATCCATTTCCATGATCTTGTTATAGTTTCTATTTTGGGGACTATATGGAGAACTATTGGATGCAAAATTTTAAATTCTTATCAAATGATTTTTTTACGCATTTTAGAATTTAAACACAAAGTATATCTAAAAATGGTGACATAAAAAAATAGGACAGCATGCTGATTATATTTATTTAATGAGTATTAATTCCGTTAACAGCCCCTGCCCCATTTGCATGCAATTGTATTATTTCAACACAATATGAACTCAATATTTGCCTCAACTCATATATTTTAAGTAAATGCAACAATACATAACAGTGATCACTTTGTTGACCATTTTAATTAATGTATCTACAGTAAGTGTTTGAACATGATTTGAATAACAATGCGTGTTTGGAGCATCTTATAATGCTTAATTAATTACGTTGCATTAAAATCAGCAACAAAAAGAGCGTATATGACGCATGTACGGTTGCTAAGTGTCACAACATGAATTCATTCTAATGTTCTTTCTTTGAACATATACTGAGCCTGTGCTAACCAGTGAGCCGCCTGACAATGTACGAATGTGTGTGAGTGTGAACGTGAGTGTGTGTGATTGACAGGGCTCGGACGCGACGTCTCAATCATGATGACTTAATGATTCTTTCTGTCTCCAACAAAGGTGGAAGATGGAGACAAAGAGGAAGGGCAGTGATGACAAGAAGGTGATGACAGGGTGACAGACAAATTATGACTGGCTGTAGGAAGGCGTGTGCGCATGTGTGTGTGCGCACATGCCTCACTTAACCTGCACGCACACCAAAGGAGTTAGCTGACCCCACTAAATATCCAGGTACAATTAAGAATTCATTCCTGATCTGACACGCACAGTGCACTGATTGGACACCCTGAGGGTTCTGGGGCACTATTCACTTTCAAGTCATGAATTTTAATCACTTCAAATATACTGATCAATTATTAATTAAGTGACTTTAAGTGATGCTTGAAGTGATGATTTTCGGGTTATGCTTCGATGACGCTTGAGTGTTTAAGTGTGTCTCACAGGCCTGATTTTGCCTTTTTTGTCTTTTCTTGTAAATCATGTGTTAAGCTATACAATCATTTACTGTATCTAAGTAAAAAATGGCCAGAATTTCCATTTACATAACTGCCAATAGGAAAGGCTTTGGTATTGGTACAGGCATAGTATTAAAACAATACTGGACGCAGGTCAAGAGAGGTGTGTCATTATTTTTCCTGTGTTACAGGCTTAAGGGTGTCATCAAAGTCGTGTCGTGTCAAACTCATCTTAAATTAAGGGCCACTTTCACCCAAAAGTGACCAGTATGTCCGTGGCCTTATAAGCTATAATGTTATGATGCAAAGGATTACAAGTACATTCTAACAATATTCCCATTTAATATTATCTTATTCCAGAGTATTTTGAAAATTCTTAACAAAAATGAGAGCAAATTTCCGAATGTCATTTAAAATGTTGTCAATACGCCCTCCAGTGGACAAAATTAGCAACAACAGTTAATTTGAGTGAAAACCTGACATTTGTGTTGCGTTCTCGCGCGGGCCGTATTTTTACATCTTTGATTAGGATGGCCATGACGATGTAGCTGTGGAGGATCAAGAATCAAGAGTCATAGCGGTGAAGTGTGTAAGACTCCAGTCGGACGACTTTAAAGGGGAAAAAAACGTGTAGTTTGGATTTGAAAAACAGTGCATTTTTTGTGACAGCAGTCCTGCAACTTTTCTGACACATCTCATCTGTTGAATTCTAATTAAATACTAAAAATGAAATGTAATATAGGCTAATTGTAGTGGATTTAACAAAAACATTTTTAAATATTGCGATATGTTTTTTTTAATACCATATTGTTCAAGTCATTTTGAACTCACTGTCATAATTCCAATAAAAAAAATATGAATATCTTTGCTGAAATTTGTCTTTTCCTTTATCGTGCTGTAGATTCTCAGTCATGCAGTTTGAATCAAGGCAACTGGATTTTTTTTTCCTTCCAAAAATGTTCACCTATATCTTAGATAAATATGCTATTCTGCTAACATTATTTGGCTTTCTTTTTAGCAAACACTGTAATGTAAAAGAAAGTGTTTTGAATGTTGACATCCATCATAAAGTCTTACTAATATTGCCTCTGTTGTTGCCTCATTGTGTGGACTGTAAAATGTACACAATGTGCTTACATTATGGCAGAGCAAGAATACAGTACGCGTGTTCCGACAGCTCCTATTTGCATGTGTGTGACTATTCTATAGGTTAACCTCCCGAACAAGACCCGAGCGGGAACGGGACAAATTACAAATTACCTCCCTTATTAGGCCTGACCCCAAATTTACTTGCATGAATATTCATTATGCCGGCCCGCTCGGCTCACCAAAGAAATGAATTTGCCCTCTCCTCCGAGTGGACTGAGAAAAAGAAATGATTAATGGAATTCTGCGTGGTATGAATCCATCATTCCTCAGATGGAGGCTGGCCTGGTAATAAGGATCCAATTAGAGGCACACTGGGTGGGACACGGCAGGAGACACTGCAAGACAGGCGTTAAAACACTTGGACACACACAAACCCTCACATTTGGTCACTTTTATGTTCTATCAAAAAAAATTCATTAATGAAGAAATTGAGAGTTTGAATGTACACACTCACTCCCAGTCAAGCAAACGCCTCAATCTTTTTTTTTGGATGGCACCCAGTTTTGCCCCTCCTCATTTTTCTCCCAGGTTTTTTCCTTGATGTGATAAATTATTATTTGATTATTTTGAGTGTTTTATGTTCATATTACTAATGCTGTTTGGTTCTCAGGTGCTGAATGTTGTTGAAGCAATGAGAGCAAAATGGAGGTCAATACTTGTCCACAACCAACAGAGGGAGTGGTTAATCCAATCGGAACTAGTTTGCTGGCTAAAGAAATGGAGGAGAGGTACTGTAGCTGCTACTCAAAGTAATCATTTTATAACAATAATATATTTTAATATTACTAATAATGACAGAATGGACTCAAAAAACGTTTCCTAAGAGCATGGCCATGGTTGAAAGAACATCTAAATTTGCTTTTGTGGCTAAGGAAGTAGCAGAGGTTCCAAATAAACATGGACAAATTGACCTCTACTACTATTCTACTGTACTCCTTAGTTAATTATTTTTAAGATGTTGTTTACATAAAACACAATAACATAACACATATTCAGCATTTGTATCATCAATTATTTAGTCAAGTTGTAATTCTGACTCCAATTCGTTTTTTGCGAGAGTGTCTTGCTGAACCATACTTGTTGAACAAGATGCCCATGCCTCACCTGTGGCCAAGCAAATCGCACTTCCCTGCAGTGTCTTTAATATTCCTACATCTTTCCCCCTGCATCCTTTAATGAGTCGCTCTGTTCCTCTCCCTCATCAACTAAAACCTTTTAGATGAATTACATCTCCTTCAGATTGATCTGCAGCCCAGTGGCTTTCAGCGCTTTGCTTTTTTGATTGCGTTTAATCCACATCATATCTTCATTGGGAACAAATAGCCTCCGTGTGACGCGTGCGTCGGTGGGCGCGGTGCTGGAGAGGCGCAGGGTAGAAAGTAGAGAGAAGTGGAGATGTGCCAGCCTGCTCTCTGATCACATCCTGGATAAGACTTTCAGCTAATTAGCCAGCGCTCGCCTGTGAGTGGAGACAAAGACAATGAAGCTGCCTGCCTGCTAGCTCAATAGCCAGAAAGGCTGTTGAAAGAGAGACAGATTAACATTTGTTCTTTTACATGCCTCCCTCTCGCACTCGCACAATAACTTTGCTTATACTAATTAACAATTAGCAAAGACTAGTTGGCTAATTGTGTTATTGCTCCTAATCAAGGGGCTAATTACCAGAATGTCAATTTAGATTTAATTACTCAGTGCTTTGTTAATTCCCACTGAGCATACGTTAACCCTCCCTCCCTCCACACATGGCTCTCCTTCTTACTCTTATTCTGTGTTGAACCTGCTCCCAGGTCCTGCGTAAATAAGCAGATAAATGAGGGAAAGTATTTGAGAGAGGGAGGACCAAAAGGCAGAGGCGTTAATGAACATATTTTACCAGCGGGCTTCCAATTAGTCGCCTCTGCTGCCAACATCGGAGACAGGCGACATCCTCCAAGATGCACTCAGGCGTGCCTGCTCCAGGCCCACCTCCACCACACCCGCCAGTACCATCACCTCCACCCATTCCCACAATGACGGCCACCACTATTGCCACCATTACCAGCACCAACGCCATCCAAGAAGTGGTTAATAATGAGTTACTTCTTTGCATTTACTTAAGTAACTTTTTCGACAAATTGTACTTGCTCGAGTAGTTTTAATGCAACATACACAGTAAATTCTGTAGAGTAAATTTGACTCTATTTAGAGTACATTTGACACTATTTTGAGTGGGACCAAATAGACTCAGTTTCAGAGTAGGCTAATATTTACACTTGGAAGAGAGTAAAATAAAGAATTGAGAACAAATAAAAATAGAACCCACTCAAGGGCTGAGGAACGAACTCACGACCTTCAGCTTGGGAGTCAGTCAGTTACTGTTTGCTTACCTCCAAGAGGAGACCAAAAACAATGTTTTTGCTCGCCCACATCGTATACCTGCACTTGCCCCTCAGAGTCTCAGGTGGACTCGTCTGGTTTTTGCTTGGAGTTAGGAAGATTACCAGCTGACGCGAACGATATACTAACACACAGCAGGAGCTGCGTGGCTCAGAGAGTAGATCGTTGAGTTCGTTCCTCAACCCTTAAGTGACTCTTTTTTTTTTTTTTTTTACCAATTCCACTCTAAATACAGTCAAATTTACTCTACAAAATATACTGTACTTGTTTTGTTTTGTTTTTTTGTACTTACTTAGATATCATCCTCTAAAAAAGTTAGGGCCCAAGTCGTATTTTGACAAAAATTGCTATTTTTTGCCTTAAACAATCTCATGCTGCTGGCCACATCTGTGAAAATCGGCTACATCCTCAGTTAAACAGATCGTTCAATTTGACTAGGGATAGACCGTTTATCGGCCGGGCCGATTATCGCCACCGATATTCAGCATTTTGACAAATATTGCCATTGGCGTTTGTTAAAAAATCTTGCTACTTGGAACTGCTTAAAAGGAACTATTTATTTAAATTTTTAGATGCTGCTGATCCTGGAAACTTTCTGCACCTTCTGTTTTTGTTTGAAATTAAAGTGAAGATTTAACATTTTGGAAAACTTCTGTAGAAAACAATAGGGATTTATTAATTTACAGTGGTCCCTCGCTACTGCGCGGTTCACTTATTGCGGATTCACTATATTGCGGATTTGTATTTGGGTCCAAAATTCACGCATTACAGGGTTTATCTTGGGTTGTACCACCCTATTTTGTGGGTTTTTCAGAGATTATTACCCACCTCTTCATTAGTTTATACTGTATATTTAAGGGAAAAAACACTGGGGATAGGGAGTAGGCCTATTACTTATGGAGCTACACATTTATTTCTGCTAATAAAATGAATCAATGTTGCTACTTATTTAATATTACTTCTTTCGTGACAGGTTTGTTAATGTAATAAAGTGAATTGACAATTGCACTATTTCCAAGCAGTCATCCAAAGTTTTTATTTTTAATTTGATCTTCCTCACAACTCAGACCGTTTAGTGTCATTTAACTGCTCGCTGCTTATCTCATGGTAATGGCTAAGGAATGATGCATCATCAACATGTGCTATAATGTCTTGTCTAATAAGCACACTGTGGCCGTCCATTCATCTCCTACTCCAATGTAATTGTAAATGTTCTGTTGGACTCTTGTCCATATAAGTATTTTGTTTATTTATTGGAAATACAAGCATTATGTTCAGCCACAGTTTGGTGCTGTTGTGTTGCTTACAATTATTATTACCTGGCTTGAGGAGCAATGAAGATGCTGCACGTCCGCAAACACACGTGCATATCTTAAAAAGAGCAAGTACTTTCACTCTTCCTCTCTAACTGCCTGGCTCCTCATACTCCTGCCAAAATACCACAAGACAGGGTATAATATATATAATTATCCCCACTTACATTAGCCATTATGCCAGTGGAGCATTGCCTGCAAAATGACACACGACCTGTCAAGACTTCATTCATGCCATTAATAAGCGCCATTAGTGTCTGCTTTGAATACCCCTCTTGCTCACTGCAGTCATTTCAACATGTCATAGATTTTAATTTGAGGGTAAAAATAGCTGTGAGGATATTATGCACTCTCCCAGACAGTCTTTGTGGTCTTCTGATGGCGAGGAAGTTCACAGTGTGACCTTGGATTTTCTCTTTATTGGAATTAGAACCATTACTGCTCTTTAGTGCTGTAGGCCAGCGACGAGCGCTCGCGTGGTGGTGCACCTTCGCTTTGTGGTGTCCATCAACAGGCTTCAAATTTTAAGTTTTAAACCATTAATTTGTCACAGGTGACATTGACGTAACCGCCGGCATCTTACACAAAGTGGGTTAACGTGTCTTTAATTATTGCTATAACACAATATACGGCCACACAACAAGCCCTGGAAATTATGTTTTTTGGCCCATTTTGAGTCTGCTGCTGTCAAATTTGGCTGTTCATTTTCTGAGCAAAGTCGACATTCTTTGTGCTGTGATACTGTTAGCCTAGGTTTATTGATCAAGAAAGAAATATTGGATCTAAAGGACAGGTAAAACAAAACAAATAAAGAAAAAAAAAGCAAGAATAAAAATGACATTAAAAAACATCATTTGACATTTTTGTGCTCAGGTCAAAGTCATGTCTCATTTAAAAATATTGCCATTTACAAGTCTTCATACCAAAGAACTAAGTGGAAGTGAGGGGACCAGCTTTAGTCAGAAAAAACACAATTTCCACCATCTTGTGAGATCTATTAGCAATTACAAACCTTTTTGGATGTGTGACAAGTGGTTGCAGAGATTTCAGTTGTAGAGATTTCCCATCAATGAATAGGAATCGGCACATGTCTGTCATCCGCACCAAAGCCAAAGAAACCTTGGGCCAATGCGCCAATGAAAATCTAAATTTGGAAAGTATGGTACTACTAACCAAAGTCTAGGTAGAAACTAAGTGACAAACTGCCCAGCCACAAGTTTTGCCTGTAATGAATGACCTTCAGACCGGCCGATGATCACATGAACAATGACTGCATTGTCAGCCAATAAAAAGCTCTTTCACACTGCACTCAGCATGGCGCAGTGTGCACTTTTGTCAAGGTACGAGCCTGCCGCGAAATTGAAAAATCACTGCACATCCGGTAGAAAAGATGTCGGCAAAGAGATTTTCTACAGTGAAAACAGCATGGAGGAAAATAATCTCACGGATGAGCCTAAAATGCCCCAGATCCTGCCGTGCCAGTAGGATCGGATCTAAAGAGAAAGAAATGAAGGCACGCTGATCCTGCTCAAGACTGCCCCCTATAGGACATAGGTTTCTGGCCTTGGTGGAGGTGCTTTTCCGAAGTAAAATGTAAAAAAAAATGTCAAGCTTACAATTTAACCCAATATGGCTTTCCTAACATCTATATATGTGCAGCCTGTTTTATACAGTCCAATTTCCCAAAAGGCAAACCTCCCTCTTTGATTGTGTTTCTGTTGTCCCCTTTCCTTTGCAGGCTCTGTGTGGATGTGTACGTGTGAACTCCCCAACATCACATGTCTGTCTGACTGTGCAGCTCACTCCACCTCAGGAGGAGGCACAGGGGAATCTCCCACAGGTAAGAAGACATGGCTGTGTGTGTGTGTGTGTGTGTGTGTGTGTGTGTGTGTGTGGGGGTGTGTGTGTGTGTGTGTGTGTGTGTGTGTGTGCGCGCGACAGAGACACTGTCCCACAGGTACAACTTTGTGTGCGTGTGTGTCCCACAGGTACTGTAAGAGTTGGAGCCTCTTGACAGGCTGTGTCTTTGATCACTTGGTGAGTCAGTGGTTGTTTGCCTCGCTGCAGGGGCTAATTAACCAATGAAAGGACGTAATCACTAGAGCCTGCTGTCAATGCTGTACCTTGCTTTGCTCTTAGGAATCTTTAAATAAGGAAGTAGGAGGGTGGGTTTTTGTTTTTAGTTTTTTGAAGAGGAGCAAACTAAAAAAAATGTTTTTTAAATGTTTGTTCTGCAAAATAGTGTACTCTAATAGTATTCTAACAAAATTGTGAAAGTAGTCTAAACTCCGAACAGCTGCCAAGTGTCCGTGAAAATTAAAAAACACACTCGCAGTAGTGAACTCAATGACCCGATAACAGACTGTCTGTATTGTTGGCATGGAGTACAAAACACGCTGACCCAAACAAAACATAGTGAAGGAAAACGTTTCTCAAGTTGTATGGCATTTGCTGAGTTGTTTGCATATTCCTTTTGTAATGCACCTATGTACCATCTGACTTCTAAAAATAGCTCACCAATGTTGGTCAAAAAGTGATCAACGCAATTGTTTTAGGTTAATTATTAAATCCTAAAAGTTGGGTCAAATTAACAACTCAAAAAACAACCAGATTCTTTGGGTTAAATTAATAATCCAAAATTTGGGACAGTCCCTTTTTTTTTTTTTTTTACCTACAGTATATTGGGTTATTTTTTTACCCACAGTATATTGGGTTATTTTTTTACCCAACTATTTTCAGTGTGTACACACTACTCAAATTAACCCAAGTATCAGGTCGGTCTGCTTTTTACCCAAATTGGGTTGTTTTTGGCCCAACTGTTTTTAGCGTGTTGGAATGTTGTTGAAGTGATGATTTGAAGATTTATACATTTGAAGAGAATTGCAGAAAATAACGTGTTGTATTCAATATTTATTTCCTACCTAGTTAAATCATATGACTGGTAAACACATTTTACTACATATTTTAATCAGAGATGAAAGTAAAACATTTTTAGATGTTTTTTCCCTCTAGTACATACGTTTTCATTAGTAATAATAATAATAATAAGAAGAAGAATATGGTAAAAACCTGATGTGTTCAGAATTTTTTTTTTTTTTTTTTAAATCATCATTAAAAATACTTTAAGGGACACATAGCCACCTATGATTAAATGTGGCTGTTGAGCAGTGTAATTATTGTGAGAACTCACTGACATGCTCGGTACCTTCACGTAGATGAACATAATTAATTATGAATAGTAACACAATTAAAGGTAAAAGCAAATGTTTTATTTCAGAACAAACGTGTGTATCAAACTTGTAGCCCTTCGCATGAAGTAGCTCTCAGTTTCAAAAAGCTTGGTGACCCCTGGTTTAAAGAAAGAAAGTGCATGTTATTCCGAGCTTGAAAGCAGAGCAGAAGTGAAGCAGGGAGTCCTGCAGACAGAGTGGAGAACTAATAGTTGGTGTGGTAAAGTGATGAGATATTAGTTGGAGGCTAAATAGCTTCCATTTGGCCCTCTCATTCTCTCCTTCAGCTCTCCTCTGACTCTTTGTGAATGACAGCAATGTTAAGTGGCGTTTGACACCAAAGACGGAGGTGACTATGTGCAGGTAGCGTGTGTGCGTGTGTGTGTGTGCACGCGTGTGTGTGTGTCAGGACAGCGGTTGTGTAATGAATTAGAGACGTAGGCCTGATTAAAATGACTGGTAATTTCTCCGGGGAGATGAAAGCCTGGAGCTGCATGAATCAAATGAGTGGCGGGGATGACTCACCAGCAACAGCAGCAGCAGCAGCAGCAGCAGCAGCAGCAGCAGCAGCAGCACACTTCCTTCCGACTGAAGGGATGAAGACAGTGACATGAGTAGAATCACATAGGATGGATACAGGGTTATGTGACAGATGAGAAAGTAAGAAAACGAAAGCAAATTGAGGAAAGTGACGAGAAGAAGGTGTGCATGGCGCGAGTGGTAGGAAAGGTCTCAAGCCTCACTAGTTTCAATCTGTTCTCACCATTCCCGCCTCGATCTGTGGCCTCATTGCAGGTGACAGCAGTGCGGCTAAATTACCTCCTGCTGCTAGTCAAATTAAACAGACCATATAGGAGACATATAGAATGTGTGTGTGCGCGCGCTTATGACAAGAGTGTCCGTGGTCACATTAATGCAATTTCTTTTTCGATCCCTCCGTTCCCTCTGCCCAGCCCTGGATAATGAGCTAGCGCGCACCCTCCGCCCCTCTCCCCACACCCACCCCACTGGGCCTACCTGCTATGCACAAAAGGCTCTCAGTGCTATTTTTGGAGCCCCTTTTCTCATTTATCTGCCTGATTTGGTGATGATAATAATCATTGTGGCTCGGGGTGCCATATTCAAATGAACTGCCATTCCTGCGCCGCTATCGGCCCCCGGTATCGCGTCAAGCCACCACCCCCTTCCCCCCACCCGCCCACCCACGTCTTCCTTCTTCTCTACCCTCCTGGAAGCAATACAAAGTCCATTGAAGCAGCGCCACCTGATATGTTTCCTTGTTGAGCGTATTCAAATGAGCCGTTTGAAAACGAACCTTGTTTGCATTGTAATGCGGCGTGCGGCGAGAGGCGAGAGTGCAATTGACAACTTCCCCAGACAGGCCTTCTGTGAATATGAAATAGTTGTTCACACGCCAGTGCAACATGATAGCTTACATGAGGGGCTCTGAATGGGGTCTAACTAAATCAACTTTGCATTTGAAGAGGGGATGTTAGGCAGATTGTGCCACTCACCAGGTGTTGCCTCTGATAAAGTGCACACATGCAGTTATTGTTATTGAACATGATAGGATGCGAAAAGCTTTACAGAACCTCCAAAGTCGAACACATTACATGTTGAATTCCAAGTCAAAACAATTTGCAAATGCTGCTGTAATAAAACCTTGATGAATTGTGTAGCCAGTTAAATCACTGTACAACAAACCTATATAATACGAAAAATAAAGTATCATTGAGCCAGCATTCATTTACTATCACACTATTCTTCTATGCCACTTGTGGAATTTAGATGCTCAATGCGCCAAAGCCTCATTAGATTTGATGTCAAGCATGATGATGGCTTGAAATTTTGCTGGACATTTGCTGAACATTTTGGTTGTTTAACAGTAGCTTACAACATTGACATTGGCTGCTCCACTATAGATATATGAATTAGTTTCCTCACAAAATAGCAATGGCTGCTATGCACACAGAAAAAGGGACTTAATGAAGAGATTTAAGTTTGGGATCTATACAAAAAAATAAAAGTGCTACTCTATTACTCTCTCCTTTTCGACTTTTTCGAAATAAAAACATCAAGGAGACTCCTGCCACTGTCATTGACATTGAAATGTATCCAAAAAGAATGAGTGAGACAGGACATTTTTTTCTATTTTCTTCTAAAATGGCATCAGTTGGAAGTTAAGATTTATGCATAAAAATAATTCTTCTTTGGTGACAGGTGTGTGTGTGTGTGTATGTATGCGTGTGTGTGTGTGTATGCGCGTGTGCTTAGCAGCTGCTCTGGATAATCTGGGTTGCTCGTCGCTAATGGCTGACTTGTTTTCTGGTCCAGCTGAGCTCTTAATTACATGATTGAGCTCGCTCTGGCCTAATTAAAGTGGTAAAGCATAGGGCAGAGAGAGAGGTAGAGAGAATGCAATCAGTGCAGAAAGTGACAGCGACTTGCAGCAATTTTCCTCTTAACGTCCCTTGGTGTTCCTCCAGTTGGCCCCTGGCTGTTGAGCAGGGGCCACAATCACCAGACTTATTCTCCAACACACTTAAATCATTTCACCTCCGGTTCTAGCCATCAAGGTGGCAGCGCGTTTGACGAACTGCAGGCTTGTCGATAAGAAAGTTAAACACCAAAACAAAATTATTATGAACTATAATTACAAGAGCCTGAGGAGCAAAGACCAAGTTTGCAAGACACAAGAGAGAGGGGACAATGTTTTTGTTGTTCCATTTTTTTAATCACTCTATGATGAGTATACTTTTGGGTCAATTAACAATAAAGATTACTTGATATCTCCTCATCCTTTCTTCTGTGATTTTTGGCCCGCAGTAATGAGATAAATATTTATGAAGGCTGAAAGTCCCCTGCCTCTCCTGCGTGTGTCAAATGCTCAGCATGATCAAAGCATCAGCCCAAAAAACACACTGAAAGCATTCAGGCTCTGCTGGCATTGTTTTGCCACTGTCCCACAGCTCCAAAACTGAGCATCACTCCGCCTCAAACATCATCCCCCTCCACTCATACCATGCAAAAGAAAAAAATCAGCTTCGGTTTGGGACCAACGTACTGTCGCTTTAAGATAAAATATTCTATCTTCTACATCATAATTATCTCCTTAAGGTAGAAATATTAGCATATCTAGCAATCTTATTATCTGCAAAATTGTCTCATTAAGTCAGCGGCCTCCCCTTGCGCCCACCTTGTTCTCCATTGTCCAAACTCCATCAGGGAGGGAGGCAGCTGAGGGGCATGGTGACTGACAGGAGGCGAACAAGCGCTCAGAGCGCCCCTCTGTGGGGACCGGCCCGGGCCAGCACGGGTCTGATGTGACCAGGTCCTCCTGAGGGGGGTCGTGATAGTTGCGTGTATCCCCGGAGATCAGATGAGACCTGATGCTTAGCAACATTTGGCTGGTCATTTAGGGTGTATTTTGGTTTTATTAACACGTTCACGTGACTTGAGGATGCTTTGCTGAAGCAATTTTTTTGTCATATTAGCCAAGTTGATTCATTTTTTGCTGTCAAATCTAGTGTTAGGGGTAGCCACAGTTTTCCTCACTCCAGTCAGATGACAATCATGATGACTGTAGGTTGGGCTTGCGAAAAACATGTAAAAAGAATAATAATAATAACACAGAGTTAATTCTGGATTTGAGGCATAGACTCTTAGAGGTGAAAGGGGTGTGTCTTGGTTCTGCCAATTAAAAGGCAACAAAGGTTTGTGTTTTAGAGTATCGGGATTTTCATTTTCATTATTGTGTAGTTGCAGGATTACTGAAAGGGCAGGGGTCCACTAACATGGTGCTTGTGATTATGCCCGTTCTGAAAATAGCTCACCAATGATGAGATAATTGTGATTTACTAGGGATGTTGTAGTAGTGGTGATTTGAAAATGTGAACACAGGCAGATATTTATTGAAATGCAACTTGTATTGATATTTATCTCTTATTATTATGAGAATCCTTACCTTGGTCACTGTCTTCACATAAGAATATAATTAATTAATTAATGATGATATTGATAATGATATTGTGATTTTCATTCTCCACACTTTTTTTTGCCGTGTGACAACTCCCATATGATACTTCCGATCCACACCATTCAAATTTCAAATTGATATTAAAAAATTCACACCTCCTAGGGTACATATCGTCTGATTTTACATTAATTACAGTATTCACACAATTTAACTTTAAATGTAAATTTTTCCCCATTTATTTTCAATGGGACAGACATTGACATTTTTATCCCACTTACCAAGCCCACTTCTATACATACAACTGATCATCATTACCACCTGTCTGATACTGCTCAGTGGTGCAGTTGGTAAAGTGCATTGTCCAGTAACTAGGAGGTTGCGGGTTTGAATCCCACCTTTGACTGTACATTGCAAATATATACATGGCCATTATGCTAAGTGATATAATGTATACCAACTGACTACCATATCGAGAAATGCATTACACTGAAATGATTAAATGAATGCTACCTTTCAGCATCAGATGACACTTTTCACAATAAATAAGCCATTAGCCATGAAGTCAAGTTAGCTCAGTCCTTAGAGCACACCTTCCACCACGGAGAACCTGAGTTCAAACTCCGCTTCGACCACATATTAGTCCATTCGATGGTTCGATTCTAACTATGACTATCATATCAGGAAATAGATTATAATTTCACTGAAATGTATTCAAATCTTAGCATTCAGCTATTCAGCATTCCAACGCAATTTCTGCAGAAATTGCACTTTGTTAATAAAATCATATATGGACTTTTTTTGTTTGCCTCTGCTGATATCGATATTTGGCAGAATAAAATTTTGATAACCGATTAATCAGTCGATTAATTTAGCAGCTATATAATGAACAAAATATGTACGGCTGGAAGGCAGGGAGCTAAAAGTTGGAGCATGTACTTTGCAGATTTATACTCATAGTAGGCCCGTGTGCCTCTTCCTAGGGATGTGGGCCAAACCCTGGGCCGACACACTATTCTTAGCCCGCCTGATGCTCTTAAATGGCAAAGCATACATTTGCTTAGTAATCAGAAAGGCAGGCTTTCCAAATTACATCTCCTGCGCTATTAGATATTAATGAGATGCCGGAGAATAGCCTCGTTTTCTAATCTGCAGAATTTAATCCCTGGAATGAAACCTGACACCAGAGGAGGCTAATGAAATCATCTTTTTAATCCGGGGAAATGTCCCTGGTAAGCCCACAGCTTTAAAGAGCCACGGGACACAACGACGGCAGACCAGGAGAAAGTTCTGGAAGAGAGACGGCATAAACACAAAGACTGCGAGTCTGAAAGGGGAAAAGGAGGCGCCGCAAATTGCACTCGTATAGTGTCGCCACGCTCTGTGATTAAAGATGAATTTGACCAATCTTTTTGACATTTTTCCACTAAAATGAATTCACACTATGCTCCTTCTCCCGCTTCCTATGTGGCATTGACTTGTTAATTAGAATGGTGGCCAGGCCAAATGAATTTAGACCTTCTTTGTGTAATGGTGCTGCAGACACCAAGCTGAGGGCGTTTAATTCTCTTCTCATCAACGTGATGGAAAAATCACCTCACTGCTTTCAGCTCCGGCCCTCATTAAAAGCAAGCCTACAAAGGTGCCGGGCACAATGGACAATTACATATCTTTTTTTTGCCTTTCCTTTCGCCCCCATTTTTCTTTATGAAGGCACGATTATGTGTGTGCGTCTGTAACCAAATGCTGTGCCGCTCACACTTCAGCGACCACTTGCACATTCAAAATGCTTTGCAAAAATATTAATGCTTACTTTTCTCACAAATCAACAATCTATTTGTAATATTAATATGATGTATAAACAAAATATTTGAAGCACACTTCAGTATAATGGAGCGCCAAAATGTTGCATCGATAAACACACACTTAAAATACGTACCTACACTTCTGTAATTCGAATCCTACCGGCAGACATCGGAAACTTGTGTGTGGATGTGGGCGGTGTGTATGAGTGTTTCCAAGTGTCAAAATACTTCCGAGGCCACTGTGTATTAATAGGCAATGTGTGAGACACGAGGGTCAAGGCGCGATATGCTTAACAGGCAATTTACAAAGGTCAGGTGAGCGGGATCAAACGGGTGGGAAGATCACGCCTTACACTTCTAAATGAGAAACAATCATCCCTGCAAAGGTCACCAAGACACAACCACGGATTAGAATAATACAGTGGGCCCAGCGCCTATCTGCAATGTCCTTTTCGCCACAGGGGGCACCATGGGAGCTGGGCCAGGCCCCCTACCTTTACAGGTTTTAGTCCGGTTCTTCACCTTCTTTATAATTTCAAATTGCCTTCTGAGCTTCTCGTTTGGAATCACAAAGGTTTTCTTGGCAAGAAAGCAAATGTGGTAACTAAAGTGAAATGACAAATCATACAAATAAGCAATGGGGTCATCATCATGCGCTGTTCTTTTCTGCATCAGACCCCAAAAAAATCTTCATAATAATAATAATAGGTTTTATAAGTTTATAATAAAGTCAATTTTTCCCCATCTAAGAAATTTGGGGCGCTAATTAGCGAACCGCCAGACTTCCCGTTCTGTGTCTCTCTGTTGGTCATTGATATTATTCATGTTTCTTCGACAGGTTGTGACTGAAGACAAATTCCTTGTGTGTTTTTACATATTTGGCTAATAAAGATGATTCTTATTCTGTATAAATTGTCATTATCCAATTAATGTAAGATTAAATATGAAAATGGTATTAAAATTATTGTGTACTGTTGCTACTTATTTTCTCAATATAGTATTAAAAATACAACTGCTATACATTTAAACAAATTTGAATTAATTATTGTTATATGCAGTATATAATTATCTCTATTTATCTATCCATGCATTTTCTATAGTGCTTATACGTTCCAAGATTCCAGGGACCTGGAACCAATCACAGGTGACGAGGCAGCCTATCACAGGTGACTACACCCTTGACTGTCAGTAAGTTCAAACTGAACCCTGCATGCCATTGAACCTGTCATCATTTTTAATTCTCGATGTGTATTTGTAATAATACCATATATTTAATACTTAAATGCTTGTAAATTCCTTTTTTCCCCCCATTTTGCATAATCTCTGTCTGAAAGATGGTGAGCAAACTAAAATGAAATTCAGTCCATGTGCAACATTACCATAATATATTTCATATAATTTACTGAATATAAAACATCTAATTGCTGTTTTGTGCAATGAAGAATGAAATAATGCGAAAACATTTAAAAGCCCGAGGTTTCAGTGCCATTGTAGGTGTTACGGGATGATCACTTGTTTCCTAGCAAAGCATCAACAGGGGGCAGTATTGAGTCACATTAAACAGACACAACTGTACTTCTCTCTCACAGGCCTCACAGTCCAGTATTGCTCCCTCCCTCTCAGGATTAATTACACTTTTTCAATTAATGGCCTAACAAGAGCTAGTGGTGAATGAATTTGAATACACACACAAATGCACATTGCACTGAGAGTGACAGATAAGTTCTAAAAGTGTGTGTACTGTAGACAAAAGTGCACTCAGGGATGAACACGGGCATTCCAGTAAACCCAGAAACAAAATGTAGAGAGTGATTATGGAATTAAGAACACACCACTAGCATGTTGTGACGAGGCCCCGGTGACAAACGCCCACACATCTGCAAACTGGGTTTCCATGGTAATGAGCTCAACTGTTGCAGGAGGACCTTACACACTCATATGCACACATATATACGCCACGCGCCAGGGGAGCTGTCAAGTATAAATTAGTGCAGCTGATGTGTCACAAGATGCCCCCCAAGGTCATTAATTGGTCAGCGATTGGAGGTTGGCATGTCATTTAGAAAAAAGATCATTTGCATTTACTGTACTTACTCCTCAAAAGCATCTTCTTCTCCTTCCAAGTGCTTCAACACGATCCTTTAGAAATGTCAACATTTAGAACACTAGAATATAAAAAAAAGCAATATCATACACAGAGCCTCATATATTTATAACTTGCCTTCATTTTGAAAGGGCCGAACAGTGAACGTGTTTTATTCTCTCAAGTACGGCACATTCTTATTATCATTCTGGAGTAAGTCGCAGTTTGAACAGATGAAAATGAACATCAATGGAGATCTGATGAGTCTTAAAGGCAGCCATTGTAGCTCAACCAGAACCAGATTGAAGGTCAAGAAATAAAATGGAAAATCTCGGACTTTTTGATGACATCCTTTTGAGCGCGGGGAGGTTTACTGTTCTTGGAGGGCAAAGGAGAAGACGTGTGTGTGAGTGTGTGTAGGAAGTACAATATATTTATAATAATGAAAAATCTAAAATGCTGAATGTGACTTTAACTAATCAGAGCAAAGCATTACATCACACTTTACACTTTAAACCATAATAAGAATTAATAATGTCTGCTCGGTGTATGCATTTGATGTCTAAATTAGAATACCATTTCCTCTCATGTACTTACAATAGTCTTCAGCAAAAAAGGGAAATATCTCACACACACACACATTCACACACTCAGTCACTCACTTTGTTTCTCCCCCTCTTTCTTTATTTCTTCAGCTCTCTCTGTCTCATTGGCCCATAACCACAGAGAGATGAGTTCAAGCCACCATTAAAGCGTTAACATTTTAAATATATATATAAAAAAAATCTTAACGCTCTTTTTAATTAAAAAGGATCCTAATAATCCACATCATATTATACGTCGCAGATTCATCGGTCAATTTAATAACAGTGAGGCTTTTGGATCTTAATATCTCTGCTACCAGGTTTCCTTCATAACTGAGAGCCCGTGTTAATTACAGCAGCGCCTAATGGTGGGGAATATTCCGGGCCTCTCCGTGTTTTGATAAATGGCTTTCCACTAAGATTTATTCCTAATTATCTCATTTGTCTTTCTCCATTACTTTTTATAGCTTAAATTTATGAAGTCATTAAGACGTTAGTGGCCCTGATAATGATTAGGAGAAGGAATTGTATGAAAGTGAATTATATGAAAATGATTATGGCTAAAGGAGTGTTTAAAATGAGGGCTGCGGAAGGCTGGGCTTTTGCGTGTGCTTGTGTGTGTGTATATGTGTGTGTTTCTCTATCTGTGTGTGAAAGATGTATACCGTAATGGATATGAAAAGTCTACACACCCCCGTTCAAATGCGACGTTTTTGCGATATAAAAACTAAAAAAATGCCAAGGAAAATACAACTTTTTCCACTACTCGTGTGACAACACAATTAAAGAATATATCATATATAATCAACAGAGATAATATGATAGCACAAGTGTGCACACCCTCTAATAACTGGGGATGTAGCTGTGTTAAGAGTTCAACAATCGCATTCAAAATCATATTAATTGGGAAGCACACACCTGCCACCATTTAAAGTGCCATTGATTAACTGTAAGTAAAGTCCAGGACGCGACAAAATAATTTCAAGACATGGAACCATGCTAAAATATGGCACAACTGAACACCAAGACATGGATGTCCCTTCAAAAATTGATGAAAAGATGAAAACAAATGAGGCTGACTGAAACACTGAATAAATTGCTGTAATTTCTGGCAGGTGCTGGCTGTTTATTACATGTGTTAACAATCCCTCCAGTCTTCTTCATAGACGGCTACATCTTGCAATGCACCTGGAAAATGTGTTATGGTCCGATGAAACCAAGGTGAAACTTTTTGGCCAGTTACCAAAGCTTAAAAAAACAAAAAAACACCAGACCTACAGAGAAGCATAGTGGTGCTTCCTTTATAGTGTTTACGTTTTTCTTCAACTGGAACTGGAGCCGTAGTCAAGGTGGAGGGAATTAGCCAGTGCTAGCACAATATATTCTACAAGAAAGCAAAACACTAATGTCAGGAAAAGCCTACTAGAACATCTGAACTTGATTTGGCGTTAATCGGAGGCACTTTTAATGGTGGCAGGTGTGTGCTGACTACCATGAGTTTGAACGTGATTGGTACATTCTGAACACAGCCACAGAACCTCATGCTACAATGTGTATCACGATATGTATCCCGATACACGGCCTTCAATGCGATACTTATCCTCATATTTAACATTATTATTATGAGGGTGTGTGCACCATCTAAATTGTTTATTTTTACATCCCCACTTGAAAAAATGGAACAATGGAAAAATCTTTGCAAGGATTTATCTTGGTCACTTTTAATCCTACAAAAAGACGATATTTGGACAGGGGTGTGTTGACTTTTTATAGGTACTGTACATGGTGGTAGAAGTCGGCCTTGTCTTTTTCTTCTTGTCTCTATTTTTGGATTAATTTCTAGAGTGTAAAGTCTTAATCCCGTCGGTTACAGTATATTCAATTTAATCCTTATCTGAACTCAAACTCTCAGCCCTAAATCTAACCCATTGTACCCCTAATACTCATTAACCCTGACTCTAACCCCAACCCAACCCTTTCAACCTAATCCTAACCCGCTACCCACTATTAACCCTAACTCTAACCACACCCTAACAACCCTCATTCAGCCAAACCTCATATTCCTAGCCAAATGTACACAACCCAACCTGATCAGCTAAACCTAATTCCAACCTGACCCAACCATAACCCAACCGTAAACCTATAATTTATCATGCAAAATATGTACTTTGGCTCAGTTAAAGTTAGCAAACACTGCCTACACTAACCCTAAACCGAACCCTGCCTTAAACCTCAACAGCGTGCTGGTTGCTTCACCTCTGTGGCTTTTCGATATTAATGCAGAGCAATGTTCTTTCCAAGTAAGGATTTTACTCTCACTGCTTCAAACACAATCCCACAAGTTTTCCTTCCGCTGCACTTTTAATTCCATCTGCCCTCTCAGATAATGAAACATATAAATACAGAGGCCCACCGCTGGGGTTTTGGAGTGATGATCATTTTATAGTGCAAGAGCTCCCTTGTTTAATCCGGTCGATGAAGCCATTTAAGGCCCAAGACAATGGGGAACGATGGATCAAATGCGCACGAGTGTCCTGTCTTATTCAAAGGCTCTCTCGTGTGTCAGCAGTCTGTTCCGCCGCCCTCTTCTCATCTTCTCACTCGCTCCCCACACTGACAAGCTGTGTGCTGCAGATCATAAGAGGCCTGCGTTTAATGAATTAATTACTTGATTATTTAATCACCTAGATGAGACTCGTGTTAATTAGCCAAACAGCTGGGCCAGTCAGCAGGCCGACCACACACAAGCTCAGAGATGAATGTAAACACGCGTTTAAACGTCCATGACCATTTGCCTCACTTGTCTCCCTCAAGGGTACAATGCAAAACTGATATGTTAAAGACCATGTCAAGTTAAATCATAGTTTGGTATATATAACTTATACATGTTTGAAAATAATTGCTGAAAAGACTAAAATCGATGTAGTAGTGAATTTACTTGTAGCGTTAATTTATCACATTTTATTTTTCCTGATTTTTGGCCAGTGCATCCATGATTTACTTACTAAATGAACTGAGAGATGTATGTCTAGATACATTATACATGTTTGACTAAATTGTGCAGATATAGGCCTTTATTTTCTTGACCAGTACAAATCCAAAGTGTTGATAATTTTGCAGACGTGTGCAAACCAGCCTATTTAAAAAGGTGTGCCCTGCGCCGATGTGGGCGTGAACACAGCCAATGTCATTTTTCCAGCAAAGCAGCTCCTCTCATTTACCTTTAAATGTAGCACACTTACATCTCGCATGGAGACATCTCTGTGTGAAAAGGATGTGGCAATCTATGTGTGGCCTGGAGCACTGCCATTGCTTTTAGTGTGGAAACAGACAAAGTAAGCAAGTACCCTCTTTAAATCTAGAAGGAGCTGGTAATAACGGCTGGTGACTTACATATGTGTGCTGACCTCATGTATGTATTCTCACCCCTGATCTTTCGTTTGCCGTCCACCAAATAGCTGCGTGACGGCCAGTGAGATGAATTAAAAAGTAAAACATTTCTCAATAAGGATTTCTCTGTTGTGTTTAAATGCATGTGAAAAAGGTGTGCTTTTATTTCAATATAAAAAAATTGAGAGCTCAGTATTGTTCATTCGGTAATTTTACCGATTTGACATATCATCATTGCTCTCTTTTTTTCTTTTATTTTCTTTTTTTCTTTTGTGTGTGCGTGAGTATGTGCATGTGCGTGTGTCAATAGAACATTTTTAATACAACATTTATATACTGTACATGGAAACGGCATGTCTTCCCTTACGTTGTGTAAGTCTTTTTCGCCACACCGCCATTTTGCTCTCACATCAGACACACTGGTATTTGATTGACAGTTGACAGTTGAGCAGGGCGTGGTTTGGTTTGGTTTTATGGTTTCAGTACATTTAAGTGACACACCCACAGATGGATTTTTTTTCATTCTTTTTAGTCTTATTTTATTCATCCGGCTTTTTTTTTTAACCATTCAAACAAATGTTTGCTTTACAAGATCTTTAAGGATATTTTAGCTGAATATTTATCCCCATCTAACTCATTTTGTGTATTTTGTGTAATACCATTTTTTACCACTAGCAATGCTTTTCATTATAGCCTACTAAAACACACTATAGATGTCCACAATGAAATTTTAAATAGTCATATTAGATGAATTGTCCATAGCACTTGTATTCATTCAGGTC
The DNA here is from genome assembly GCF_054856555.1 of Leptonotus elevatus. NCBI lineage: Eukaryota > Metazoa > Chordata > Actinopteri > Syngnathiformes > Syngnathidae > Leptonotus > Leptonotus elevatus. The sequence goes on from NC_141248.1 coordinate 11,431,809, forward strand.
ACCGGTGAGCTGGAGCATATCCCAGTTAGCCAGCCAATCCCAGGACACATATAAACAAACAACCTGCCACACTCAAATTCACACCGAAAGAAAATTTATACTCTTCAATGGACCGAAGATGCATGTTTTTGAAATGTGGAAGGAAGCTGGAGAAAGCCCAGGCAAGCATTGGGAGAGCACGCAAACTCCACACATGACGGCCGGAGTCCAGATTGAAGCCCCCAACCACTCATCTCACTGTGCCATCCCAGATTAATTATCAGCATCAATAATCTAAAAAGGAGAGATAATAATACGTTATCCGTTTCCCCCCCAGCTGTCTTATAAGTGCACGCCTTTTTTTCTTTTAGTTTTTGCTTAACGAAAAGTTTTCTTACTTGATTGTATCTTCCAATGCTCTTCATTTGTACTGTACTGTCTTAAATGCAGCATCTTGATGTGTGTGTGTCCCCGCATGTGTGTGTATTCGTATGCATGCGTGTTCTGCCAAGGTTAATTGAGACACAAAGCTCATCTCTGCCCTGATGAGGGTCAGAGCACGGAGGCAGATCTGCATTGCATTAATCTAACCCCAATTTATGCCGCCACACACTGTCAGCCGCCACCCTGCCCCCGCAATCACATGCACACACATTCGCACACAGCCATTAATTTAGCCCAATTTGTGTTGTCTTAGCCTGCTCTGATGCATGGCACGTAACGCACACACACACACAGATTCACAAGCGCCTCGCGATTTGACGTCATTCCCCCGAAATGTCAGCGCTGTGTCATCCAACAGGTAAAGTTTAGAATGAAATTCAGCCAACTGCAAAAGAAAGCCGTTTTCTCCCTGAATATCTGTCTCGCGAGATGACACGCGCGCACACACACGACAGCCAAGATGTGGCCTCTATTATTCATGCGTAAGTTTCTTGCAGAATACTGGCCTGACAGAAGCAAAAAGCCTCGCACGCCACAAGAAGGGAGGCAAATTAAGCCGCCTCACTCCAACACTGAGGGACCATTAAAGTTGAAACGCCCGATCTCCCCAGCCGCCTTCCCTCTCCATCCGCTCACTCGTTTGTTCACTCCACCAGCTGGAAAGGTTAACCGTGAGAGTCTCTTACAGGCACTCCAGCAGACACACAAGTGATCTCTCTTTTAATTGGCTTTACCCACTCTCCCGCGCTTCCTCTCTTCTCCTTAGCGGGTCAGCTTGGCCACTGCGGGGCCAAACAGAGGGAGCGCACACACAGAGAAATACTCGCACGCCACGACAAAAAGGCAGACAGGTTGAACCGAAGTCTTGATGTGCAAAGGCAAAGTGCATGCGCGGGTGTGTCTGAACACTTTTAAATATCTCCATCCGACCAGTCAATCTGTGGTTAGTAGTACATGAGTAGTGGAGCTGTGTAATTGAGCTATGTGCCTTTCAGGCCTGCATAATGTCCTCATGCATGAAGCAGCTGACGTTGCTCTTCTGTGCACACTTAAGAACAATGACAAGTGGAGAGTCGTTATCATCCTCAGCGCTTTCCACTGATAGATCCTATAGCTTTTACTTTTATGGTGTTTTTTAATTTATATTTTTTTAATATAAATATTCACGTTTTTAAAAAATGACCGGTCAACATTTTGGTAGAATTGAAGAATAGTCCTACTTTTCATTGAACCTGAATTTAAACTTAATCAAACATGTATTGATATAATTATCATTTATTTATGCATTTATTTGCATATGAGCATACTTAAGAAAACAAACTCTTACAGGGGAAGTCAACCCAAAGGTTTTCTTTACAATAATGTTGTATGTTACCCAACTCGTCCAAACACGTTATCCTCCCCTCTTTGGTGGAGATTTTCATGCATGAATCGAAACTCAAACACAATCTGCTTCTTCCTCTGGTCGTTGAATCGGGGGAGACTGGTGTCTGTGGATCTCACTCTGCTTCATATGTCCGTCCTTCCTTTCCTCAGTCTCTCCTTTGGTCTCTTAAGGTCTCCCTAATTTGTTGGAATTTAGATGTTTCTGGGGTTGGTGAAAGACTGGTTGGTAACCCGGTGGGTTGTAGGTGCTGGATTTCTGAAGTATTCGGTTTAGGTGAACGGTATGGGATTTTTAATAGGTTTTAGGTGAACTAATGAATACACACACTCGCACGCACGCACACGCACCCCCCCCCCCACACACACACACTCACCCACATACAAAAAATAATAATAATAATAATAAAAAGAGCAATGATGATGACATGTCATTGTAATTACCATGATTGTTATTGTTTGAAGTTTGAGCTGATGCTGAACTAACACAATTGTAAACAGCATAGATAAAGATATCCAATCGTACAACTTGTAAAAAATATTGGATCCTGTTCTTTTCAACTCAATCTGGCAGCTAACAGGTCTGGATAGGGGAGAAAGAACCACAGTGTGAAATGAGCTACACGCTACAGTGACTTGAGCACGCTGGCCAAGAATCAGAAGGAGATGACGAGACAAGGCCGCCCGTGTTACGGCAATTATTCTGCTTCACCTCATATGACGCTTCGGCCGCTCGGCAGCCATTATCCGCAGACCGCGGCGTGTGAAAGGACATCATCCACTTGTCTGCTGGGAGGTCGGCCGCAGCAATCTTTGCTGACACCCCTCCATCTGACGGAATGGTCCTAGGAGACACGGAGCATGCTACCATGGAGAAACAGACTCATTCCCACCTGCCCTGACACAGATACGACTCAAAGATAGCTGTGGCCAGTATATGAGCTTCATCATGGTGATAATGGAGTAACGCCGTTCAATCATCAAGTTGAAAACTTACTGAGATCGTATAGTTCATTCACATGTTGCAGACACTGAAAATTTGAAACATTGGTTGAACTTTGTTTGAATATTTAATGTAAACAATTTTTGGGGTTAATTGTTTATTTATTTTTCCACGCATTTTAATTGTTGTCAATTATACGTAGGATTTTGCTATTTATGGGCCAGGCGAGTCCCTATCCTCTGTAAATGGCGGCAGCCAACTGTAAATAAATGTAAATATATATATTTTTTAAATGGATATACTGTATTGCTTCATCGTCTGGGAGAATAGGTGATTGGTTATCTCTTTTTTTTTTTTTTTACTCATTCATCGTCGATCAGTGATTGGCTGAAAAATCCTGATCGCATAAAGCCTACCGCAGAAAAATTGCGCAAGAGCTTGTTTTAGCGACTGAACCAAACTTCTATTCCATAGCAAGTTTAGCTGAGAAATCTTAGGAAAAAAATAATGATGATGATTTTTAATTGTAGCTGGCATTTTCATGATATTGGACGGATCCAGACTTACTGTGAATGACAAGTCTTTGTGAATAAAAACATTGCACTGCTCATTACACAATGTTGGAAAATGTATTCATATATATTGTAAATTGAACAATTTGTTTGATTTCAGGTTTATTTTCCTCATCCGAACTACTTCTCATGTGGCGTTACTGATGTGTTGCAGTTTGACTCCATGCATGCTAAAGCAGGTAGGCAAGCACATGAATGAAAGGCACTGACAGGAAATGGTTTTGAAAGTTGTCATGGTAACAACAAGGGAGCGTTAGGACCCAAATAGTGTCGGGGCCTCACGCTGTCCGCACGCTCCTTCGCTGAGTTGCAGCAGTTAGGTCACTTGGACAATGTCCTTTTGAAGTGTGACCACCGTGCTGCCGCGTGTTTCCGCTGGCGTTCACGCACACACACATACGATAGTCACAGGCGCTCGGTCAGACACGGGACAGGAAGTGAGTGTTTATGTGGACAGGGCGCCCCTTCCTGTGCCTTCCCAAAGGGACCCCCCAATCCCGGGTTCTTTGTCTGTTTTTAGGGCTTCATCTTTCTGTTTATAGGGTACCATCACTTCTTCTAAATATTTTTTTTTTAATTCCCTTTCCTAAACCTTCTGAATATGTCCTCTACGTTTACTGGCTGTGGAGAAACAAAGGAGTTTTGGTGGGCGGTTTCAATTACTTATTTTTTATATAGTTTTTGCACATTTTTGTTTTAAGTTCGAATGATGGCATGCAGTAGAGTCTTGCTATCAAAGCTAATTTGAGATGCACAAGAAACACGTGCACGTGTGTGTGTGCGCGCACATGTGTGCGGACAAGGCTATGGTCTGTGCTCTCTGTTTGCTCAAGGTGGCATGAGTCAGCTTGACTCAAAAACAGGAGCTCTGTTTTAGTGTGGCCTGCCAACGGCCTGCCGGACACATGCACACGCACGCACCTATACACGCACACACACACCTAGCCACAAGTCAACATATCTACCGAGCTAAACCGGCCTTTGATTCCACCGATGATTGCACGCGTTTTTGCCTTTTCGTCATTCTCTGATCTCATGTTCCCAACCAAAGTAAACACATTCAGTTTATATGAATATTTCATATTGGAGTTAGTGTTTTCGAGCATTGTGTACAAAAGTAAATCGTTTTGTAAAGCACAATAATTGTTGAAAGCATACACTACAAAAAGCTAAAGAGAGTTTTTGAAGATTACTTTTACAAATGAGTGAGCTTGGTTTCTATTAAAAAGGTGTCATGATGTCATGACCATGGAAAAATGCGGGTCCCAGGGTGAGACCAGTTGAGAACTCAGTGGTTGCTATCCTTGATTCAGGTATGTTAGCTTTAATAATTTAATCTGGGGTGAGGCTCCTTGAGTCCTCGTGGCCCTCAGAAGCACGTCACTGCGGTCAACGAGCCTCCAGCAGAGTTTGGATGACCGCCAGACGCATATATGGGGCCCTTAAACCTACGGGAGGTCATGTCATTCCAAATGTTTATCACCTCAGTGTTGATTAATTATTTACATTTTTAGTGCTGTACCTTCAATGATAGCCAAGTTCATTCATTTGTCTGATGGTTCACCTTTAATCTATTGTGACCACGCAAACATGCATGCGGTGTCATTAGCTATAAGTTATTTAATATTAGCTATCAACAACTTCAATAGTACACTTTCACCAATTGGGCCGCACCTTGGCAAGTTCAGTCTGTCACAGGAACAACTTGTAGGCTTTTTTGTTGCTTTTTTTAATCATTAAAATGAGTCATTGGACTATAGTTTAAAATATGTGTACATTTTGGGGATTGCTAGCTAGCTAGATAACTAACTAGCTAGTTCCCTAATTAGCTAGATACTAACTAGCTAGCTACAATATTTTCTCACAACACTCTTGCCTTCAAGTAATTCAATTTCACCTCCAGTTGAAGTTTAGTTTCAGATTAAACACTGAATAAAGAGAATTACACTTTATGTATAAAAACAATAATAATACATAACTTTGCTAAATTAATGCTAACACATAATGTGAAATATTGCCATTAAATAAATGAGTCATTGTACTACTATATAGTAGTTTAAAAAGTGTGTACATTTTGGGGATCGCTAGCTAAATAGCTAACTAGCAAGATAGCCAACTAGCTAGTTCGATAACTAGCTAGCTAGGTACAATATTTTGTCAGAACACTCTTGCCTTTAAGTAATTAAATGCCACCTCCAGTTGAAGTTTACTGTCACACTAAACATTGAATAAAGAGAATTACACTTGGTGTATTTACAGCAATCACATTACTTTGCTAAATGAATGCTAACACATATTGTGAAAATGTTGACAGGTAATATAATAGTACTCACAGCAGAAGCAGTCTTTAACCTCTGAGAAGAGCGACTAATATTGGTGTTGTACTGAGGAACTGTGAGTGAGGAGCTAAGAACATATCCATGTAGGCGGAAACACTGGAAGGGGCATCCCAATGAATATAAAATTGATGCAAAGTGCAATAAAAATTGTTTTTTTAAACTATTTAATTAGAACACCTTTGTATGTTTTTGTAAAGTAGAATATTGTAGAGTGCTATTTTTTCCCTCAATAAATTAGTATAAGTAAGCAACTAAAAATGTCTACATTTGGTCTTCCCCTTGTTACAACAAATAAAAATAGCAGTACTTGTCGTACAAGTAGAAATTTTGCATACTTGCAAGTGAAATCCATGTGTGAGTCATCCGTTAAAAAATACTCAAGTCTCATTTTGAACCAAATGAGTGGAAGAGCGCACGTGCACAGTGCAGATTTCGGGCAGTGCTTTGCCGACTCGGTGTGTTTGGCATCTCCCACCCACACAGATGAAAGTCAACTCTTAAGTGGCAGTGTCTGCTCAGCATGCACCTCCCAAGTCTGTCATATGTGTGTGTGTGTGTGTGTTTGCCATTACAGAGTTGTGCAAGAGTTGGCGCTCAACATCTTTCAATTTCTGCCTTCTTATTGTTTGCCTTGCTCCCCTTTTTACTTGGCATTCACAAGCATCTGGGATGGATAAAGCATTCTAATGATCATTTCAATTTGGTTTCAATAAGGTAACGTTCTTCTACAGTTTGTCACAAAGAGCCACTGGAGAGGGAATTATTTGTTTTCTTTTCAGAATCAGATTTATTAGCCAAGTACTGTATGTAAAAACTAGGGGTGTCGAAATTAGAGCGTTAATAATGCATTAACTTTATAGTTGCTTTAACTGAACCATTTTTTTTTATGATGATTAACACACACCCTTTATTTGGGAAGCCATGTACTGGGGGATTTCCAGACACTTTCACATCTCTATTACCCTCTAGAAATGTGCTGTATTGCACTACAGCTAATATACTCAATGTTTAAAAAACAGACCGATGCATTCCAGCTTGGAGAGATACTCGATAGTGCCGGTTAGCAGTTTGCACTGAGCTAGGTTGCTACAGTCACTTGATCTTAAGATGTCAGGCATATTTTATTCAGCAACTCCAGAAAATAGCTGGCCTAACGTGTTATTTCTGTCTCATTTGAAAAGCCGTTTTTCTTTCTTTTCTTTACAAAATAAAAGCAAACATATTAACATATTGTGCAAAGGAGCATAACAGAATATAACTAACAAAATGTATTATTAGTATTTATTATTTTATTATAATATTAATATTCATAATAATAATAATAAAGAAATGGAAGGAAATGGGGGGGGAAGCAAGTACAAAAACCTAGAACTAGAAATACAGAGAATGTGGCATATGAAAACCGTAATGATCCCTGTGGTTGTTGGTGCACTTGGTACAGTGAAGAAGGGTATGGCAGAAGAAAACATCAATAAAGTATCAGAGAGAGCTACTATGACAGAGATTCAAAAGATCTGCATGCTGGGATCTGCGCGAATCCTCAGAAAGGTGCGGACTTTATGAACAGCATAATTGACTTGAGTGACTGACGCTCTGATGATGCACAAAATAAACACCAACCAAGACAGTGATAGAAAAAGATAATAACAACAATAATAATAATAATTTGTGGGGACTGGGGTCAAGTTCTAATTTCCAATTTTAAAAATGCTTACAAGTTCACAACTTGCTTTATGTTCAATGTCCAACATGAAACACTAATGCATCTAGTGGCAGAAATTGACCTCAACCCAAATGTTTCTCTTTTTTTTCCTTTTTTTTTTTTTTTACAGTACAGTACATACATTTATGAACTATCTCGAAGTTACTGTAATGGACAAAAGATACAGATATACTGATATTAGGTTAACATATTTTTCCATACTTTTGAGTATGAATCCCCCCCCCCCACATTATTGTACATTTAGAGAAAAAATAAAATGTGGGATTAATTTGTGATGAGTTAATTGTAATAAGTTAGTTATTAAAAATCATGTGATGGGTCAAGTTGTAATTTACAATTTTAAAAATGCTTACAAGTTCTCAACTTGCTTATGTTCAAACAATACCTTGTTGCTGTCACCAATGTCCAACATGAAACACTAATGCATCTAGTAACAGAAATTGACCTCAACACAAATATTTCATGATTAATTAATTGAGTTAATTATTTAAAAATTAAAAATGTCAACCAAGTGACAGCCCTAGCACACAATTTTTCTTCACAACCTGTCTGAGAAACACAAAACATACCGACCAACAGAGAGAGAGAATTATGCCCCTTAGTGAGTTTCTTCTGTGACGTTTATCAGTTGTGAATCGTGAGTCGTGACTCTCAAGGCTGTTTTCACCTTACAGATAACTTCTATCCACTACGGCCACAGATCCACAAGTTTTTATTTCCTAGGATACCGATGAAGAAAAACCTGCAGGGAAATGACCAAACTGACCCTAGATCAGCGTCTCAGATTGCTCTGCTATAGCTTATGCAAGGATATTAAAATGACTTTAGTGTGTCTTGGAGGGAGATCTTTCATCAGTGATTCATTATCTAACAGATGCTCTCACAGAATCTATCTGTCACTGTCTTGTAAGGAAGATGTATGGTTGTAGTTCAACCTTGCAGGGATTGGATATTCGCAATGAGAACATCACATATTGGGTGGGCGGAGCTACTCTGAAGCTGAAATATACGAGATCTATCCTCCAGAGCCAGCAGAACTTGTGAGCAGCTGTAGAAAGCTTTTTCATCCTTTTTACGTCAAACACACATCAAATGGTATTTGATATGGTTTTTTTTGTTTTTTTTACGGCTTGCACACGCAAATGGTCATCTGGCCTGGTCCGCCCACTCTCGGGCCTGCTGCCTGCTTGTCTGTGCACTTTGTGTATGTGTGCGCTTTTCATGAAAAGCCACGGGGTTGCGGTCGCCTCAGTAGCTCTGCAGCAGCAGTAACTCGATACAGTAAACACACATTTTTGTCGCAGATCCAAGCTTGTCTGCTCGCCGTGATTTAGTTCCGCTTCAGCTTGTAAAAAAAGCCGTCGGGCATTATCGGGTAGGCAGAATGTGTAAAAAAGTGGATAGTGTTTAGTTAACACTGTTCAATATAGAGAAAATTGTCTTTAATTACATTTAATGAGAAGTAACCCAAACCAAAATAATGATCTGAATACAGGCTTTGTTTGGCATACAAATTTGATGTGTAATACAAAAGTAATGATAAAGGGTAGTTTGCAACCACAATCTCCCGTTTCCTCTGGCTGACATGAAGCCATGAAAGAGGAAGAAGTGTTTCTTTGTAAAGACTGACTCATAGTCTGGCACGCTTTTCTCCAACTCAACAGCTAGCATGCAATTAAACATTTGCAAACATTTTTAGGTCAAATGGACGTAATTACGAACACCGCATTGATTTGACCTCCAATTGGCGTGATCCAATTGACGCAATATGGTGGAGCTTTTAAGGTCAAATACAAAACGGGAGTGTTTGAATTTAGTCACGTTTTAATTGAAATGTTGTCATCTTTAAGTGTCATAAGTGTAAACAGAAGACCATTTTACCAGTTTGGTAAACTGCACCATTGTGTGATTCAAAAATAATAATAAAAAACTTTATTGAACAGCTGAACGTGTCGAAAGATGTTAGTGACTTTTGCGGCGAGTCAGTGAAATGTGCAATTAAACAAGTATTCATCCATGTTGCTTCTTCTGATTTGAAACAGATGCTTTTCAAGAGGCTGTGAGTCATTTAAATACTAGTACTTATTATTTTTAGGGATGTTCAATACCACTTTATTTTCAGACCCATACCAGTACATGTACACAGTCAATTCTGTAGTGTAAATTTGACTCTTATTTAGATATGGACCAAATAGACTCCGTTTTAGAGTAGGCACTAAGAAGACAGTAAAATAAAAATAAATAAAACTCACTCAAGAGTTGAGGTAAGAACTCACGACCTTTAGCTTGGGAGACACACTACCATCTGAGCTATGCCCCTCCTACTGTTTGCTTTTCTCCAATACATTGTTTTTGGTCTCTTGGAATTAGGAAGATTCCATGCAATCACGGCATCAGCTGCAGCTGACACGAGCAGTATAACTAGCAGAAAGCTGGAGCTGTGTGGCTCAAGGAGTAGATCGGCTGTTTCCCAAGCTGAAGGTCATGAGTTGGTTCCTACCTTGAGTTACTTTTTATTTTTTATTTTTTACAATTCTTTATTCCAAGTGTAAATAATACTCTAAAACTGACTCTATTTGGTCCCACTCTAAATAGAGTCAAGTTTACTCTACAGAATTTACTGTGTACTCAACTCTTGAATAGTCACCGATACCATTGCCAAGTGATACCACAAGTACTATTGATACATAAAAATTTCCCGAACAAACAATGACAGATAAACAAAGATTTATACATCCCAATATAGCATTTGCCCTTAAAATTGCATGAAATTAATGGCAATTTTCAATTCTTCTAATTTTTAGTTCTTGATTGTAAAATAGCTCCAAGAGAGTGGTCGAAACTGGTATCGGTCTCCGTCGCATGTCGCAATACCTTGAAGTAAGGCTGTTATTGGCACCATACCGATACCAAGTGTCAGTACTCGCCCATCCCTAATTATTTTTATTTATTGTATTTTCATTTTTTTTTTTACTTATTATTATTATTATTATTATTATCATTTATCTTCCATATTAAATTATTTATTATTTTATTTTATATTTTTTATTTATATTTTCTCTTCTTTGTTTCTCTGCTGATGTCTTGCATTGTATCTCAAACAGACGTAAATATACTGTACAAACTACATTACTAAGAACTGCACTGAAAAAAGATCATATTTGTAAATGCAACATGTTTGATTTGTTTCTGATTTTGGATCTTATGAGATTATGCAGGTGGCCACAACAACTACAGTACATGATTATTGGCAAAAAAATCAAAACAGATCCATACCCTAAATGTATTAGGGATGGGTGAGTACCTGTTATGGATATTGGGTCGATAACCTTGCCATATTACAAGGTATTGCTGCACACGACCTCTTGTGGCTGTTTTATGATCAGGAACTAGAAATTAGAATTAGACGAATAGAACATTTTATTAATTATTTTCATACAATTTTCAGGAAAAATGCTATACTGATATGTATTAGTTTTTTCTTTAAAATTATCCATGACTTATTTATTTATTTATTTTTTAAATCAAAAGTACTAGTGGTATTGGTACCACAGGCAGACAATATAACAATACTCACACGCATGCATTCTTCATCCTCTACGAAAAATGACTACTATTACTGCAGCATAATAAGCCACTTAAAATACTAATAATAGTCGAAACTCTTCTTTGATGTTTCTGAATTACCTTATTATAGTGCCCCTTGTGGCCAAGTCATGCACACCAGATGTTGCCGCAATTAATTAACAATGATGCACACATTCACTGTATACATTAATAGTCAAGCATATGGTTTCTATCCAGCAGTCGCCACATCCGTTACCACACAGCGTACGCCTGTACTGTATGCATACCTCAAAAGCCACTTGCAATCATCTTCAGCATGTCAGCAAGGCAAAGACAGAAGAGGCGAATGAATGAAGCAGGTTGCAAACTAGTTGACACTGTACTGGAGGTCCTTAAAAACACCAGCAACAAAGCTGCAGCTACAACACAGAGGTGACATTGTTGTGTCACATGTGACCACTATCAGGCGCATTTAATGGCCGCTGTGACCTGATATTAATAATGAATCGACTATTTCTTCCTCGAGGTGTCTTCTTGGACTCCAGTGGAACGGGGGTGGGGTGGGGGGTGTATTTGGTGTGAGCCAAGGGCGAGTGACTTGTCATGAGAGGAGTATTAATTTATGATTTCCATCCCAGCGTCTGACCTCATCACCTTCATTAGAATGCAGCCTTTGTAATTTCATGCTTAATATTCAATAGCCACTTGTCCCCTGTGCCCGCTTTGTGCATGGGAAATTTCTGCAAGGGATGTGTATCATTTTTGATTTGTTGAGTTTGTGTGTGAGCGAGCGAGTGTGAGTGTGTGTGTGTGTACATGGAAAAGGAAATGAGGGCTGACTGCAGCATGGCTTCCTGCAAAACATTTGCAGATGTCCAAAGACGTCCTCTGCATCTCTATTCCAATCATCGACTTCATTTCTCATCTGAATCGTTGCCATATATACATTTGTTTCTCCACTTGAGTTCCTCTACTTTACAGAGAATCTTTTTGATGTGATGTTAGTCCACCTCAGATTAATGGACAGCGAAAGGCCAGTCTGTAGGCACACGCTCGGTAGAGTGTACATTGTTTTCACCAGACACAACTGCCGACTCCTGATTGGATGCAACGGGCCGCAGTTAAATGAAGGAAGGATTAAGGCAAAAAAACAGAACAAACATCAGTAAAAACCAATGTCCCCTGTACTTCTCCACACACATTAATATCTTGGCCTAAGCAGACATTCCTCCTCAACTACTTTGGCAAGCCGTTAAAAAAACAACACATTAAAGGATTTGGTTCCGCATCAAGCCAGTTGTTGCGCCGTTTCTCGTATTTCTGACGTTTTTCTCCTCTTTCTGTCAGCTGCACAGACAACTAATCTGCCGGGGTTACGGGAAAACCTCCAGATACTAAAAGATGTTTTTCAAAACATATTATTGGAGAAATTTGAGGAGTGTTGAGCAACATTACTGTTTGAATATGAGGAAATGGCCTAGTTCGACTTTTTACAGTGATGAAAAGCAAACGCGGTGTGATTTTGTTTGATTGACGGCCAGTCTTATCTGCAACAGCCATCACGGCCTTAATAACGTTAGGTATGCTGGTTTATATGCGACGAATATGTCAATGTTGCCGTGCAAGAGTCATGTACAGTTTTCAAAGTGAAGTTGCAAGTTTTATTGTTTGGTATTGTGTACTGTGGCAAGACATGTCTGTATAACATTTACGTAGTTGTAAATAAGGAGTTCCGAGGATGTGTGAGGATGGACACACTACATTAGTGTCGGCAACTAAAGGGCCACTTGAAATAAGAAACCACGGGAGCCACATATCATTTGGGCATCTAAAATGAGGTTGGATTTTTCTTTCCTTTTTTTTCTTTTTAATTCTGCTGCAGACACCGTTCAAACGGGTGGCCCGTTCGAGGCGATATGTCAGCGCATCCGCCATATTGGATGTGGCAATTGTATTCGCCATGAAATCGGTAAATAATTATAAAGATTAAGACACAGTGGGATAATACAATCAAAGGTAATTGTTTCTTATTATTCCAATGAGTTGTGGCTTGATGATACATCGCCAAAGAGAAAGTGAACGAGTCATCCAATATGGCTGCGGCGTCAAGGTACTCACGACGGCGTTGCTGTCTGCTGTTTGTGTATTTACTGTAAATGCTGTCTAAGATAATACTTCCATCAATGGATGGATGCACGGCAGTGCTATGTGAATTCATCCAAATACATAGGGCCCCCCATGCATTTTATGTGCCCCCCTTAAGCCTGGGCTCTGGCGACGGGTCTGCCTTTATGGATATTGTCATATTAATCTTTTTACCAAGATTGACTTGAGAATTTTGCAAGAATTTTTAATCCAGTGGACATTTATCCATTTGCAGTCCACCTTTGATATGTTCACATTTTGAAACAGTTTTCCCAGTATGAAATAATGGAAGTTTCATAAACCAAATCACACCATGTTCGAATATTTGATCCAAAGAATCGGATTATTGTGCTCTTACCAATCTTCTGTTGTGTTGCACAAAAGGGGTCCAAAATGATGATAGGCATTATTTTTGGTGTTGTAAAAGTAAGGTCAAACAACAATTACAAAGATCCAAGTTTTCTGGAGTTCACATTGTTTATTCAGTACTAAACAAAAAGTTGAATGTGACTTCCAAGACAGAAATTGAAATGAACATAAAGTTGCTATGTTGTAAACAAATTGACATTATTGTGGACAACAGTCAAGTAACCTTTCATCTGAACTGTGATAGTTTTAAACTACTAGCAAGGGGGCAAGCTTATATATAAACCACTTTAGAAAAAACCCACCAAACGATTACAAATCTACAAAGGTAAAGGTAAAAAAGAAATAGGATGAAGGAACATTGTCTGTATGGTACAAAAAAATCTCTATTTCCAGTCAAATGTTTATCCATATGACATTTTGTAGATGCTATCCACTTCCAGATTGAGTTCTCTTTTTCCAGACCAATCAAACAGTCTTTAACACTGCATCCAGATCATCGCAACATGGCGACATTTGACCTTTCAGGAGCGAGCTTGTTTACTATTGCTAACATGGGGCTGATGTTTGTTTCAAGTGTAGTGCTCATAAATTATGTATTTCAGGAAGGTTCTCAGTAACTATTTGATTACACTGACAAGTTAGTGTACATGTGTTGTTTTAAGCTTAGTTAAACTGTATGAGATCAAATAAAATGTGCTGATGTCATAGTTAGCCTGCACCAAGTACTTAAAGTGGAAGTCAACCTTAAACATTTCTTGACAATAATATGTTATATGTGATCTCACTACTGTAAACATGACATTCTGATTAATATTACATTTGTGGAATATGAGTTATGAAGCAAAATCCGCCCGTTTTTATCCATCTCAGGGGGCGGCCATTTTGCCACTTGCTGTCGACTGAAGATGGCATCACAGTTGCTCAGGGCTCAGGCAACGACCAATCACAGCTCACCTGTTTTCTGAAGCTGCACTGTGATTGGCTGTTACCTGAGACCTGAGCAACATTGATGTCATCTTCAGTTGACACAAAGTGGCAAAATGGCCGCCCCCTGAGATGGATAAAAACGGCTGGATTTTGCTGCTTAACTCATATTCCAATAATGTAATATTAACCAGAGTACCATATTTGGGGCTGCATAGAACATATTATTGTCCCAAAATTTTGGGGGGTTGACTTCCACTTTAAAGAATACAATCAATGGAAATCAGTTATTGACCATTGACGGTAAAAGTAGTTTCACGGTGAGGACTCACCCCAAAAATAACTGATATTTATTTTCCTTTGGTTTTTGCCTTGTCCATAAAAAAATTGGTCCTTGTGATATGGTTGGTCTGGCGACAGAGAACGTGTTCCCAGTTAAAGTGCTTTGATATTTTGTATCTTACCCCAAACACGGCATCCTAATCCTTTTGTCGGTAGTATTCTGTGATCCAGTTGTCCCTTCATAAATCTCTGTAAAATATTGCATTGTCTTCCAGGGCTTCCCAGGATGATCAATTTCAGCATGTTGGAAAATTTGAGACACTCTTGGTCATAAAATCTTCTCCAGTTCCACGTGTTCGATTCCAGAAACGTGCATTTACGCGTTGCTGCTATTAGCGTGATTGTCCCTCTTTGTGTATTGTGTAACAAACTCAGACCCTAAAATAGGATTTGAATTCACCATCATCACATAAAACAAACCCTTCTATGTACACATTTTTATAAATCAAGAAACTACGTTCCAGTCATAATAAACTCTGCTATTTTTAAGAAACAAAATTGCACAAAATATGGGAGATATGTATCAGGTCATTTATAAAGCACAAGTGTGTGGCTTGAAAAGAGTGTGTGTGATGTTATGAGAGTTGTGGGCCTGTTATCAAAAGCGTACCATTCATACTACGAGCGTGTGGATCCAACTTAGCATAATGCCATATGAGATTTTCACTGGTGGAATTCAATTAGCAGTACCTGCTCTACGGCTAGCTTGGCCAAACCCGATAACACAGAAATGTGATTTTCACATTAGAGGAGAAATGCAAATATCTGAACTAAAATCTACCCCCCCCCAAAAAGGATTAATAGATTTGGAATCTACTTAGAAATGGAGGCAGTGAGCTAAGCCGAGAAGGCCATTTGTTCACAAAGAAAGACGAAATGTATTCAAGATAGATGCCGCTATTCTATTTCCAATTTTACCAGTTTTGACCATTTGGATGAGGAAGACTTCAGCGGACGCAGCCAAAAAGCTCCTCAAATCAGTAAAAATAAACACTAAGTGAACTCTGAAATGAGGAGAGCCATTTGATTGCGAACTCTCCCTTCACATGTTAAGCAGAGAATGTGACCATAAATGTCATCAAGCGTCGCCCGCTGATGTCCATCACTAACGTTCCTGATTTGATGCGCCCCATCTGCAAGCTGATGAATGACTCTCTCATGATTCTTCGCTGATTACGTCCGTTAAATGAGACACTTTACGAACAAAGGAAATGTGTCTATAAAATTGCCACAAGCCACCATTATTCTCTGTTTTGTACATTTCTCCGCGGACAAAGACATCAATGGATCCGACATCAGCCTCTCGGGCCGAGCGTGTCGCAAAGGCCGCGGTATGCAATCAAACCGCAAGACGTTAACCTTGCCAAGGACAGTTCTACAGAGAGCTGAGCTTCAATTTTTCCATTACGCCGCCGCTCTTATCAACAGAAACGCTAAAATCCGGTTAAATGGATCCATTTTCTCATTTGCCTTTAGAGGTCATTTTTCACGCTCGGAGAACTCCAGTCACTTACGAGAAGCTCCGTCGGAACATCCAGTCTGCGCGCGCTAGCGGATCGCAGCTGAAAGTCTGCGGCGCACGTCCAACTGCGTAGCGACGGGCCGACAGCCAACACAAAGCAGGAGGGGCTGCTGTTCGATCCATAAAAGAGGGAGGAATTCACCATTGACTGCTCTCAGAGTCTTTTGTGAGAGACGTTTTGTATTGCGGAGCCAATATAGTGAGAGCCACAGAGTCCTGGCCAAGCTATGACAACAAAGACTGAATGTAGCACTTTGCAGCTTTGACAAGACGCTGATCGAAATCGCTCCCGGGCTTTGCGGTGGTAAGATTGAGACGAGTGTGTCGCACCCCCCCGGGCGCCGTGACCTCAGGAGGAGAAGCAAAGGCTGCAGCACTCCATGCAGATCTCCAGACAGTCCGCGGACTCGCAGCAGGCGTCGATGATGCCGCAGTCCATGTCGCACGGCAGTTCGCAGTCGCCGCATTCCTCCGACGCGCAGCAGCAGCAGAAACACGAGTCGTCGCCGGCGCACGAGCCGCAGGTGGCGCAGTCTAGCATGATGTTGCACAGCGTCAGGAATTCACAAAACAGGCAGGCCAGGATGCAGTGAACGCAGCAGTCTGGAGACAAAGTTCACGCTTTCATGTTATTCTTCTTTGAAACCACAAATGTATCATTATAATTATTATATGAACATTTCCAATGTTAGTAATACTTGCTATTCCCCGGAAAAAACGGCCTGCAAGAAAGTGGAGCTTTTGCACGCGAAGAGGCAATCTGTTGTGCAAATGCTGTTGCGTCTCCTTGCACGCAGGAGAGTGTTACAAAAAGAAAAACTGTCGTTGAAACATCCACATATTTGTAAATACCACAGTTGCACACATTTGTAAATAGTTTGCCAAATTGTTGTCAAATTGTTACACTGTTGAATGTAAATAAACGTATTTTGCTATCAAAAAACACTTTTTCATTCTTGGTGGTAGTGTTTTATAGAAGTAAAGCACTATTTAGGTGTTTGTGGCATCATTCATGGACAAAAAGAAGTGTAAAATTCACTAGAATGCATGAAATAATATCGTTTCACTAAAAGCTTGATTTCTCCGTATTTGAGTCCAAAACAAGCGAAATCGGATGAAACTAACCATTTTCTATTGTTGATTACTAAAGAACGGAATAAGGTAGAAACAAACTTTTTTTTTCTGATGAAAGATGAAAGTCCAGTCTTTCATTTGGTAGTGTATTTCCATAGTCCAAACAGAACATTTTCTGTGGACCTTGAAAGATCAGTCAAAATGCTTAAATCGGCTGGCACTGACGGCATCCCTTTTCTGAAAACGTCTGGCAGTCAAAGAGTTAAAGTTATATGGATTGGTTGAACATTTGGTTGTTTAAGATAGGGGTAAACTCAGCCCATTATATTATCGGTGTCGGTATTTGGCATATGACGAATATCACTTTCGGCCTTTTAAAAAATAAAAAATAAAAACATGACGGCCAATAAAGGATCAATTTAAAACTGCCTTAGCTTCAGAGAACCATTTAATTAAAATTTCAGTTTACTTTAGAAGCGATGCTGCTGATCCTGGGAACTGCACTTTTTGTTAGAAATTTAAAAAAAAGATAACTAACAGTTTAACATTTTAGTTATGTTGAAATTTTGGAAAATTAATTTACTGTACAAAACTATATAAGGAGATATTAATTTGAGTTTTTATTTAATTTTTGAAGACATACTGATCACACCTTTTTTTAGAATGCCAAAACAAAAATATATATTATGTAAGATTTAAAAAAAATATCTATATATAAACTTTGCAAATGTGAAAAGTTGTTAAATAAACCAAAGTTAAGAGTTGGAATA
The DNA here is from genome assembly GCF_054856555.1 of Leptonotus elevatus. NCBI lineage: Eukaryota > Metazoa > Chordata > Actinopteri > Syngnathiformes > Syngnathidae > Leptonotus > Leptonotus elevatus. Next base: position 11,449,905 of record NC_141248.1, read on the forward strand.
GTATTTTTCAAAATTTTGATGATTGATTTTTTCTTTACTGATCATGAATATCAGCTCCAACTATCCGTTATTAGCCTCTTTGTCTTACTCATGGTCAGTATTGTTCCTGAACACCCCCCCCCCCCCCCAAAAACAAACAAACAATTGGTCTCTCGCTAGTTTAAACAAGCAGTGCTATAGTTTCACAATCTTCATAAATTGAAGATTGTGATGGCAGGTGGCGTAAATTAGTTAGTAAGTTAGACCAGGTTTTGTCATTTCTCAGGCGAACACAAGCCGACGTGTGAGTGAACACTGATTTCCGTCATGTCCAATCAAAGATGCTCCTCTCACTCCCTTTAAATAGGGCTCAATGACAATCTTTTAAGGGGAGGAGCGAAACACACAGCTGCCCACTGATTGGCCAAGAGATATTAAACAAAACATCTGTGCTGTGCTGTGCTGTGTTGATATTCCTTGTTACGGTTCCCTGCTATGATATCTGATGTCATACTATTTATATAGCTGATGCTGCTATCTGTCTCCACGTCGTCACGCCCTGCAAGAAAACGCAAACCAGATCAGGTTTTACCAATTGCCTCTGCAAACAATAACATTGGGATTTTTCCAGTTGACCTATTATGTCAAAGACCTCACAAAAGTGTCTAAAAAAAAATCGACCTGGTGCCAAAACTGCTAGCGTGACGAAGAGCTGGACAGTGTAAAAGCTCAGTACAATTTGTACGGAGTGCATTGAAGCAGGGCAGACGGCATCAACGTACACTGAATTTTTTTGTCATCTACATTCAAGTCAAAAGGTTCAGAGAGAATATCGTCGTAATAAAGGCTGGAGAAACATATTCCTGTGAGGCAACCATGTTAACCACTCGGTCACCGTGCTGCCAAGAAGATGGCAACGATAGTCCTCTATGTTATGATGATTAATGCCATAGCCCTGTAGTTAGTTTGTCATGACGTAAATGTTGAATCTTAACTATTAAAAGTTGTCATAGCCAAGGGGCAGAATCTTGTTGATGTATTATGATTAAGGTTATTACTGTCGTGTGCATCTTACCATCCTGTGCCTCTGTGGGAATCTGGGAGCTGTTGCTCTTGGAGCTGTTGCTCTTCGAGCTACTTTTGGAGCTGCCTTTGCTCCTCTTGCTGCTCTGGGAGGTGATGGAAGGGTTAGACTGCAACTTCTTGCAGTTCCTGGGCCCCGCCGAGGAGGAGGAGGAGGAGGTGGATGAGCCTCCTCTTGGGAGGGAGCCCAGTTTTGGATGAGGGCCGCCGTTCCTGTCCCCGCCAGACTGGAGCGAGTGTGTGTGAGGCGTGGGATGCGGACAGTGAGGGGAGTGTGTGTGCGCGTGATGTTTGGTTCCGTTGCGTAGGTGGCTGTTGGGTTGCGTCCGACATGGCTGGGTGGGGTGGATGGGTGTGGATCTGGCTGCTGGTTGACCTGTAAAAAGACAAAGGGGGTAGTGTTAAGGTGATATGACTTCATATCATAGAAATACAAGATAACAACTTCTTCACTATTGTGATGGCCATCGTAGGAGGTAAATGGGTGGAGCTGTAATCAGGGGCACCTGGGTCATCATCGTTATTGCATCCCTGTGCGTTCCCCCTTCTTTATTGTGAACCTTTTGAGCCAGGGTTCGTCCGGGATTTGAATCGAGGGCCTCTCGCACCCCAAGCAAGAATCATACCCCTAGACCAGGGGCCATCACACTATTATTGCAAGTGTTTGATTTCAATTTTCGTATTGTTTGTGCATTTGCAGGCTTGATCTCCGACTTTAGTCTAGCCTGAGGCTTATCTTAGTACTTGTGCAAACGTTCTCTAAAGTTAGGTTCAATTGAACTCATTCACTCCCAGCCATTTTCACTGAAGCAACCACCTTTGCTCCCAGCTGTTTTACTGGATTTTGACCGATTTTGCAAGGCCCACAGAATATTGTGTTCTATTTCTATAAAAACATGCAACCTACCAAAAGAAGGATTAGAGTCTCTTCTTTCATCAGGAAAAAAATACATTTGTATCTGTTTCTGTTTTGCAGCAATTAGCATTAGAATATAGCTAAGTTTCATCATTATTCACAAATCTTTTTAAAACTGTGGGTAAATGAGCTTTGTTGCAACATGGCCCTGACTGCTCTCTTATACTCTGCTGCCACCTGCTGGCCGTTTTTGTAATAACTACCATTGCTTTAAGTGATCTCTTCAGGTCAGCGGCTGCATCAAAGCCTTCAGTATACTATAGCATAAAAAAAACATTAAAACCCCATAAATACGTTTTTGGGACCATAGTCATATTTAAAATAGAACGTTTTTATACATTTGTGGGAGCAAATGAGTTAAAAGCAAGCACAAAGGCAACAAAGAGCTTTTAATTCACTCATCTGAAACCTCATCTTACTTGTCTACACTCTTCTTCAGCATAAGACAAACCTTGACTCACCGCTGAACCACTGTCCGGTTTTAATGTTAATGATTTCATTTGAAAACAGGTGTCAAACATTCCAGCAATATATTATCCTTTCGCAGCAAAGACAGAAAGAGGATCAGCAGTTTTCTGAGAAATGCATTCTATTAAATTTGAATGATTCCGATGTTCATCCAAAGAAATGTAAGATGGCTTTTGAATATGCCCCGCTCTATGGTGCATAATTTAATTAAACGATTCATTGAACGCGGATCATTTCAGCATATAAAGACAAAGGAGTCAAGCCTAAGCAGAACACCCATGATGTACGATCCTTAAGACACCACTTCACTTCATCAAGAGTAGTTATTCATCAATTGCTGATAGAACCACATGGGCCTGAGATTTCTTTGGCAGCACTTTGTCAAACAGAACAATAAATAGTTACATCCACCTATGCCAAATTCAACTCCAATGTTCCAAAAGGAAGTAGAACTTGAACTGTGTGGAGAAGTAACGTCAACTCGTCTGCGCTCAGGGCAACTGGGCTGGACCGTCATGCGGTAGAAATGTGTGTTGTGGTCAGTTGAATTCGGTGTGGACACTGTGGGTTCCGCAGAACCTTCTCGTCAGCTACATACTGAAAAGCCAAGCTCCTGTCATGTCGTAAGACTGTGTCAGTAACTTGGACCGAGTGTTATGACTCCATTAATGCCAAAAAGTACAAGTGGCCATAAATATTTCAACAATACAAAACCACACTGTGTGCATTGGTCCAATGTGTGGTTGCAGGAACAGAGTTTGCCGGACTGGTCTGCCTGCGGCCTCGACCTCTCCCCAGTAAAGATTGTGTTTCGTCTCAGGAAGAGAACAATACGCAAGTGTGCTTCTTCCTTCCCCAGGGCAGCTCTGGCTACTAAAGTAGTTTACCGCCACCAGAGTGTGAATGTGTGAGTGCATGAATAATTGTAAAGCGTTTTGGAGTGTCTAGAAAAGCGCTATATAGATCTGATGCATTATTATTAGCCACCAGCTAGCTTGCGAGCTAACAGGCTTCCGGGTCTCCTCTCGGCCGCCGGATGGATGGCGAGCTCCTCCGTGGCGTCACTACCTCGCTTGGGAATTTAAATTACGACACCAAGCTATTCTTTAAATGTATTGAAAATATTTATTTTCGGGGTGTAGGCATAGCTAGCTAGCTAGCTAACTAACTGCACAATGTAATGTTAGAAATGGGCCCAGTAATAGTAACTAAGTAACTTGCAATTGCGTCAGATAACCACTCATGCAAACGAAGGGGCTGACGTTTCTATATAGTGAGGAAGTGTAGCCACAATGAATTCTTTACATTTGTTTTGTTTTTGTTTTCTTTGGATTTGTACTTTTTTTTCAACCTTGATTGCAAAAGAAGGAACAACTTGAACAATTGAAACATGAGCTCCATTCATTTTATATAGTGCTTATCCTCACTAGAGTTACAGACCGATCCCAGCTAACGTTAGGCAGGAGGTGGGGTACACCCTGAACTGGTCATTAGCCAATTGAAGGGCACATATAGACAAACATATTTTACACATTTAGCCGAAGAATAATTTCTTTGGGATGTGTGGGGAAGCTGGAGTACCTGGTGAAAACCGGTTAAAGGTTTGACTAGCAAAACAAATTAATTACTGGAACAATTGTTTTCAACAGTAAGGATTAGCACTGATGCTAACACAACACAAAAGCGATCCATGCTTGTCGACCAGGACTGTATTTGAAAAATAAACCATAATAAAAGTACATGCGAGTAAAATTGAATTTACGAATCACTATTTAGATTTTTCCAATTAGGGTTTTCCTAACGTGGTATATTTCATCTCTTAAGTCAACGCTGAAGCGGCAAGGAGGTGGGAAAACACACCTTTGCTGCCAAGTTAAACAATCTAAAATGAAGAATAAAGTCAAAGCCTTGCTTTAATGTCAGCATTTCATAGCATCCTTTAAAGGTCGGACTATTTTCTTGACCATAAAGCATATGGTGTCTGGAGGCGTGGTGAGGCTTGACGGGACACAGTAGAGCACAGCAGACGCAGAGAAAAAAAAATCAAAGTAGTTGCTCGTCACCTCACACACACACACATACATGCACACACGCTGAGAGTGTGGTCTTAAAACTCTGGCTAAGGAACACGACTAGCAATAAAAGCGTCTGTTCGATAACCGCTCCCAGACAGATAACCCAACAAGGACTGTTTTATCTGGCTCACGTCTGGCGTCGCGCAACCAATCCGCTGTTATTTAAGATTCTTTTCATTCAGCGTTTTCTAACTTTGCTCCAGATGTTTGGCAAGCTGCACAGCCAGTGTGTTCAGTTCACGCACGTTGCTCGAAGAAACTATAGTTTCTCCTCGGAATGAATACAAAAGTCTGAGCGTTTATTTTTTGCATTGTCCTCGAAGGATTGTCGCTTGTTGAGTTAGTGCGGTGCGTGTGTATGAGAGCATGAATATACGTAGCGGGATCTGGCATGCCAACAGACCAACTCTGAGAGCCCAGGAGTCAGGACTGTCTCCAAAGAGAGCTTGAGGTTAAACCCACTTGCGCACACAAATATATGCATGCGTGAACACGTGAAGGCCCGACTCCGAAAAAAGAAGAAAAAACCCCAACACAAGGTCCCTTTGTCTGAAATTGAGAACGTAAAGCAGTGAGATGATGTGAACGTGAAAGAGAAGGAAAGCAAAGAAATGGGTCAGTGTTTGTACGCCGTTCGATATTTGGAGCAGGCGTGACTCATGCGCGCAGTGATTCAGCAGCGGTTCAAAATAACAGCCAAAATCGGGCCAATGTATGCTGTTGACGTGATGAGACTGAGAAACTGCAGCATGTGTCGTCCCCAATCCTCAAACACAAGCACATGTATTATATTTGTATGCATATTATTAAGTGCAACGTGCCAGAGCGTGCAATTAAAAATGAGTCACAAAGAGTAAAAGCGCAGCGTGTCCCCTCCTCACGCACACTCACACACCCTCGACCTCCTTTGCTGGCATATCTGGCCTGCCCTGTACTTACATTCCTTCTTCCCAGCCCGGAGACGTGTTCATCTCTTTACTTATCCTCTGTTGGCATCAGGATGACTGTTTGTCAAGAACGGCTTCATTGCCACTGCTTGAAGGGGAATATGGTGAAAGCTTTCAATTAAGGAGGGCTGTTCATGATATTGTATACAGTGTCTTCTCCCAATCACGCCCCCCCCCCCCCCCCAATAGAACTTTTTGACCTTTTGCCATATTTCAGGCTTCAAACAAAGACATGTAATTAGATTTGTGTACTGGAATGAAATTGATATGCTGCAAAGTAGGGTGTGTGAAAATACCCCCCCCCCCTCCTTTTTTTTCTCTCCAACTCAGCCAACTGACTCCAGAAGTTCCCTGATGATTTCCAAATGATGTTGACCTCAATTTTAGTCTCAGTATAAATGCACCTGCTCTGTGATGGTCTCAAAGGTCTGTTAAAAGATTATTGGGAAGCAAACAGCATCATGAAGACCAAGGAACACATCATACAAGCCAGGGCTAAATTTCTAAAACATGTTGCTATGCTTGGGAGCGCCCCGCACTTTTTTATTAGAATTTTAAAATCATAAAAAGAAAAATAACCTTTAACATGTTGAAAATGTGAAAAGCTCCCTTTTTACTAACTATGTTGAGCAAAAAAATAAAGTGGTCGGACATATGTATAACGCAACATGTGGTGTTCCACAGGGTTCAATTCTGGGGCCTCTGCTGTTTTCATTGCTGGGTTTCATCTTAAGAAAACAGATGTGGTTGTTTTAAAGTGCTCTATAAAGTTGAGAGTTAGCGTCCTAACTGCATGCTTTGCAATGCCAAGTTGAGCAATTCTAGTCCAGCACAACTAATTCTCTAGCAAAACGAAAGGAACACTTCCTAAAGATGCATGGAGATGAGTAACACAAGAACACAACGTTTGCTAAATTCAAGGTGAAGAGAGCTCAGTTAAAAAGCAAAAAATTAAAAAATAAATTTAAAAAAAGTACTCAACCAGAACAATCGTGACAATTACAGGTACAGTTATGGACTAGAAAAGCAGTAGTTTCCATAATACGGCATGTAGTGAAGTAGTCAGTATTACCGTTGTGTTACTGATAAACACATTCTCTTAGTTTTCTTTACACATGAGCAATCTAATACTTGTTGGAGTGTTCAAATATTCTCAAGTATGTGTTGATGTATTTAGACACAACAAGAGCGAAATATGTTCAGAGTACACAAAAACGCATTCATGCCTGCGCACGTTGGCTGTGGAGTTTTTTCTAATCCTAGAAAATCACAGATTTGCAGAAGCATTTGTGTTCTGTATTTTGCACAGCGTTTTGTAAACGGCCAAGTACACGTCAAGGATATGATATTAGCTGGTGCTTAAGAGTGATGATTACTCGAATAACGCTACATGCTGGAAAGACTTTTCTTGTGCTTTGTGACATTCAAACTGTTGATCTCAAACCTAGCGACTGTTTTTCTTCTGCCTTAGTGAATTCCACTTGACAAATGAATGGAAATATTGTGTAAACATGAGAAGAATATGGTTAGACTTGTATTATAGCCAAGAGTTGAAGACGTGAAGAGAAACAACATGACTTGACATGCAATATTGCCACAACAAAAAAACACAATCCTTGACCCCGTTTTCTCAAGCGTGCGTTCACGTAATACTTTTTTGGGGCCGAAACCAGGTAGTGGTTTATAAACTTGCTCCGCCAAGACTTAACTTTCTCACAATTAAAACTCAAAGCAACCAAAATTCATGTTGTTAACACCAGCAGAAATCTCAACCTCTTTTGAAATGTCAGAATGCTCAATATAGTTCTCGTCTTGGATCTGATTAAATTGAGCAGTTGCAGCTACTGAAGTCTCTCTTGAGTGCAGTTTGTCACGGCCCTGCTAAATTTCCCACCAATGACACACTGCACACCCCACGATGACAAGATGCATCAAAGAAGAAAAAAAAAAATGTTTTGTAAAAGACATCATACTTTTATCAGGGCCATCTGTCTGTTGGCCTGTCATCACATCTGCACAAAAACTACCCGTCTTCTTGCAAAAGTATAGCATGAGTCAGGGAGAAACCAAAAGCTAGCATTTTTAGCTCGGCCCTGTATCATAAACAACTACTAACACCCTCTCTGTGATAAATTACAAGTGCCTGGTGAGGCAAGGCCGTTAAGCGAACGCATCCTGCTGGGACCCTGACGTCAAAGATAGCGGCAGGTTCGTGACATCACCGGCGAGGAGTGCGTCCGTTTCTCTCACACTCACACATGTTAAAAACCTCTGGCGGCACATTGCTCTCAGACGGCTCGTCATAGGCCCAGCGCCAGACACATGCTTGTGCTACAGTGTCATCGCAACGTCAGTGTTGAGCAACCTTCTGTTTTTGCTACTGTTTCTTCACGCTCACGCAAATAACAAACACACGCTAATTGTTCCCGAGAGGTGCGGGCGCATTCTAGAGTTAGAAAGGCTTGCGAGTGTTTACGAGCGTAGCGGATATGAATTTTTTTCCCGGCATCGTTCGTTAGAGGTAGCAAACGACGTTAGCAAACAGTTTAAACGAGAAAACCTTTCATCTGAACCCTGATGAAAAAAATTTGAACCAAAATTCTGACTTTTTTTTAAATATACCTTTAGATAAAAACCCATTGAGATGAAGATCTTTATTCTCAGAATTCTGACTTTATTCTATCTCGACTTTATTCTCAGAATTCTGACTTTAAAGTCAGAAAAGTGAGAATAAAGTCAGAATCCTGCCAACTTTTTTTTTCTCTTCACTGGCCCTAATCCTCTTCTGTAGCTTTTACTGTGGAAAAAAATCATAAAAATTTGTGCCTATTTTCTTCCCGTTACAGATCAAACCAATAACTGAATCAGAATTCATCTATGTTTGTGCACTGTTGATTTGAAAATAATCTCCTGTTAAAGGAATGGAAATTAAAACGTTTTTTTTTTTTTATCTGACGCATCAATTAAGCCCATATCCCACTGAGTTTGCAGTGGTGGCGAAAGTGTGCTCCCGTCAGATTTTGTCAGGGTTTGTTTGCAAACGTTTGCCAAGAGGAGTGGTTCTTAACCTGGGTTCGACTGAACACCAGGTGTTCATGAGTCAGTCTGAGGGGTTTGGCAGACATCAAGACACAGCTCTGACTCATAATGTGATTTGTGATGATACGCCCCACTTGGCCACTTGTAATCACGCAACATTGCTTAGCTTATCTGCGCTGCAAGGAATCCGATGCGCTAACTAGTCGACTTGTGCCTGTTGTGGTGGTACGTCGTGTGATTTCTTTATTATTGCAATCCCTTAACTCTTTGACTGCCATAAACGTTATAAAACGTTTAGCATAAACCTAGGGAAGGGCGCCGAGGACGTTAAAAGACGTCCCCTATGTTTTTTTTTTTTTTTTTCAAAAACGGGTGCAGGAAAGCCTTGGGCAGCTGTGCTGAAAGAATCAGGCTGATCTGATTAGTCAAAGACTCGTTTTGGCCCCTAGAGGGCAGCGATGACTCTCTTTGCACAAGGTTGGATGGGCCGCCCACCGTGGGCGTCAGTAGAAGACGTGAGGCGGAGCTAGAGTGTTGAGGAGACAATGGCTGATCCAAGCCACAATGGCTTGACCAAGCAACCGGTTACAAGCAGCTCAGCTTGAGCATTTTTTTCAAAGACGGAAAGCATCAATCAATACTAAAAAGCGCATTGATGTCAACGATGATGATGACAACGAGCTCTACGCCAAAGTTGGAAGCTTTGGCGTTATGAACACGTAGTAAGCCTCACGGCTAAGCGCGGCTAGCGCGGCTAGCGCTGCTAAGGCCGGAAAACGCGCACAATAGCCGGCCGGGTACTTCTACACAATCGGACATTCGATCGGGCGATGGAGAGTTGGCATCGACCAATGCAGATTGATAATGATGATGAAGATGACAACGAGCTCTACGCCAAAGTTGGAAGCTTTGGCGTGACTGTTATGAACAAGTAGTAAGCCTCATCGGCAAAGCGCGGCTAGCGCGGCTAGCGCTGCTAAGGCCGGAAAACGCGCACAATAGCCGGCCGGGTACTTCTACACAATCGGACATTCGATCGGGCGATGGAGAGTTGGCATCGACCAATGCAGATTGATAATGATGATGAAGATGACAACGAGCTCTACGCCAAAGTTGGAAGCTTTGGCGTGACTGTTATGAACAAGTAGTAAGCCTCATCGGCAAAGCGCGGCTAGCGCGGCTAGCGCTGCTAAGGCCGGAAAACGCGGAGCTGCACAAGCGGACATTCGATCGGACAATGAAGAGTACCCCGAGTCCAATGCATATTCATCGGAGGAGCGGGTACAGTCTGATCACGGAGAAGACACTGTTTCTGGACTACGATGCCACCATGAATGGAGTGGATAAAATGGATCAAGCAAATGCTGTTGCGTCTTCTTGCACGCAGGAGAGTGTTACACAAAGAAAAACTGTCGTTGAAACATCCACATATTTGTAAATAGCACCACAGTTGCACACATTTGTAAATAGTTTGCCAAATTGTTGTCAAATTGTTACACTGTTGAATGTAAATAAACGTATTTTGCTATCAAAAAACACTTTTTCATTCTTGGTGGTAGTGTTTTATAGAAGTAAAGCACTATTTAGGTGTTTGTGGCATCATTCATGGACAAAAAGAAGTGTCAAATTCACTAGAATGCATGAAATAATATCGTTTCACTAAAAGCTTGATTTCTCCGTATTTGAGTTCAAAACAAGCGAAATCGGATGAAACTAACCATTTTCTATTGTTGATTACTAAAGAACGGAATAAGGTAGAAACAAACTCTTTTTTTCTGATGAAAGATGAAAGTCCAATCTTTCATTTGGTAGTACGTGTGTTTCCATAGTCCAAACAGAACATTTTCTGTGGACCTTGAAAATCAGTCAAAATGCTTAAATCGGCTGGCACTGGCGGCATCCCTTTTCTGAAAACGTCTGGCAGTCAAAGAGTTAAAATTAACAATGTCAAGCAAAAAGAAAGTGGTCGGACGAATACGTGCAATATACATTCACTTGTATAATGAAACGTATGGTGTTCCACAGGGTTCAATTCAGGGGCCTCTGTTGTTTTCATTGTATCTGCTGCGCTGAGTTCCATCTTAAGAAAATGGAAAAGTGGCGGTTGTTTTAAAGTTGAGTGATGGGAGTCAGCGTCCTAAACTACATGATTTGTAATGCCAAGTTGAGCAATTCTACTCAAGCACAACTAGCTATCTAGCAAAACTAAAGGAACACTTTCTTAAGATGCATAGAGATGGAGAATACAAGAACGCAACTCTTGCTAAATTCAAGGTGAAGACAGCCATACTCATGAAAAGGCTCTCCTGATCATTTTGTTCAACAGTAAACCCGATACTTAGGTTTTGAATTTGAATGAATAAATAAATAAATACATTTTATTTTTCATTCAAAAAGGGTTCGGTTCGTCCATAGGAAACCAGAGGGGTAGGTAGGGTTCAGTACCTCCAACTAGGTTAAGAACCACGAGCCTAGAGCAGGGGTGGCCAAGTTCGGTCCTCGAGAGCCACTATTCAGCCCGATTTCCATGTTTCTCTCCACTAACACAGCTGATTCATGAACAGGGAGACATGGAAAACAGGCTGGACAGCGGCTTTTGAGGACCGAACTTGGCCACCCCTGGCCTAGAGTTTTTAATGTTTTTTCTTGTCATAAAGACATTTTGAATACTTTCTTACGTCAAGAAAAAACATTCAAACTCTAGGTGAATATTGTGAACTTGAACTCACCGTGACTTGAAATCAATCATCAATCAATTATTCCCGAGCTTTGCAAGTCCCTTAGTTGGATATGGGGATTCAATTGGGGGGAAGAAATCATTATAATAATAGTCAACAGAATAATCTTACTGAAATATTCGTTAGTCACAGCCTTACATCTTATATTTTATAGTGTCAGCCTGACTCATTTTGGACCCTATTGTAACATGTACCTAAAGAAATAAAATTGTATTATCGAATGAAAGATTGACATTTATTTCATGTGGCCAAATAAGCCAGCTTAATGTATTCTTAATTAATGAAATTGTAATTACCCTATTGGGTGGTGATACGTATATTTAAGTTGTCATCTGACTGGTCAAATTCAGATAAAAGCATACAATACTAATATATATATATATATATATATATATATATATATATATATATATATATATATAGCGGTATGCATATTGCATGGGCCAATATCGCGATATTGATATTTTTTCGATATATTGCCCAGCCTTATAAATCGTGTGTTTAGCAAAATCAGGACAAACACAGCAGTCTTAATTTGTGGTTGTGTTACAGTTGAAGTAACTTATTTGAGAAAAGAGGTGCAAAAGATTCCAACTAAACCCATGTTGCATAACTCTCTGAATACCTCATGGAGTCAGCGGGTTGCATACATTTTATAGGCATATAAAACCCATGACTTCAACTAGCACCACCGTGGCCCTGAAAATAGGAACACACGCACACACACACAGACTGAAGACTGAAGACAGGTAGAGAAGGAAAACCACAGACAGCCACAGCAGACGTTCACACACCCACTCACACACTCACCATTCACCTACTTTGACGCTTCCGAACTGAGCTTCGGGTCAGTCCGTTGCCACAAAGTAGCTATTAGCAAGGAGCAGTTTGGATATGCGCGTCAGCCCTCACCGGATTCCAGGAAACAAACGTCCTCTAACACAAGCTCACATGTCACCTTACTCAACAGCCTTCACACTCCTCATTTGCTCCTTTGGGACAAAATGGCAGGAAATGCAGATTGAGACAATGTGAAGCACCCATCGGGGCACTCGGCTCCGGTGACTAAATGACACAGTGCAAATGCTGGTTTAACATTTGCCTTATTCCAAACCGGAGCCAGACTCAGACAAATATAAATCCGTGGTGGTGTAACGGCAGCGTCATTGTGCAACCTTTGGCTTTGATACGGCGGGCGTAGCTGAGCTCCAGACGAAAAGAGTGAGAGGCAGACGCTTTGGCTGACACGTCGGACTATGAAATATGAGGGAGGGGAGTGGGTGGTGTCGGCTGATAACGATAGGACTCAAGAGAAAGGAACTCCAGGTGTTTTGGACACGCACGTCACAAAAGAGGGGTGGAGGAGCGCTGGAGGGCAAAGAGACATTTTGCGGGGATGAAGCCATTCTCCAGAGTAGCTTTCTTATGTTAAAAAACTATTTTTAACTCAATTTTATTTACACAAAAATTCATTTGAACTATTTCTATTAGTATAAAAAAAATCCACTTTTGTTAACAAAAGTATGAAAACCTAGAAAAAAAAATTGTTATTGTACATTTAGAACAGATATAAAATTTGTGATTAATCATGAGTTAACTAGTGAAGTCATGCGATTAATTAAAATTAAACATTTTAATCGCCTATTTTTAAAAAAAAATACGAAAAGATTATTAAAAATTAGGGGCGTCAGGCGATTACAATTTTTAATCGGAATTAATCGCATGACTACAGTAGTTAACTCACAATTAATCACAAATTGTATACCTGTTCTAAATGTACAATACAAAAATTCTAGGTTTTCATACTCTTGTATGAAAAAAAATGTAAACTAATAGAAATAGTTCAAATGAATTTTTGACTTCTATAGCCGTCAATGGCAGTTAATGAGTTTTAAGATGGGGCCCAGGGGCAGCAAATACAATAAATACAGCAGGGCCCCCAAAAAAGAGCCCTGTGGAACACCATATGACAGTGCCTTTTATTACACCTGTATCCAAGGTTGTTGATTTTACGAAACAAGGTAGGCAGGAAAGCGCTCTTAAAAGCCAGCACTGGAAAATACAGGTAATCATGTTTTGTGCTTCATTCCATTTGTCCACAAAAAGTGTTTGATATGTAATTCATATTTCTGATATAGCACCTTTATTTTTTTTGCTCTTTATTGTTTCAATCCGTACAAATAAGAAGGAAAGTCTCGAGCAGAACCTTTTTATTTATTTTTTGCTAAAACACGCAGTGCAGCAGATTTCGAGGCTGCTGGAAAGGAATGTGACATCAGACCGTGTGGCTTTCAACTGATTAAATCTAATATTTCATTAGGATTCATATTGATTTGACTGATAACATAATGTCCCGTGAACCGTGAACAATTAAATGAGACTTACAAATGGAAGCAAATTTCACAGTAGCAGCCGCACTCGTCCGCTGTCGTCAAGGTAACAACACTCATTTTCCCATAATGAAAAGAGGCAGGAGACAGAAGTAAAGGAGGGAAACATGTTTCATTTCAAGTGTGCTGATTTGGACGCAGGCTTGCTCGGGTTGAAAAATCAAGAAGGTAACCTACTTGGCTGACAATGTGGATATTTTTGTGGGCCTATTTGTTAAAGGTCAGGAGAATGTGACTCATCCGACCTGGTGATATGCAATGGAAACACGATTCTCACCAGGCTCTGCGAATGTGTGCGTGAGAGTGCGCTATTTACTCACATGTGATACTCCTGCCGGGTGCTGTAAGCTCCGGGTGCGAGGGGCTGCTTTTGCATTTGCCTCCGTCATTGCCTTGCGTCCTCTCTGGGATGACATCGGACCTCAGAATGAGGGGCTCAGTGTAGGTGTTGGCCACATCTGGAAAAGCAAACAAGCGCTTTAGAGGCCTGTCACTAGGCTATCGATTATTCCATTGATTAATTGGATACAATTTTGTTTTACATTAATTTGTATTATAAAACCATTTTTCCCAGATGACTGTTTATTAACCAATTATTGGTTATTTGGTATTGTTTAGTGACTATAAAAAACAACTAAACAGCTAATAAATATCACACAAGAGGGATTGCTTTACAGTACTTACCAACCTTTTTAAAACTAATTCAGTTTAGGGCTGTCACTATCGAATATTTTCAGAATTGATTAATCGGATTCATTTTAATTTTGCGTTAAAGTGTATTACAAAAGCATTTTCCTCCGATTACTGTTTATTAACTAGTGATTGGTGTTTATTTCGTACTTTGTATTCATATAGTGATTAAAAAAGGGGGGATTGATGTTGTACTATTGTACCGGTTAAGTCATTGTTTTCCAAAGTAAAAACAGATGTTTGCAAATGTCTTATTTTGATTAAACATAGACGATAATCAGTCTTCTTTCATGAAGGACTACAGAAATCAGTGAACAATTACTGTTGATATGCCGAAATCAGAGGATTTGAACAATTTTGAAATAAAAAAATGGCTCCAAACGATTACTCGATAATTAAAATAGTTATCGATTTATGTTTTAATTGATTACTTGTCGACTAATCGATTCATTTTGACAGCTCTAATTCAGTTACTGGTTCGGTCATCAATCCCCCTTTTTTAACAATACAAAATAAACAACAACCATTGGTCAAAAAACAGTAATCAGGGAAAAAATGCTTTTGTAGTACATTTTGATGCAAAATAAAAATGTATTCGATTAATCGATTAAATAATTGATTCACAGAGAATTACTGCTAAAAGGCTGAAATGGTAGAATCTGGACACTTTTAAGTTAAATAATGACTCTAAATGATTACTCAATTACTAAATTAACGATTAATTTTTGACAACACAATAGATAGAATTCTTTTTTTTTTAATCTGAGACCACACAGTGAACTTTATTTTGAAATCCATTCCTGCTCCTTTCTTGGCCATATCTGTAAAATGAACAAGCCATACTCTTTGTCTGTGTAAACATGTCAACTCATGTTGTTCTTCACATCCACACGCACTTCATTAATTCCAAAAGCAGTTCTGCTGACTTCCACTTAAGCAGAAGATTTGTCCCGTTTGTCTGTGTTGGTGTGTTTTCTGTGCTCAACCTGCATCTGGAAGTCGTTTTCGGCAACCCCGTGGGACTTTTCAGGGGTCTATGTGCGCACTTGCGTAACCTGAAATCTTGTGGCTCTATAAGTATGCGCGTCAGAGTATATATATATATGAGTGTGTTAAAATCATATAGGAGGAGAAGACATAATTCACATATAATATAACAAATATATGTATATACACAGCATGTCTGGGTGTTTATGTGTTCCCTGGCACCACAGGCTGCTCTAATGAAGCGGTTATTATGTACACACACGCACATATATGTGCGTGCACATCTATACAACACAGAGGCCTTCAACAGCAGGGCAAGCTTGGGCCTCCGAGAGGTGCAGACTCATTCCGAGGCAAATGGGTGCCAGCTGGGTTTGATAAACACACACATGCACGCACGCACTCATATATGCACGCACGCACACACAAACGAGCCAAACCGCGTCCTGTGCATGGACTCAACACTTCCCGGCCATATTTATTTATTTGAGCAACTCCCGCTCGCTTCTCTATCTGTTTTGCCGTCTGTGTCCCCGGCTTCTCGGCCCTGAATTCGCATTCCCTCCACACTCACTTCAAATGTGTTCCCTCTAATAGCTGGCAAAGCCTTATAAATAAGTTCACACTTCTGTCAAGTCTTTGCAAAGGCGTCTCGGTTTGAGTTGTGAAAGAAAAGTAGTTTGCGCAGAGTGGTACAAAGACGATGTAAAATGACAGGAGAGGTAAAGATAAACAAAGCCCTGATTCCACAGAAAAAGGCACTCATTTCACTTCATTTACACTACATGGCACACTTCCAGGTTTTTTTTTTTGTGCTCCCAAGTGGCACAATTCAGAGATGTGGGTCATGGCAGTGCAATAAAAGAGAGAAAGGGAGAAAGATTACACTGGATATCCTCGAATCAGGACCAGACATCCTCCATATGTGACTAAAAATTAGAGATGGACCGATATGTTTTTTTTTTCCAGGGCGACCGATTATTAGCAGTCAAGGTAGCCGAAGACCAATATTTGGAGCCGATATTCATTTTTACTAAAAGGGAACATAAAAAAAAAAAAAACTTTTAAGATATGCAAAATATTGAAGTTTATTGAATACTATTTTAATGTACCATAGTGATCACGTCGGGGTCACCAATTGTGGAGATGCTGTAAATGATGACATGAGGAGACAAAAATAAGTCATATCTCTTTTACTTTTACTTTACGAATACTTTAACCGGATTTACTTTAGTAAGTTGAACCGTAAGTTGAATGGGTCCACTGTAATATAAGATTTTTAGAGTTTTTAAAAACAAAAGTTGTGTGTCCAGTTTTATTTAATTTATTTATTGGTAACACACATACAATGAAATTGATGGCTATATTTTTTACACTATTTACCAGATTCAGTTTAATTTAATAAACAGACAAGGAAGGAAGACAAAAGACTTAGATTATTTTTGCTCGCGAGGAGAGCGGACAGAGATGTGCACAGTTACAATCTCCTACCGCTCTGAAGCACATTCTGTGAAGCCCTCTCTTCTTATTTCTTGTGCGGGAGTCAGCAGGATTTGAAAGGCGCACAATTCGCATTGTGTGAAGCGACTGCTAATAATTTGTGGTGTCCATGTGACGCTCGAATGCAACAGCGTATAACATGATGGCCATTATTCACCATTCAGAGGTCATTTGTAGCACTTTTTCAACTGAATATCTCTGTATGAAGGTAGTGGAGCTGTTAAAGTTGTAAAAATAATGAATGTAAAAATATATATTTTACTTGAGTGAGTGCTAAATTCTTGGCGCACAGGTACCTAGTGCTCTAATATGAAACAATGGCGTACCATGACATTCAACAATCTCTTGCGAACAAAGGGCTGAGTGATCTTTATTTATTCATAACATACTACAGGAATGTTTGCTTTCATGCATATATCATTTTTACCAGTTTTTTGCCTTGCCTTTCCGCTTCCCTCTACTTAGGTCCTCAACCCCGCCAAACCATGACGTTAGCTCTCAGAGTGCATAAGTGCACTTAACGATTTGACCAGTGAGTGCATACACCTGCTATCTGAATATTAGGATAACATCTGCACTTTATATCATGCGTGTCAATCGTGTGGTCAGACGATTCATTCCGAGCATGTGCAGCCTCCTGACTCCGACTGCCAAAGGAGTATTATGGGTTAAAAATGTGCAGGTCTTGTTTTTGACTTCCTGAAAACGAAACACATTCCCACCAAAGTGTGCCATCCAAGCAGGCCCTCAACCAATTGTTCGCTGGCATCAGCATCAAACCACCAAACCGCCCGACCTCAGAGCCATTAGGGAGATCTGAGAATGATGAGCCTCTAATTCGAATCAGACCAGAGCAATCAAGAAGGTCTGAAGAGACCCGGCTGTGTCCTTACATGTGTTTCTGGGAGAATGCGCGTTTGTTTGTTCACATATTGTACATGTGTTTATAGTGATGCATGTGTGTGTGTGTGTTGACAATGCACTTGGGTGGGTGTCCCTGAAGGGCAATGCAGAGGAATTTTGCTGTCCTGGTAAACACAACTGTTAAAGCAAAAACATGTGGACAACACACATACATATACACACAGAGGCTATATACTATATGAGCGGATGCAAATGATACGATATATTTTAAACACGCCGCAGGATAGCACGACTTTCTGTTTCTTTCGCTGGGATCTGTACTTCCTTTGGCTATTTGTATTTAGAAACACAGAACTTCACTGTGTTTGTCAACAAAAGACTAGGGATGTTCGATAACACTTTTTTCCCAGACCAATACCAATATGAGTACTTCATTCCTTGGGCAAGCTGTCAACAAATAAACACTCAGACACATGCAAACTCAATCGCAAGATGGATGCGATGTTTGAGTTCCTTCACAAAATGGCTGCCACCAAGGAGAAGCTGGTGTCTCGTCTTGACGAAAGTGATTGCAAATTTGGCTAACTGAAGCCCTACTGGGTCCCCTGGATGAAGAACTGCAACTGGACACTAGACCCTTGTCTCCACACTCCAGCGGTGGATGAAGGTTGTCTCCATGGCAACGAGACAATATGCCTGTAGCCGTGAAGGATTCCTCCCTCCCAGTCTCCTCCATGTAAAAGTCTAAAAATTTGTTGTATGCCACTTCTACCCCCCCGATGTATTTACAAAAAAGGCTTACCTTAGTGCCTTACCCCTAATAGATGCCTGGGTTTTATGCTTAATTATTTGATCATGCACTATCAGCTTATGAAGACTCATTTGAGCGCACAGAGCTAATATAGCGAGCAAGCAGACTCAAAAGAGGCGGAGAGCATCAAAGCAGACAAATGTTTAGTAGCGCCGAGCTAGTGGAGACTGTGCCGTAGTATCTGCCTGGCCAGCGGAACTGATTGAAACCACACACGAACATTGAGGCCAGACCAGAACGAGCACAACATGAGGGAACACACAACGCTGGTTAGGACGCTTTTATCTGAATCCAACAACAAACAACAAACAAATCAACGCAGGAGCACGCGCACAATGAAACGAGAAGTGGAACTAATTGTTGAACTGCGGTCTGGCTGGCGCACACACACACAAATAACTGGAATATGTCCAAGGAGGGATTATTGCTTGAACGAATGATAGTGATAGTAGCTTATTAAAAAAGTGAAACGGTCTGCTCTTAAACGCTAATTGTGGTAGTGTCTCAGAGATTTCTCTCTCTTACATTTACACAAGTACTGCTAAAGACAAGGCATCGATTTAAAAAAAAAAAAACAACAACAACAAAACGGCCCAGTAGGTGCCAATTGAAATAAGATAACACTACACAATCTACAAGCATACCATATAAAAGAATAGATGCCGCCGACTAACAACTTCCTGGTTCCACACATCAGCGTTGTTTCCGTCCACTGATGGCCGCGTTCCAACACTCGCACCCCTACCCCTGCGCCCCCGAACCACGCAAACTGAGACAGACGCACGACACACTCGCAGGAACGCGCAAACCGAGGGGCACAAACAAAGCTGTACGTATCAAAGCTGATGTGTGAAAACCAGGGAGTCAGAAGTCCCGCCTCCTTCGTGGCATATACCCCATTACCAACAAAAAGAGATACAATAGACATCTAACCGTGCAACAACTTGACCTCGTTGTAACATTAAATATGTTTCGAATGCGTGCAACAGCAGCCTTAAAGAATCTTTGTGCACTCTTTTTACTCGCGCCGCAACGCGTAACTGCAGCATCTGCCAGGCTCGTTCGTGGTGCACGTGCGAGTACGTGCACGGTCGCCCCTCCCCAAAGAAACTGTGGACCGTGTAGATCTGCACACTCTACTATAAAGGGAAGATAAAAGCGGATAGGTGCAGTCAGAGTAAAACAGTCAGGGCTCTTCATACTCATCTGAGCATTGGTGGAGCATGCATGATGTAGAAAAAGCTTTCATATTCCCTTTTTTAAACGGCAAAATGCAGCTTTAAATCGAGATACTGTATAAGAATCCCAGATTGAATGAATCGTCTCCTTCAGTGTTTTTCAACAGCAAAGTGTTATTTGTGCCATTGTGGGGCATCTCGTCTGTAGCAAAGGCAGCTTGAGCTGACCAAATATTGCTACAAAAGAAAATCAATGTGGCCTTTGCCTTTCATTGGCAGAAAGTCGTCCATTTTTCGAGGTTGAGTAAGAAATATGTGAAATGGATGTTCAGAGGACAAAACAGAAAGTATCTCAATCGGACCATGCTAATTTAGGACTTTTTGGTAGCTGTGACTCAGTGGTAAACATTTGAAATAAGAGTTGTTGATTAGAAGATGAATTAAAATTCAAGTGGTTTTACATGAAAGGCCTGCTTATTGCCTTTCACATTATGTTGACACAGTCTGTCGTCAGTTCATGTGCTTGTGAGCAAGAGCGACACTTTCTCAAACGTTTGCGAGGTGGTGAAGAGGTGGGGGGAGAAAGCTCCCACATGTCTCTACTTCAAATATGCTGCTGTAAAAATGCCCCAAATTGCACCTTGGTTATTTCAATCTCGGTGGGAAACTAAATTAGACATTGGCCTCAATGAACCTCTGTGACTAAAATGAGACGAGCGGGCACATAGTTGCATCCTAACAGCATAGGCGAGACGCGCTGCAGTTCAGGCTGGAACAAACATGAGACGATCAAACAAAATATCACCAATATTTAAACTCCAGCTTGTTTTTGGAGAAACAAATACATGGGCATGTATTCATAAATATCTGAATGAATATAATCATTGAAACAGTAACTAAATATTGATGACTTCAATACAGACTTAGACCAACTGTGTGATTTAAGTCTGCAAACCAAAAGTTGTTTCCAAATTGGTACTTGTTTACAGTGGCCATTAGGGGTGTTAGAAAAAAAATCAATTCGGCAATATATCGCGATATTACAGCACGCAATTCTCGAATCGATTCAATATGCGACCGGATCAATTTTTGATGGAAATATTCAACAAAACGTCTTACTTAGGGTTAGGATTCACACATTAAGCATGGAAGAATGTTATATTAATGGAACATTAAGCCTTAATATGTTATTTCAGTGCTGTTCAAACATGAAACAGACTGCAACCTGTTAAGTGCAGTGGCTCAGTTATAAGCCTGAATTTTCAGATAAATAATACATTTTCATAGAAATCTTACAGTGTGCATGTACAAGTTTACTGATTTGTATTTTCTAAATTTGAGTTAAAAAAAATTGCAATTATCAATTTATAGATTCGTATCGGGATTAATCGAATTGAATCGTGACCTATGAATCGAATCGCCAGGTCCTAGGCAATTCACACCCCCTAGTGGCCATAGTTGAATTTTCAACGATTGTCACGATTACGTTGTCATGTTGTGATAGAACGTAAGCTAACAATATGGATCTACATGTTGGCTTTGTCAAAAAATACTTCACTCAATGAATCCCCCCCAAATTAAAAACTATTTTATTAGTTCTTGGCTGACATTGAAATAATTACCTGAGCAATACGTACACAAACTGAGTTAGGGCAGGGGTTGTTTTGATCGCTGTCTGCTGGTTGGGTAGTTTGTTTTTAAAGTTGACATAGTAAGTAATACAGGAGTTGTGTATGGACCAAATAATAGCCCAAACATTTTGGTATAAAGCTAAAAGAATCAATCAAAGATCAATTCATTAATTTGATTGCCGGCGTTATAGGCATCTTGCACTGATTCCAGTCATCTGGCAGATAAATTGAGGTTGAATTTTTTTTTAAACAAGATGTCATAACTAAATAAATCAAGTCTTATGGACGTTTAGTTTTTTCAGCAACAATCTAAAGACCTTTTTAAAACACTGCTGCAGGCAGATTTGTTGATACAACTCTTATATTAGACTTCATTTTGCAAGGTATTAACTCTTTGACCGCCAAAAACGTTTAATAACGTTTAGTAAAATCCAAATGGGTGCCGCCAAAGACGTTAAAAGACGTTCACTGTGTTTTTTTTGTTTGTTTTTTGGAAACGGGTGGAGGAAAGCCTTGGCAAGCTGTGCTGAAAGTATCAAGCAGATCGAGTTAGTATAATGACTATTTTTGGGCACTAGATGGCAGCGATGACTCTCTTTGGACAAGATCGGGTAGGAGTCAGTAGAAGACGTGAGGCGGAGCTAGAGTGTTGAGGGGAGAATGGCTGAGGAAGCGAAAATGGCGACCGGTTGCAAGAAGCTCACGCTTGAGCATTTTTTTCAAAGACGAAAAGCATCGACCAATGCTAAAGAGCACATTGATGATGATGATGGTGGCTCCGAGGTTGACGCCGAAGTTGGAAGCGTTGACACGGCGGCTTCGATCACGTCGTAAAGCCTCACCGGCTAGCGATGCTAACGGCGGAAAACGTGGTGCACAACCGAGCACTTCTGTACAGGCGGACGTTCAATCGGACGATTAAGAGTACCCCGAGTCTAATGCATATTCATCGGAGGAGTGGGTACAGTCTGATCACGGAGAAGACACTGGTTCTGGACTACGATGCCACCATGAATGGAGTGGATAAGATGGATCTGAACATCTCTTACCACCCGGTATAGGAACCGAAGGACATGAGGAAGCCAGACGTAACACCAGGTCACCGTATCATGATCCTGAGAGTAGACTTGATGACATGGCCAAACACACACTGCAGTATATACCTGCTACTCCCCGGAAAAAAAGGCAAGCAAGAAAGTGCACGCGAAGGGGCAATCGCAGTGAAACTAATCTGTGGTGCAAATCCTGCTGCGTCCCCTTGCACGCAGGGGAGTTTTACACAATATACCTCACAAAAAGAAAAACTGCAGTTGAAACATCCACACAATTGTAAATAGTACCACAGTTGCACACATTTGTAAATAGTTTGCCAAATTGTTTTGTCAAATTGTTACACTGTTTAATGTAAATAAACGTATTTTGCTATCAAAAAACACTTTTTCATTGTTGGTGGTAGTGTTTTACAGAAGTAAAGCACTGTTTAGGTGTTTGTGGCATCATTCATGGAAAAAGAAAGGTGTCAAATTCACTAGAGTGCATGAAATAATATCGTTTCACAAAAAGCTTGATTTCTCCGTATTTTGGTCCAAAACAAGAGCATTTGGGAGAAACTAACCTATTTTCTATTGTTGATTACTGAAGAACGGAATAAGGTAGAAACTAACTTTTTTTTATGATGAAAGATGAGAGTTCAATCTTTCATTTGGTAGTATCTGTGTTTCCATAGTCCAAACACAAAATGTTCTGTGGACCTTGAAAGATCAGTCAAAATGCTTAAATCAGCTGGCACCCACATGTTCTCTTTTCTGAAAATGCTTGGCAGTCAAAGAGCTAATATAAGAAAATCAACAGGGGCCGCTACTAACAAACATATTCCATCAACCTATTTTCTATGTGCGTCACTTTCAATAGACTCGGCAGATTAGAAGCTGGTGGCCAGTCAGGTACAACTGTGAAAATTGACTGCGTTCAGCTATGTGAACCACTGGTCTACAAACAAGAAGAGGAAGCAATAAAATTCAGTGTTGTGCTGACTCCTAAAAGAATGACGCAGTTTGACTTCCTTTGTATTGAAAATACGCCAGTCTTCGGCTATATATACAAATGAAGTAATTAGTAGGCTCAGATGCAGATGGCAACGAAGAGCAAGATTAAACAACACGAGAGAGAAGTGGGTCAAAAAATACTGAAGATGAGGCAAAAAAAAGATGCCAGTGGTAAAAAAAAAAAAAAAAGGACAAGAACGAGGGCTTAGCATATGGAGCTGAGGGTTTCCTACATAAACAGATAGCCTCATTGCATCTTCATGTCTGAGGGAGAGCAACATTCCCAACAGTGAGGAGCACACATCTGTCAAAACACAGCACCATTCCGTGGCCTTGGAGCCGCTGAGGGGAGCTTGACTTACTTTAAGCAGGAAAGGCTGAAAACACAATCAAGGATGACCAGATCGCTAAAAGAGATCTCTCTGCACTCTGCTGTGCATGCTTGGTCACTACTCAAGGGACGCATTCATCATTAAACTCTGCACACTTTGGTATAAGTTGTGTCATTTTAGTTATCAAGTGTGTGACACCAAAATGGATACCAGTATGAGTACTTTTGATAAATAAAAACTTTATTCAAAACACTGGCAAAACATTGTGAACAAATAATTTTCTGATGCAGATGATGATTCGCTGATGCCGCACTTTGCTAACTACTGCCAAGGCGGATTTTTTGGGTGCTTTAACTACATTACAGTACAGTATGGGCCCGGTACTGATACCGAGAATCGGTTCTTGCCTATCCCTAATTTGGGTCATTTTGTTTAATTTGCAAGGAGGCTTTTTCTAATGATGCAATCCAAGGTCTAAAAAGCCTTATCATATGTGTTAATGTTACTCTAAATTATCCCCAGATTTTAGAGCTGGAGCGATATAATATTTCGGTATTCAGATAAACTACTAAAAGTTATATCAAATAAACAAGTAATGTATGTGGCTAAAATAAACATATATTTTGTTTTTGCTTGGTTGAAAACACAGTAGCGATTTTGCTGGCTAAAACAGCTCATTTGAGTAAGCCTGGTTTGTAAAAAGTAAATAAAAATAAATTAGCAATAGGAACTTGTCAAGCGTGTCAAGATGTCAGCATCAAAATGTAATTTTTCGCCTATTAAACTGCCTTTGAAAAGTAGTCTGACAACTCGTCAGCCTATATCAGGCAGTGGCTAGCTGCTAGCCTTTAGCCGCTAACATTGGGAATTACGCTAATAATTACTCGAGGACTTATTTCATCCTTACCAATTTTACAAAATAAGCATCATGCTGTTTTGGTGTAGACTGCAAATTGTTGACTGGAACCAAAAATGACTTGGAAAAAATTACCATTTTAAACAATTGATGTGTAGAATAAAAATAAACATCTTTGGGTCCCTTGTCTTAAAATTATCGTTGAGCATGACATCGGCACAGTGGGCGAACAACTTCTTAGGAAGTCAAAGAGACGCACTGTCATGTGTCCTGGTAAGCGTTATGTGTGTGCTGTCAGATGTGTTTTTCACTGTACTTGCGCATGTTGTGTTGCCCCAAAGTCCTGCGTTCTCCAGATGGAGGGGGGGGGGGGGGGGCACTGAAAGCAGGGCCTTGTTGCCCTCTGTGGTAGCCTGACCAATCGTCCCCCCCCCCCCCCCCCCCCGCCCTGGCTCACCTACGTACCCTCAACGCACACAAGCAGCCAGGCAGACTGGCAGCCGAACTTCCAGTTACGCTTTGCGATGGATTCCTGAGTTTGCACAGGTAAAGTCAGCTTAATTCCGAGAACATGTTGAAGCACCGCCCCACTTTTTAATAACTTTAACAGGCTTTCTTGAGGTAAATCCCATAATATGAATATGGGATATACCAAAGAGTAGCTAGTACAACAGTAGCAAATATAATTCAGTAACCATGACAAATGTTAGAACAAAAAAAGCTTTCAATAAAGAGTTTTGTTGCAGGATGCCAAGGTAACACAATACGTATTGTTGGGTCAAAATGCGATCAACACATATTTTGGGGTTATTTATTTAACCCAAAAAGTTGGGTCAAATGAATAAATCACAAAATCCAATTAGGGTTATTTTCAACTGTTTTTGTTTGTTTCTCTTCGTTCAAGCACAAGGTGGCTAACCACGTCCCATCACCAGCTGATGGGGTGCCATGACCAATCACACAGAGGGTAAAGGTCACTCGCAAATTCCCAGGAGCCCCATTGATGACTTTGGCTTTTTCCAATAAACTGAATTCTTCTTGACCCCCTCAGGTCACCCATTCAAGTGCAGACAACTTGAAGCAACTATTTCCCACAAACCAAAGCTCATAGCCACAATTTGATTTCAGCACCAAACACTAAAATCAACTGTGACAACATAAATGAAAAATCCCAATAGCGAAGTCAAGATTGTACCATTGCAACCACAGATTTATTGGCTGAATACTGACACTGTTCTCGACAACATCAGACAAGCTCATTTCTGGAAAGACCATTTGAACTTCAACCCTGTCATATGTCATATTAATAAATGCTAATTTGCTTCTTTCACAAGAGAATAGACAATATCACTCGATCACCGACAAGCTCGGGTTGACAAACGGGGGGGGGGGGGGGGGGATGTAGAATGTGTAGTTATGTCAAGGCTAATGATGTTTACCCAACGATCCATTTTGTAAACTGAACCTAAAAATTCCTAGCAAGCAGTCTTAGCTCGGGCATGATTCCAGAACATTTTCAAATAACTTTTGAGCAAACAATGGACAGAAAGAGGTGTGGTTGACTCCCATAGCTATTTCAGACATTTCAAAAGATGTGATTGGTAGATAAAAGCAATAAATGAATAAAAACACTTTTGGTGAAAAGGGGAAACCATTTTCAATTTACTTTCACATTTAGCCCCATTTTCTTTTATATAGGTAACATTTTAAAGAACTCCACCAAGAGATTTTATCTAAAGATGTTCAAGACGAAAAGTAAAAGCAAAGTATTTTATTTTGCCAAACGCTGTTGTCGTGACGAGGGAGCATTCAAACTCCACACAAGAAGGCCAAAGCTGAGGTTTGAACTTGAAACCTCAGAACTGTGAAACAGATGTGCTAACCACTCGTCCATTGTGATGCCTGACGATGTTTACATTCGTGATCGTGTGCTCACAAGCAAACTGAAAAGTTATTTAAGAATCTTTTGCGATGTCTCATACAGCTTAGTCAACCCACCATTCCACTTCCTATTACCCCAATAAGACAAGTCAACCCTTTACCTTACCTCTACTTGTTGATGGGATGAAGGTGCTATTTTCAATCTGTATGTTAGCATTTATATGTAAAGTGGGCAGGTGGGCTGCTGGGCAGGGGTCCCCGTCATCTGGTGGCTCTGGGGATATGGCAGGAGCACTCCTCTCCTCATCCATGGGCGTTGGCCTGGCTCTTTTCCAAGGAGGTGGAGGGGCCCAGGAGCTAGCCTGTGGGAAAGGGAGAGTCAGACCTAGCATTGTGGGGAGAATGATCACTGGATGAATAACAGGAACAATTTCTTATTGTATTAAGTGGTTCATGGTGGGAGGTAGAGCCTTTTTCACCGGCGTGATTAAGTTATTCCTCAAGTAGAAAAGACACAGCAGACAGATTATGTTTTCTTTCAAAACTGGAAAGATCTCATCACGTTTAGTTTTGACTAACGGTAAGTCTTTTGCTTGTATGAAACGCTTCAATGCTGCCGTTGTATTGCAAATTGCTTTTACGTAAAAATATGAACCTTTTATCAGGGGAAACCATCAGAAACATTTATTACTCTGAGACAATATTGAAAAAACATATACATTTGAAGGATTTTTCAATACTGAAAAATCATACATTACAGCTGTTTCACTATTAAAACAATATTTAGTTTAATGCTTCGCAAAATTTTGCACCAAATATGCTCTCCAAGTACCAACATGATGACCAACATTAAAATGCAGTATAACGCAGTAGTCTTCTTCAAAAACGAGGCAGGTTTTTTTCACGTTATAAGTCATTAAAAGTTACATTTAAATGAAATAAAAGCTTGAAAAATACTTCTGAAAGATTAAATGCATATGTATTGTAATACAAAGTTAAATGCAACTGAAATAAACTTACACCGGATAAGCGGTTAGGAAAATGGAGCGTTATTTTGCGTACTACCAGAGGGTGCCCATGTACCGCTAGTGGTACTCATACCACACTTTGAGAATCACTGATTTAAATGTTTAATATGTCAGGAAGACAAAAAAGAAAGTCAAAAGTCAATCAATATAAAATCAAGTCAAGTTCAAGTTGTTTCGGTAATTTGTAACACATCTGAGATGACCAACAAATTTTCATGAGCTCATTCAACTGAAGGATAAAAAGTAGGGATAGACCAATTATCAGCTGGGCCGAATATCGGAGCCCGACATTTGGCCATTTGACAAATATTGCCTTTTTTTTCTCCTTTCTTTCTTAAAAAAAAAAAACAAGGATTAAGGCCGATATATAGTAGCTAGTATCTCACTGAGTGAAGAATCCTTGCGAACGTAGCGAATTTGGGGTTTTCATCAGGGATCATAAAAGGTTGCAAAATTGTTTGCAGACAGTTTTAACTTGTCGCAAAGAAATTTGGGATATCTTAAGCCTGTTTTTCACTGTCTGCAAACATCTTTGCTAAAACCCCAAATTTGACCCAAATTTTTGAAATTAAAACAAAATTAAGTGAAATTTACTTTTAACATTTTAGTTATGTTGAAATTTTGGAAAACTACTAAAAACTTTAAAGAAGCTATTTACTTGTTTAGTTTTTCATTCAGCTGAGGACATAGTGATGACCCTGGAAGCTTCCTGCACGTTTACAATTTCAAACAAAGTTGTCTAAAAACTTTAAACATGTTAAAAATATATATAACAAAAGTGCTGAATGGCATTTCAACATTTTTTTTTTTACGCTAATATTGTCTATTTTATTGAAAATGAATATTGGCTCCAATGCACTTGAATACCAATAACCTGTATCACGACCAGCCCTGAAAAAGTCATATTGATCTATCAATAGTAACAAGGGAATGTTTATTAAAATGAGAAAATAGCACAAAATGTATTGAATGCTTTGCAGAAAGGATTTGATTGGCTGGTAACCAGTTCAGGGTGTACCCCGCCTACTGCCCGAAGCCAGCTGGGATAGGCTCCAGCGCCCCCCGCGACCCTTGTGAGGACAAGCGGTTAAGAAAATGGATGGATGGATGTTATTGAATGTTAAGTTTGATCAAGTGACTGCAATCACAGTTTCTTTAGCTGGAGATGAAACATGAACAATTTAGAAAAATGCCCCCCCCCCTCCCAAAAAAAAAGAGTGATCTGAAAAGTGGAGTTCAAGTTCAATCACGTGCCACTATGTGTTTGGCGAGCGCGTGCCACTCAGCTGGCCAGCTGTTTGCGCGCTCCCGCTGTTTCATTCGCTAATCCACTACCTTGACCAATTTTTGCCTCAAAACATCCGAACAAACCAACTTCAACTTGTTCATATTCGCAGTACGCACTCACAATTTCATCATAAAGTTCATTTGGGAAGGTGAAACCGTTTCTAGAAGTTTCGACCAAAAAAAAGCCGTCAAACTCAGTCACACAGAAGACTTTCGAACTCGGGCGATATTTGGCGTGTTATCACGATAGTTGCGAGGTAAACAATGTGTTGGTTTTCCTTTAATTACACGCGTCTGCTTCACTTAACGAGTCCATGCGTGCTGAGTTGAGTGGGAAGAACTTTGATGAGCTCGCAATAGATAGTCGGTTTGTACCACAACAACAAAGACGACAACAACTCACCTTGCGTGTGGATGGATCGAGTAATATCCGAGCTTTTGGCTAATTCATTCTCTGACCTCTCCAGGTGGACTTCTCTCACCCTCCGAGTCCTCCTTCCTCCCCCCTCTTCGCCCCCTCCACTTCTATCGACACACTTCCACGGATCTTATCCACTGCACGCCGGGTACGTGCACAGCACACCCCCCCCAAAAAAAGTTTGACTTTTCAGTGCATTTTTCTCCACTCGATATCCCCCTTTCCTCCTCTTCCTCTCCGCCTCCCTTAAAACTTTCTCCGGCTCACCCCTCGTCCTCCAGATGTTGGGACGCTTTTGGCAGCTCGCTGAAGGAGAGAGGGAGAGAGAGAGGGGAAAAAAGAAAGTTGTGAGTGCCGCTTTCTCGCTCTCACGCGAATAAAAATCGGCGCTAATACGTGACTTGTGATATCCGTGTCTGTCCCCGTTGTGCTGCCTTCACGGTCCCAGCGTGCTGCAGCAGCTTTTGGGCAGGACACTTCAGTAGAGTCAGCAGTGATTGTGCTTCCTCCAGGCTACAAACGGCTTGGGCTGAGCTATAGTGCTGTCATATAATTACCTCTTAACCCGAAGCAGACAGCTAGCACTACCGGCTAGCTTTCATGCCAGTGAATTACGAGGCCGGTAACCACATGTTTTCACATTAATAATAGTCTTTGTCACAGATGGCAACAATGCAGGTAGCAAATACGAACGACATATTGAAGAAGCACTAGCTAGTCAACAGAAAGTGTCATGATGACTCACTGCTGTGACATTTCTTTCTTTTCTTCAAATCCAAGAAGTTATACACAGGCAACATTTTACTACAAAGAAAATAGTGCTCAATTTCTAAGTTGAGAGTACGTAAATACTCCATAGTTTTGTCCCTCGGTTAAATTTTTTATAGGCCTATCACTTGTCATCAGGGTCCTGGGTGAGGAGGTGGGGACCACTCTAGATTGGTCTCCAGCACGGAGTTGCAGGGCACATTTAGACAAAATATTATTATTATTAACTCATTTGCTGCCATAAGTTCATAAAAAAAAAAAAGATTCTTAAAAATTAGGGGCAACAGGCGATTAAAATTTTTAATTGTAATTAATCGTATGACTCCGCTAGTTATTTATTATTTATTTTTTTAAAGAGAAGATTAAAAAAGAAAAGAAAAAATTATTTAAAAATTTGTGGCGACAGGCGATACAATTTTTTTACTGTAATTAATCGCATGACTTCACTAGTTAACTCACGATTAATCACAAATGTTTATATCTGTTCTAAATGTACAATAAAAACAATTCTAGGTTTTTATACTCTTGTTAAAAAAAGTTGGGGGGAAAATTTAAACTAATAGAAATAGTTCAAATGAATTTTTGACGTTTATAGCCGTCAATGGCAGTGAATGAGTTAACAATAATAATAATAATAAACACGTTTGCAACAACTGTATTGACTTTTTAGTATTCACTTAAGATAGCATGAAAGTGGGAGAAAGTACCCCTAGAAAACCATGCATGGCGAGCTGAGAACATACTCCAAAAACGAAGGCAAGCGACAATATTTGAACCCTGAACCTCAGCGCTCTTCTCCTACCAAGATCACCAATCCTAAACAGCTCGTGGATTGGTCATGCTTCGCTAACCAATCAACTCTGAGCTGGTTAAAAAAAAAGTGAACGCTTGGCAGCAGGTGCTAAACTAACTTGCTTCACAACGCGTAGCTCGAAGCAGCGAAGCAAGTTAGCTAATTCCCTATCTTCTCCTTTAAGACCCAAAAAAACCCAACAACTGTCAATCCACAAAACATCTAGTTAAACGCTAGCATGGAACTTTGATAAATCTGCCAGGATCAAACCATGCATGGTAAGTAACAAATGTCCACATTGGTGGCGACAAATAAAACTTCTCCAAGTAGCGCTATCACCAAAGGCTAAATATCTAAGCATGCCACATACCGAGCAAGAAGAGAGAACATAAGAAGAGGGAGAAGCTAATGCTAATCGCTAAACTAACGTAAAATGCTGAATCACCAAAGACCCGAATAAGATAAAGTGCTTCGTGGTCCCCTTTGGGAATCTTCCTCTCTCCTTCCAGTAAAAGGCCATAAACAATGTCAGGTTTCAGGACATTACTAAGCATTTGCCTCCACTTAATCATGCTTTGTGGACATTACTAATAGTCAGCGTTGACATGCTAGACGGCACCAAAAAATTCAAATGTTCAGAAGAATAGCAGTCAAATTGATTGAAGTTTGTTGAGAGATTACAAACACATGACATGACAGTCTTGAGAACGACAACATATTCATGAGTTTCTTTTGCTGGTGGTTTTGAATAGTGCGATCCGTTGCACATATTTGCAGTGTTTAGCACAGGCCTGCACAGGACATTAAACAAACAAGCGAGCCGTGATACAGGCCAAACCCATCGCAGGGTAGTCAGCTCATGTCAACACTTGAAGGTTACAAGTACAACTGATGAGAGTGCGCCGTTTGATTGATGTGCGAAGGCGGCTTTTCACAGCGTTTCCATTTTTGTGAACAACCTGTTGGCCTCCTTTTCAATTTGGCCTCTCAGTCACTCCTCTGAGTCGGTAAAGCTTTGACGGAGAGCTTTTTGCAGGATTTCTGACAAAACCTGTCGGAGGGCGGGACTTTTGCCTCAAGGAGCCACGCTGTATTAGTTGTTCAAGTTGAATTGGACTTTGTGATGTAAACATTCAGGTTTATTTCAAATGAAGACTATGAAGTACAATGAGAAAGACAAACGCAATACCTATGTGCTTATAACCAAACCAACACGTGGAAGTCCCAATAACCCACATTCCCAGCATTTAAGCCTCACCACAGCATCTCATTTACTCTCCTGGTGGCCCTTTATAGGGCAAGGAACCACATTTGGTAACTTAGACCATGGGCCATGGCACGTTAGTGCTCAGTGAAAGATTATGAGGTGAGATGTTTGTGACGGAGTCATTTCTCATTACATACAACACTTGTAAATGCATGTATAACTTTGTGATAATTCAGCCTACTGTATTGTTAGATGTTGGTATAATTGAAAGACATTACACAGGGTGGTGTTGTGTTCTCGTGTGAACATCTTGTGGTGCAGGGGGATCATCTTTTGGTCTGATTGTGAGGTGAACGGGGCCAAGCCATCCAGTGGCAGAGCGCACCAAGCAGGCAAATATGACAACGCCGTTCCACATTCCTCACCTCGAACATTTCTTTTAAATCAGCCTCCAATTATGAATCAGGAGCGGCTGCTATCACAACAAGCATTATTTTAGTATTTGCACAAGCTACAGCACATATGTCGTACATGAATTATATGCCATTATTAGGAACAAGCTAGACAATAAACGTGGAAATGTTTGTTTTAAATTAGCTAGCATGAAGTAGCTAGCGTTAAAAAAGCTAGCAAATCTTGTTTATGCTGCACATACCTAATATATTTTCTGTTATGTATAAAATACAATGTTATTACTTCAACCTGGTACTGGCAAACTGATTTAAGTGCTTTAAAAGTTACGCTAGCATTTCGTTGACTCGGATAAGTTAAGTGGCTCCTGGCTAACACATTACACTTCTATCAAATCAGCCTCCAATTACAAATCAGCAGCGGCTGCTATCAAAACAAGAATTATTTTTTAGTATTTACAAAAGCAGTAGGAAAATGCCCATTTTAAATTAGCATGAAGTAGCTAGCTTGTACAAAAAAACTAGCAAATATTTTTTAAATCTGCAGATAACTAATGTTTTTCTGCATTCTATAAAATATGTTAACTCGACCTGGTGCTAACGGCTTGAGTTGAGTGCTTTAAGAGTTAAGCTAGCATTTCATTGACTTGGATAAGCTAAGTGGCTCCTGGCTAACACATTACTTAATCAGATCACTTAGAAAGACAATGTAGCATATTAAAAAAAAAAGTGGTTTAAAAAATGTTATGATTGCAGAAGTTTCGACCCCACCTGATTTATTTAATCGCAAAGAAGTGCGTTATGAGCCTTGAAGTTTCGCTCAACGTATCTGACAGACCCTCCAATACAACCGGTCTTGTCGTTTGCCTACAGCGACAGTTTGCTCTTAAATTAGCATTTCTCAGTGAGTAAAACCAACTCTTGCTGAGTGCTTGCTCTCAAGTACAAATGCATATTTGAGAGAAGGCAATGTGCTCCCCGCTGCGCACAAGGGCACGTTGTCCTCACAAAGGAAAGCCGTGCCCTGTTCGGAGTATATTTAAGCAATTCTACCTTTCTCATAGGACGCGGACATGCTCGTTGTTTGGCTTGGGCCTCTGAGGCTTCTGCTGAGGCTTTCCACTGTGCTAAGTGCCAGCAGAGAGAGAGAGAGAGAGAGAGAGAGAGAGAGAGAGAGAGAGAGAGAGAGAGAGAGAGAGAGAGAGAGAGAGAGAGAGAGAGTTCACCTCGCCAGGAGGAGGAAAGAGCTGCTCCACTGCCCTACTACTTCACAAGCACATGGAGTGAGTGACACGAGAGAAGAGAGAGAGGTTTGTTTGTGTGCGAGCAAGTCAAACTAGAGTCACATGCACGCACGCACAATGGTTATAAACTTTAGACGTGGATTGCTTGAGTCGTTCAGAGCGGTCGGATGGGAGAGAGGAGCAGGAGGAAGAGGAGGAGGAGGTTCAAAATGTGGTTCCAATCACTCACAAAGATGCTTTTGTTCTGCAGCTGTGGTCTCTCTCTCTCTCTCTCTCTCTCTCTCTCTCTCTCAAAAATTGCCCAATGTGTATTGAATCAGTCCGCTCCATTTCTTGACCTCTCCTATGTATGATTTGCCTTCTTTTTTTTTTTTTGCTACAAATTCTTGTATTGAAAATCTTATGAACCAATAAAGTGTTTTTACCTGATACAGGTAAAATTTAGAGTACGGTATGCGCCTACAGTAAGGTCTGCTGGACATAACGTAATTAAGCTCGAGAAGAAGACGTTTATCACGTTTTGTCGTTTTTAATATTTGTTGTTCCCGCACAGCAGAGAGAATATACTATGTTTGTATGTATTGCTACTCCATGGGTGTATTTGGAAGGTTTACAATTACCATAACAACTATGCTAATTTTCGTTAGCACATCTATTATGTTTTTTGTTTGACGGTATTATTTTGCTTGGTCGAATATGCAATGTTTCATTCTCAATTGTTTTGTGCCAATTTAAATATAATATTCAACGGGTAGTGTTAAAAGGCGGATTAGGTCACTTAAGTCATTTTGTAATACGAAAGTTGTTCCCTTTTCGAAGACAGTGAGGGAGCGAGAACAGGAATATTACTTGGAAAGCCATGTTTTAATACGTTTACGTGTCTATTGAAAAAATGAATGAATTAATAGTTTTTTATTTCAAACCTGTATCAAAAGAAAAAGTGAAAAAAAAATTATTCACAGCAAAACCAACTTTATAAATCAAAATGCATACCTTGCATGAGAAACAGTCTTTGCATTATACTATTTTATTGCTTTTAGCACAACATTGTAAAATAGATTGTGAGGTGGAGAAGTTATTGATAACGTCTGAGCTTTGTGAATGTCATTCATGAAAGGCATTGTATGAACACAAAGGATTTTAAATGATTGCGTATTCTCAAATGATGGCCTCTAGCGGGAAAGCTTGGACCTTGCCATTCAATTCAACAAAGAAGAAAACAAAAAACACAGTTATTAATAATCTTTTCTTTGCTGTAACCCTCTGCGGGTTTTTTTTTTTAAATAAACTTTTTGTTGTCCTTCCATTCTGCCTAAAGACACAACATGCGATTGGGAGAGTCACACCCCCCCACGCCGCTCTCTCGTCATTCACCAGACGCATTTAAGATTTTAGAGCGTCCCTTTAGGAACGCTGCGAGACTCCAAAATGTATTAAACTGGAAATGATTTCTCATAAAAATAAATCTCATAGTTATGTTAGTAACAACCAAATAAATAACATAGAGCAAACTTGTCATGACAGTTCTTTTTTTTTTTTTTTTTTTACATTCAGAAGTTAAAAAAATAAAGGTTTCTTAAATCATTAAAAGACCCAACTGTGAAATTCATTTCTTATTCCATTTGTGTACAGCACGGCAGCTAAACGCTGCTTCACCATGTTTGCTTTGAGCTGTAAATGGTGTTTAACATACGTTTGCGTTGATCAGAGCGTGTCGCAGTTCAACTCGGCATGTTGTGTTGCTTTTAGTGAGTCAACATGCTGTTTGGAGGACAGCCCACTGTGGCAGGCCACAGACATGGAAGGAGGGAAAAGCAAGGGCGAGAGGAGTGGATGACAGGAAGAGAAAAGATGTCAGCATGGCTCTATGTACAGTACACTAAATGTATTTAGTGACTCATAGGGTCTGCCTGGACCTCAGTGCTCTGCATGATGTTGGGCCCTTCACACCAAGCCACACACACACACACACACACACACACACACACACACACACACACACACACACACACACACACACACACACACACACACACACGCGCGCATGCAAGCTGATATGCGTATAAAATGCATCACATTTTCACAAGCGGTACCGACCGGTCAAATCTAAACTCAGCCATACCTTCACACCTAATATTTACTCAGTCCAGATGAGCAGTCAGGAAGAAAGCCAGAGCATCAGCGCCAAACACCAAAGTGACCCGCCAAGAACAACCTCTTTATGTTGCTTTGCACCCTGGCTCACCTTGCGCAAGCATATATCCTCATAGTCCCCCGTATGCATGCCGCTGTATGTTTGCACGCACGTCTCCAGCACACTTTTCCCAAAAGTAAAAGTCACCTGGATTTCAGTGTGAGTGAATTTCCTCCCAGATGACTGAAAGAAGTTCCCTAAAAGCAAAAGATGAAACTAAGTTTCAACTTTCCCTACGAAAAATAACGGATTAAAAATATTTAAAAAAACATGCAGCCATTTTTTCCCCCTCTCCCTGTGGCAACATATGCAGAGTGCAGTGCTGAGGTTCAAAGACAAGCTGGAGGGCATGTGCCAAACCTGCAGCAAGAGAAAGCACAAGGAAAGAAAGGAAGTATATAGCAAGGTGACAAGAACTACAGTAGTTTGAAGCATAAACACTCCATCAATCCATCTCGCCTGCTTGTCACTGTTAACTCCATCACAAAGTGCGCAGATAGCGCACCCTCAATGTTCTGAACTCTCTGGCGCACCCTGTTGGCCGGATGCTGTCAGTGGATGTTTGTCCCAGTCTGCATGTTTGTGACATGCCGCTTGTGTTGTCCGGTTTGTTTACTCCTCCTGGTGGCTGCTCTTTGTATCACAACACAACATCAGCAAACATGACTCCGCGTTACTTAATCGTCTTATTTCTTGGCATGTTCGTGTTTTTAATCTTACAATGCCTCATACTGGATACATTTGATGAGGTAATAAATCAATGTATGATATACATTAAGGAAGCAAATGTTTTGTGCAAAAGCATACAAACCAAAGGCTGCTGTTACTTTAAATAGTATAAAATTAAACGATTTAAATACTTATCTTAAATAATATAACTGTACCTGATACTTTTAGTGGAGCTGTTTCTCTTTTGTATGTCTCTCTGTGTGCTCCCTGCCAACCTGAACAATATAAGTGGCATAAAAAAATAGATGGAAGGATATTTAGTTTTGCTGGGACATTTTTAATGATCATATTAGTATTGTTAACTAAGTCGATACCTTGCTCACAGTGTCAATCAAAGTGAGCATTATTGTCTTGACATTTTGATTCAGTTCTTGTTTTGGGTACCATTAGCTTCTGGACAGTTAGCGCCGACTCATTTGGTTTAAAAAAAGTGTGACAAGATTTTCAAAATTAAAAACAGGGACACTATAATTGAGCTGAAAATCAAATATACAGGAACAGGAACAATTATAACTATAAAAAAATGTAATTGCTAGTCAATCTGGTTGTGTTATTAATTTAGCTAATGCTACATCTATCTTGGTTGAACAGCTGTAAACAACCAATGGACTCGCCATTATCCAACCATCTTTTTGCCGTTACCGGCAGTTATTGTAAGCTGGCAGAGCTCCCGTCGGTCCCGCATTGTAACATAATAACATTGGCCATATGCCACCACAAAAGTTTGTGTTGGGTGCGACCTGCGACCACATCATTAGGCTAGTAGGACATTCCAGCCTGACAAACACCAACTAGCGATTTAACAGTTGAATTCTTTAAAAAAGAAAAAAAGATTTATCGTATGATTTGCTATACTGTATGATTGACATGCACATGACCCAAACAATTGGCTTGCTGTCAATTTAAAAAGCAAACAAACAAAAAAGCAGGAATCCGCTGTGGACTCATGACATTAAAGCTCAAAAACGGAACTGTCCCTTTAAACCGGGATGTCTGGTCACCCTACAGTATAAAGCAAATACAACCATTCACCTTGTAAAACAGTATGATTCCTCCTCTGATTTAATATAATAAATACATTTCAGTTAATAATAAATGTAATACTGCTACTATCTACTACTATGAATCCACTAAGCTAATATCAACCCCTAAAGTAACAAAGACTCAACAAGGGACAGTGTAATAAGTATTTTATTGCATTTTATAATGCCATTGTCAATAATTAGTACAGATTACATGCAACTAGACCTACTGTACAGTTTTTTATTGTCTGCATGGACAGACACAAGAAGATTCAGGTTACAAATACACAGATATATGCGTGTGTGTGTGTGTGTGTGTTTTATACAGCATGACAGAAAGGGCAGTGACTGGCATCAACATGGCTACCCGGCATGGAGGCTCCACTCTGTGTCTTAAAGCCACCTGC
The DNA here is from genome assembly GCF_054856555.1 of Leptonotus elevatus. NCBI lineage: Eukaryota > Metazoa > Chordata > Actinopteri > Syngnathiformes > Syngnathidae > Leptonotus > Leptonotus elevatus. Next base: position 11,487,822 of record NC_141248.1, read on the forward strand.
ACCCAGCCCCCGCCTCAAAATCTGGTGACACTTGCAAAGAACAAGAAATAGCAACAAAAGAAGCAAAGCGATAAAGTGAAATTAAGTAACAACGCACTGAAGAGTCACTGCTGAAAATGTACACACATTCCTAAGGTTTAACCAGAGGAGAGCTGAAGTGGTCATTCGGACTTGTTTAATAAACCGTCAATGCTCCACTTTGACAGTCCCTTCCCCCGCTTGAAATGACGCCGGCGAAAGCGTCCAATCACACGTGACGATTGGGGCTGGAGGCCCGCGGTCACGCACACGCACAAGAGATAACAGCTATCAGTGAAGGTGATCTGTGACGTCAATCGAGACTTTTGGAAGTAGCTCATTTTCGGTTTGGTTAAGGTATCAGTTTGGTTACAGTTCAGGAGTTTTTGGACTTTGGTAGTCAGATGGAGAGCTGCATCTCGGAGTCCACATTTTGGCACCGTGACCACGCCAACAACAACGACGACAAAAAAGAAAAAAAGGATGAGCGTCAACAATGCAAGCGTTTGATCTGCTTTTTCGGGATTAAGAGAGGAACTGTGTGACTCGGCACACCCCCATCCCGCCCGCGGATGATTGACAGCTCTGCAGGTCAGAGGTCAGCTAAGGAATGACAAGGGTCAGGGGTCAGAGGGACACAATGTTGGCACCTGAAAGGACCAACAGACAGTCCACATTTGTGTAAAGCAGGAGAGAGGCTAAATATTCTTACACTCGTTTTCTTTTCAAAGGTTTTGGTCCTGTCATTGAGAGAAAAAAAAAGTCCTTCTGAGGTATTAATACATAATGAAATAAATTTGTAGTTTATCCATTTGTGTATTTTTTCCTTAAAAACGCATAAATGCAGTACAGAGACAAAAAAGTATCAAAATAGACCTAGCTAAGATAAATATACAAACAGATCTTACCTAAAACCACTGATCTAACTTTTATCTTTTTTCTTTCTTTTTGTTTTGTTTTTTTTTGCCATAATACACTTTAAAAAAAAAAAAATAAAATCAGCGTCCCAGACGTTTTTATGAAGAACTGAAAACATGGAAACAAAAGAAAACTATCAAAACCGAGATACCTGCAGTACTTAATATGATAAATACATATAGTTCAGCATTAGCAATACAGTATAGCAACCAGAGCTGCAAGCTTTACAATCGCTAAACAGGTGCAGAAAACACACAGAGAGGAAAAAAAAAAAAGCAGAAATGAAAGGAAAGAATGCCCTGGAGAGATAAGTCAATCATTAATATACAACAATACATCATGTTATGCCAAGAAATGTTACGCGGCGGCGACCTGTCAACAATCTTTATAAAAGCGCCTTGTTTACAGGTGTACCTTAAAGCACAAGATCATCTACATGTTGGACTGAATGCAGCAGTTCCTCTTGTTTGGACTGAAGGAGCCGTGATGAGTGTGTGTGAGTGTCCTCTCGGGGAGTGGTTACTGCTTTTTTTTTGGGGGGGGGGGGTCTTTGGATATTTGGTCAGAGTCTGTGTTTGCACGAACCCATGTAGCCCTGCTTCAATGCTTCTGTGCCACCCATGTGTATGTGCATGTGTGTGTGTGTGTGTTATTCAGCCTATCATCATCGCACCTGATAACAGTTTCCCTGCAACGGCACATCGCCCCAATCACGGGTTCCCCGTCATGCTTCAGGTCGCAGCTAAGGCGAGGTAGTCTTTACAGTCCGTTTTGTTTGTTTTTGGGCTGAAGCACACGTACGCGTCAGGGAGTCCACATATTGTTAATAAAATCAGGAATAATGTGTAAGGGGGGGGGGGGTATTGAAAGAGAGTTCCAAAAGGAGGTAGTGTTCTTTTTGGTTTGTCTTTTTGCTTTCGAAGAAATAAGTTGCAGTTTGAACGCAAAGCTTCTTCAATTAAATAAGAAAATGGTGTCAAGTGCAAACGTTAAGAATGAAAATGCCAACGTGATGTCCCTTGGTTGCTGTCCTCTCACATTGGAGAGATATCATTTGTACTATTATTATTTGTTCCCTCTTTACGGAAAGATTCCTCGCTACACATATTTGGAATGACTTAGTCCTGGGATTGTGTTTGGAACACACGTTAGCCCCGAGCATGGCAGAGTCACGCTTCCACTTCTAAGTGCTTTTTCTTTTGTCTAAGTCAGAGGAACTGTGCACGTTAATACTTAATTGTACCAAGGAGTATTACGGCCACACTGAAAATAGAGAGAGAAAAAAAATGCTATGAGAATAATCGACAATGTTATGAGATAAAAGTTTCATTTGAGAATGTTTCTTACAGTATAACATTTATGGTGTCAATGTTTGTGTTTGTTTCTGAAGAAAGAACTACACACACAGAAAATTCAACTTTGGGAATTAACAATTATTAAATAATGAGTGAGTTTGACATTCAGTTCTTAAAATGACAACTTTATGCATGTTTCGGTATCGGGCTCATACCCCGTCTTAGTTCGAGGTGTCATACTCGGGATGGTGGCCGATATCTTGTGGCCGTTTTACGATCCGGAATTAGAAATAACAAGAATAGAAAAGTGCTATTCATGTCATAAAATCGTAATGAAAAAGGCTATATTGGGATATATAGGTCTTTCTTTTAGGGATAGGGGAGTACCAGTATCTCCCGCCCTCTTGTAGCCGTTTTACAATCAGGAACTAGAAATTAGAAATTAAAAGAATAGAAAATGGCCATTAATTTAATGAAATTTTAATGAAATCTTTCCTTGAAATGATCTATCATTGTTTGTTGGAGGAATTTTTTATGTATCAAAAGTACAAGTGGTATGGGTGAATAGTAAGATGACGAATTGTTCTGATATCGGTCTGAAAAAAAAGTGGTATCAAATACCCCTAGTTTTTTGGGGAGAAATTTTATTTATCAAAAGTAGCCTACTAGTGGTATTGGTACTTGGTATCAGTATTGGTAATATTCAAAAGTTGACTACCGGTACTGAAAAGAAGTGGCCTGATTTTTACTAAGCAAAAATGTGATTTTGTTTTCTCATATTTTTCCTTTTTCCTTTTTATTAGTGTAGCTTTAATACTCCTTTGTCTATTTGGCCTCATACCGAATAGGAGCCGTTTGTAACCGAAAAAAAAAAGCTTTCACTTCAAATTTGTAGTTTGCTTCTCACACTTTGGTTTGGGAATGGTCAGCACTGTAAGTCCTGTTTAACTTTTAAACAATACATAAAAAAAAAAACACAATAAAAAGAGCTCAAACTCCTGGTTTGTTGTCTTTTGGCCAGTTCTTTAAGAATAAAAAGGTGATGGAAATAATAATAATAATAATAATAATAAGGGGGGGGGGGGGTGAGGGGGGTGAAACAAACTACAGGGTTTTTGGTTTTCTAAATATTTCTTTGGTTACCTGTAACAAAAATAAGACGGGAATAAGAAGCAGGTAATAGATTTGAAAAATGACAAATGTTAAATTTGGCACGGTACTGTGGAGAAAGCAATGCTTTGTTGCTCATGGAACAAAATACAATTCAAAGAAAAACAGAAACATCTCCGGTAATATTCCGTTAACACATCCTGACACATTGAATCAAAGATCGCGTCGCCACGGCAACAAATCACGAGCACAGAGCTTTGAATGGTTTTGGTAGTATCCCACGCAAAGAAGTCCCCCCTTGTTTCTTTTGGAAATTGTGGGATGAGGTATTCTCTGACTGCATTAATATATAGTTTTATATCTCTTTTTTTTTTTTTTTTAAAGCATTACTGATATCTCTCAACTAAATAAACAACCAAAATAATTGAATGGCACACATAGAAAAAAATGCTGTTAAATAATTAGTTGGGATAATGGTAACTTTTAAGTGCTATTTCCAAATTTCTAGCCTGCTACACTTGGGAGTGAAAGGGAGAGGGGGACAATACTGCGCGTTGTCTTTTTTCATACTCTTTCGGAATGGCGTGGAAAACAAAATCGATACAAAAATAAAACCAGCATCGTCAGAAAAGATACATTGAAACTGAAACACCACAATGGGAATAATGCTCCTCCAAAATAAGAAAAGAATAATAACATAAACAAAAAAAAAGGAAATGATAAAGATAAAGCTACCACGTGTTTTTTTTCCATGTCGTTGACAGGTTCCTTTTTTTTTTTGTTCTTTTTTGTTTTTAAAGTCACAATATTTCTATAGACACTTCCCGGCTATTTTCTTCTATGAGTGTTCCAAACTCATCTCTCCATCCTGAACAAAGGAGAAGAGACAGCACTGGATGTTCCTTTTCTTGCAGTCTTTTTGGGTGACTGGGATAATGTATTTTTCTTCTTCTTGTTTCCCTCCCTCCCCCTCAATATCTCACAAGCAAAGAGAGGCCACACCCCCTTCCGGATGTGTCGGGGCGCAGTCCGAGGTATTCTTTGAAAGCATCTTCCTCTCTTTCCATTTTGAAAGCCGAACGTTTGCTTTGGATCTGATGAAAGATTGACTCCAAAGTGTGTCGGGAGATGGAGAGGTATACTGCACGACCCCCTGGCGAATGCTCCCAATCTATATACACATGGTCACACGTGTGTGTGTGTGCGTGTGTGTGTGTGTGTGTGTGGGCCTACACGGCTAGCCGGGCAGCCTGAGTGAGGAGGACAAGAGGTTACATCCAAACCTCTTCGGCAGAGGCTGAAGGAGGCTTCGATTAGTGAAGGAGTGCGCCAGTGTGTGTGTGTGTTTGTGTAAAGAGACGTAACGTTAAAGCAGTGCTCCACAGACTTAAAGTAACGGAGGTCTTCAAACCCTGTTTGGAGTTTTTCAATGTCGTCCTTGGTTGCCTGCTCATAACGACAAATCAAAAATAAAAACATTCTCGTTTGTTTTCTTTTCTCTCCTTTTGCTTGAGTGTCGCTATCGTTTCTGCTGACTAAGCCCCGCCCCTTCCGACCCCGTCCGTCCGCGGGGTCCGTCTTACTCCAGGTCGTCGGCGGGGAGGTCGTCCTCCAGGTCGCGGTCGTCGCTCGGCAACGGCAGGTTGTGCGCGATCCCGGCCAGGAGGGAGACGGGCCGGCAGTCCTCCTCGATCTCGGTGGGTTCCTCCTTCACGTGCACCGCGTGGCTGCAGGAGGCGTGCGCAGGTAGACGTCAGTGACATCGACGCGCTCCGTCATTGGTCACGCTCAATTTATTCAACACACTGAACTCAATCAATAAGGCAAGCAATTATATCTTGTTTATATTTGAGTTGTTTTGAAAACTTGCTACTGTATAGAACAGCTTTCTGTTCAATTAATTTGAGGATTTTTTTTTTTAGATCCACCCCTGCACGGAACTAATATTATTATAATAATTACTCGTATCGTCGCATATCTAGATAAGCTCTAGTTTAGAAACCAATTGTCCAAAATGTCAAATATCATTTTTGGTTATATGCCATGGGCCGCTAAAAACAGTAGTTTGGATATGTCTGGCTTAAAATAACTTGAAATTTAATTTAACCCCTTCAGAACTGCATTTTTTATGTTGGACAATTTTTTTAATTTTATTTTTTAACAGATTTTGACTCTTTTCCCACATAAGAACAACATGGGAATAAAATTTAAAAAAAATTGGAGGGGGGGGGGGTTATCTCATGTTTTTCTGGCTGTAACGTGTTGTAAACTTACCAAGCTTATATGTAACATTTTTAACATGAACATCATGCAAATCAACTTGTGATTGTAATTGGTTAGCTAGAATCCCATTAGAAGTGTTGACATCATCCAAATGATACGTTATTGGTTTAGACACGCAACTATGCCATGTCCACTGCAATCATCTATGGGTCCGAAGGGTTTAAGACCAACTTCAGAATGTTCTTAATGTCTCATATTGTCCACAGTTCTTACAGTCCATGCATGACATTTTGTTGGTTCCATTATTGTCATTTGGTTAATTAAGGAGGTTCATTCTTTTTGAGAGTTTGCATCTATTTACAATCATAAAATCATACTTATCATATTTGAATGCTGGCCTGTGAAGCCCTGTGAGAATATTTTTTTGATAAAAAAAATCCACTTGACTTAAAAAGACTGATTTAATACATTTCAATGCCAATTAAGGCCTTGTTTTTAGAATCATGGCTTTTTAAGACATTTTAAGGATCAATGGGAATCCAGTTTAGTGTTCCAATGTGGATTTTTTTTTTTGAAGTAGTTACAACACATTTGAGTCTGGCATTCTGGTAAGACCTCATTGTTTTGACTTGACTTTTCTTCTTTAACTGAATAATGTTTGCCACTCTTTATTTTAACCATGTTAGTCTTTGTTAGTTTGTCAGTCTTTGTTAATCTTCCCTGATAGAAACACTAATTTGCTCGTCTACTTCCAATTGTTTCCTAAAGTAGCATCGCGAGCACCTGCATTTCAAAGTTCAATCAGAAAAAGACCATTTTGTTCAGTAGTAATTGGCTGCTTGGAATCGCTTACAATCGTCATTCATTTCTCAGGTAAAATCATCTCCAAATGTCTGACATACAAATAGTGAAAAAGTAGAAGCCAGTGTGTGTGTGTGTGTGTGTGTGTGTGTGTGTGTGTGTGTGTGTGTTTGTGTGCGCGTGCGTACCTGTACTGGTGAGGGCTGAGCGTGGGACTGCAGCTGCCGTTGCTGTTGACCTGCTCCACCGTGGAGCTGACATCATCGTGGCCCACGTGCAGCATGTTGAGACTGGCTGCAGATGGGGGGGTCATCAGGGAAGAGCTGTTGAGCAGGGACAGGCTGCTCTCTGCCAGGGCCGCCTGCGCACACACAAACACGCATAAGCTTACATGGCATCCATAGAATTCAGATTTCTTTCGACACTGGATGGCAGATGGAGAATAGAAAAAAAAAAATGTTCTCCAGCTCACTTCCTTGTTTTCCACATCTTTCAGTAAGATGTGGATTGGTGACAAATGTTACCACATTTTACCAACTCAAATCAGGGAATGCCCAACACTAAGCAATTAAAAATATATATTTTTTTTAAGGATTGGCTGAAATCTACCCAAATATGCAGGCACCTTTTTTCCCTCCTATTTTCGGTATTTTGGAAAATCATTCATTCGGCGAATTGAATAAGCAGAATGATTAAAATTTCAAATGGGAACTATCTGACTCTGTTATTTTGGATGTGCCAATGAAAATGAACGGTAAATAAATAACAAGAAATTCTGTCTCATTTGGAATGAATGGGGAATTCTAAGGTGAAAAAGCTCAGTTATGGGAAAACTGTGAATTTTTGGAATAAACAAAATAGAAGCCACCAGTGCGTGAATTTTTGGAATATGCTGAAATTGGAATTATGTAAATTGAATGAATTATGAAGAAGGAGAAGTGCGTCAAATAATTGTAAGAAATAGAAAAAAATAGGCCTTCAGCTATTTCCCAATAATGGTAATAATCCTAAATTGAGCTATTCTCAATTTGCAAAAACTATTTACAACTGAAATAATGACAACATTCATAACACCCCAATACAAAGCTGACCTTCGATTGTTTTTACTTTGCTTGTGAATGTGGAGATGCAATTCTATTGCTCTTCAGTACAGGGGCGGATCTATTTTTATTTGAACACATGCTGCTGGACACCCTAAAAACCTACATAAAAGCAAGACATAAATGCATAGCATATGTTCACCTACAATGATGGATTTGCTTCACCACATTCAATGAATTCTGCTGTGAAAAAGGTGAAAAATGTGGCCCTTGCTTGCTTTGATTTTCCATATGTGGCCCTTGGAGGTCGAAATTTGGACACCCGTGTGCTAGATCATCTCCGAATGATGCTTTCATGCTTTGGAGGCGATGACTTGGCAAACCACTAGGGGGCACTTATACACAGTACATTCGGCATGGAGGAGGCAGTCAAAAGTCTGCGCGTTCACCCGAGAACCTCAACAGTCATGTTGAGGGACACTCAGCCACAACCTCAACATCAACGAACGCACAAACGTGATGCGTCAACTTCAGGTGTGCCGACTTGGACACTCACATCGTCCCTGATGCCCTCTCACACATCCGAAAACAAAAAGGATAAAAGATGCGGGGACTCTCACCGGCTTGGGGATGGTTTTTTTTTTTTTTTTTTTTGCTGCCACGGACCATAATTTTATGCAGTAACCTTAATTGACTACTACTTGACGCCTTGTGCAAAATTGCATGTGGCTGTGTGTGTGTGTGGAAATGGGGGTGGCGCCCGTGTGAGAGAGGGAGGTGGGAGGTGAGGTTCATGAGGGAGACGAGGGAGGTGGTGCGAACGTCGTTAGGGAATCTGCTAATTATAAAAGGGAATTGATATTAGTGTCCTTGATTGTGATTGGCTGCTCTTGCTGCTGCTGTGTGCGTGCGTGCGTGCGTGCGTGCGTGCGTGCGTGCGTGCGTGCGTGCGTGCGTGCGTGTGTGTGTGTGTGGGCAGGAGGGCATTCCTTACCTGGTAGCTGGCGTTTAGGGATCCAAAGCCCAGGCCTGAAATCATGTTTTTCACCAGAGTGGGACTCCTACACGCACACACATGATAAAGAGAGAGAGCCAGAGAATAAGAGCGATGAGGACGGCAGATTGGGCACATATGTGAACATGTCACCTCATCCTCAGCTTAGAAATAATCATAAGTCATAAGTAGAAACACACACACACACGCACACACTGTAAACAGCTGCTTAAACACACACAATAGCAGACTGTCTGATAGCTGATGTGCAGGTGTGTGTGTGCATTTAATTAACCCCAGTTTTCCTGGCAATTGGAAGGAACATCTGTTTGTATTCACTAACAAGGTTTGTGCCTCCCGTGCATCTCACACAGCTGCTTGCTAATTTTGTTGACTAACAAGGAAAGCACACACAGGCGCACACACACGAACCAAAACGGTAAATGTAGGTCTATTTAGGCAATCATCATGCCAGCATCCATAAGCTCATGCGCACGTCAACCGTGAGTGCGCCAAGGAAAACTGTGAGAATGTGTGTGTGGGTGTGTGTGTGTGCGTACCCGGTCATCTTTGGTGGTCTCCTCTTTTGGTACTCAACTTCGTCCACAGTCCACACGGCCCCCTTCACGTTCTCAACACGGACAAAACATTTGTGCAGACTCAGGTTGTGGCGCACGGCATTCTGGGAAAGGAGGAAACACATTTGATTGTATTTCATTTCAAATGTTTTGCTCATGAAATCATACAACAATATTCTGATTTTGTGCAAGTCACTTCGCAATTCATATTTAAATGTAGTTTCCTAAGATTGATGTATTAAAGTGCATTAAAATTGTAGTTATAGGCTTACGCACACAAAAAAACAAGAATAAAATACTGTGTATATAATCATATCAGAGCAGATTATTTTTTGTAAGAGTAGTTATTGTATTAAGACTAGGGATGATCTATACCACTTTTTTCAGACCGATACCAGTACGAGTACTCAAGTCTTATGTAGTAACCGATACCAATAACCGATACCACTAGTATTTTTTATACCTACCCCCCCCCCCACAATAAAACAATGACACATAATTTTAAAGAAAATTATTATTAAAATTGCATGAAATAAACAATTAACAATTTTCTGTTGTTCTAATTTCTAATTCCTAGTTCCTGATCGTAAAATGGCCACAAGAGGGTGTCTGATACTGGTATCGGCCACTGTCTAGAGTACGATACCTTGAAATAAGGTCGAGTATTGGCCCGATACTGATACCTCGTATCAATACTTGCCCATCCCTTATTAAAAGTATTGTATTTTTAAGTGAAAACAATGATGTGTTACGTGACACTGTCTCCCTTAAAAAATAAAATAAATAATAATATTAATAATGATAATAATAATCAGTGATAATTTTATCGGCGAAAAAAAATTGTCATATTTTTCGTCACCACCCCCCCCCCCCAAAAAAAATTCAGGCGAAAACATTTAACAAAAACTAAAATAGAAGTCATTCATTGAGACGATAACTAAAATTTCGTCAATGACTAAAATGAAAATGAAAACAACACAATCCAATCAGAAGGAATGAAGAAGTGCGGGTGGGAGAAAAGTACCACTCATTCATTGTGCAGCTGTAAAATTAATCTCAAGATTAAGATTAATTATGCACTTTTATTATTTTACTTTTATTATAGTTATATTATTGTCATTTCAACATGTTTCTTTGCAACAATTAATAAAGACACCGCTGTATTAAATGTGCCTTGCGTGTTAAACTACAGTTACAAATATGTGTTATAATTTTCTGTAAAAACGTTAATATCGACAAATATCGACTTAACTGTCAATTTAGTCGACTAAAATTGCTCTTTTTTCGTTCAATAAAATTGGATTAAAACTAAAATGCAATCAGATGACAAAAACTTAAATTTTAGTAAAAATAAATAAATAAAAATAATAATAATTATTATTATTTTTATTATTATTATTATTGGGGATTGTGCCAACACATTTTGCCACTTGCCGTCGACTGAAAATGACATCACCATTTCTCAGAACTCAAGTAACGAGTCACGACCAATCACGGGTCACCTGTTTTCGAGGTTTGGTCATGTGACCGTAGCAAACTGAGACATGATTGGTCATTGCCTGAGCCCTGTGCACACGTGATTCATTTTGTGGCAAAATGTGTTTTTAAAGGTATTAATTGTGCTTGTAAAATAATGATGTTATCAAATTAATTCGAGACAAAATATTAATTTCTTCCTGCTGAAAAGTGGAGTAAGTCCTCAAGCTTGGTGTATTTAATAAAAATGTGTCACTTTTAAATTAAAATGATGTGAGGAACATGAGGTACATTTAATTTTTACACTCTGTTTATATATATATTCCACAACTGCGTGGTGCAGCATTATTTTATCTCGCAGTTTTGTTATCCGTCATCATCAAGCATACACACGCCCGCGCAAACACACACACACACACACACACACACACTGAGACACTCAGGCAGACACACAGCTATCTGGGTCCGCCCCCCCAGGGACAGGCCTCCCTTTTCATCTGCCATTTGTAGTGTGTTCATGCCCAATTTCATTACCAATTTTAATTCGTCTATAATTAAATCCTGCATATTCTCTCTGACATGCTGTTGGAAGCCGAGGGGGAGGGACAGGCCAGGCATGCATCACTCGTTGGCGTAATTACACGCACACACTCACGCACACATTCACACAAACACACCAAATTACACAAGCCATAATCAGCGCAGGAAGCCTCTCTCCCCCGCATCCCTTCAACCCCTGAGCCGCGATGCTAAGTTTTGTAAATGAGTCTGACCCCAATCTCCGCCTGCCACCCTGACGACGCACTCTCACTCAAACACACGCGCGCTCACACCCTCGACAGCCCGCCGCTATAAAGGCGCTATTTGCATTTGTCTCCGTGATGAAAGCCTGATTCTCCCAGTTAAAATATTAGGAGTCATTTAGAGAGGGTCACAACACCCTTGTCACTCATCCAACAACACATTCAATTGTGGGCAATACAAAAACACAATCTGTGCGTTTAATTCTACTGTATATGTTTGAGCCGTGTGTTTTCAAGGGGTGTCCAAACTTTTTTTCATTTGCAGAAAAATGGGCCACTTTGAAATTCTTATTAAACACGCTGAAATCAATCAATCAGGCAAGCAATCATATATTGTTTATGTTTTCTAGCTATTTTTAAAACTTGCTATATAACAGGTGGTAAGGCAAAGAGCCTTTAGGATTTTCCAGATTATGAGGTGGCCTCGGCCCTGTATGCCACTAGACCAGATCTTAGGGATGTAACGATATCCAAACATCACGATACGATATTATCACCATGTGAAGGTCACAGTACGATAATTATCACGATATTGTGAGGAGGTTGGTGATTTAAAAAAGGTCACAATATTGTAAAAAAAAGAAGAAAAAAGCTCATACTAAAATAAAACACAATTGTGTTTTTGTACATTTTTTACTACAATCGCTAATAAGTCTTAATATTGAGGCACTTACTTGCTAATGCACACACACATAGAGTTCCTCCACGTACTGACAGGCTTCACAAACATATTACGTTCCCCTTCATCTGACCATTAGCGTGGATTTTAAATATAGAAGGGCCAAAACATGCCTTGTGAAAATTTAACTGCACTAAAAAACTAGCCACCAGAGGGTGCCAGAACTGCACAAATGGAAATCAACCTGACTTTTATTAACTGCTTTTAATATCGTGACATGACGACGATATTATGGCAGTTTTATTATCGCGATATCACAATATTATCGTTATCGTTACATCCCTACTGCACTGCACTGTGACTATATTCCATCTCCACATTCAGAACCAAAACTGTCACTTGACGATCATTAATGTTCATAAATTGGACTAAGAAATTGTGTTATTATATTATCATATTATATATTGTATTATATTTAGGAACGTTCACTACCACTTTTTTTTTTTTTAGACTGACCTATAAAAGACCTATATATACAGTAATTTCTGGACTATAAGCCGCTACTTTTTTCACTTGCATTCGACCCTGCGGCTAATACAAAGGTGCGGTTTATCCATCAGATCACAAGGGGGCGCACTACAAAAGAAGAGCAAGAGCGTCACGCAGAGCAAAAGGGAGCCCAAAAACAGTTGGAGAGACAGAACGAGAGCGAGACAATTTGCGCCCTCATTATGGAAAAGAAAGTAGCAGGATGTGTGACAAACTCAAGTATTCCCCAAATTTAGCTAGCGCGGTTTATAGTCAGGTGCGCCTTGTAGTCCAGAAATTACTGTACCTAAATAGCATTTATTTTTCCTTAAAAATTGCATTAAATACATGTCAATTTTCTTTTACATGTTATTATATATTAAATATATTTATAAACAAGTACTTGAGGACGCCCGATATTGGTATCAGCTGCCGGCACAAGTACTGCATTACAAATACAATTTATTATTATGATTATGATTATTATTATCATTACTGATACCTTGAAATAAAGCTGGATATTGGCCTAATACTAACTGATAATCATAACTGTACTCACCCACCCATTGTTATTTTAGTCACAAAAAGTTTGCTTATATCTTAATAGTATATAAATCAATGTATTGGTAGTAGTAGTAACGGTGCCTATTTTTTTTTATACATCCACCATTTTTTTTTTAAGCTAGCCTTGTGGTCGTGTCAAATGCCATTTTTCGTGACACGTTGTGGGTCGCTGAAAAATGGATTGCGGGCCGCAAATGGTCCCCGGGCCATAGTTTGGACACCATCTGGTTTCACTCAATAAGGCTTAACGGAACAGGCCTTCTTTTTCCCATGCTCTTACCGAGCACAAAAAAAGTCAAACTACATTTTGAATGGATCCTTACCACCCAAATGTAACCATTTTTAAAAAATAAAACTATTTATTTTCAACCTGTAATTCATATTGCAGCAAAAATCCTTTTTCTCACTCCCATGGCTTGCTCTACCTCTGATCAATGACTTCCACTCACTTGACACCGCTGCTCCCCTCATGAAATTTAACAGCTTATTAAGGGACATACATCTTCACGGCCCTGTTTGACTCACTGGGCTGCTGTATAAATACATAAGGCCAAAGAAGAGTCATATTTTAAGCTCTATATATTTATAAAGGAGATGTGGAGGTGGAGGCGCCAATATCTTCGCTTGCTCCTTATCGCCTCAGTTTTGGGACTCCGAGGACGGAGGTCAGGGTCTCTACGGTCATACTCTCACTCTCTCTTGACGAGCCGCCACTCAAACGAGCGAAATGGGTCAGTTTGGTATGTGTGTGTGCGCGCGAGTTGTGTAATGAGGCGCTGGACGTGCAGTGTGAGGTGAGACAACGGCGGAAGCCTGAGAGGAAAACGTGAGCGTTGAAGAGTCTCATCAAAGACGGGAAGAGCCAATAACTGTCCAATCACGTCTTTGAGGAGCCGAGCTCGAAAGTGCGGAGCGTAAAATTTACTACCGTGAATAGAATCGATATGTTCTTTAAATTGCTGCTTGAATGGTGGCTTTTGGCTATTTCTCATGTTTCAATAACTCTATACAGGAGATGCTGCACTTTGACTCATTGACTGTGGTGCAACATTTTCTAATGTTTTGACACTTTTATAGTTTTACATACTGAAGCTGTTGAAACATCTTTTGACCTTAGTCTATTGCTTGATTTCAGTAGCAAGTTCATTCTGAGAAAAGAGAAAAAAAAAAGATGGGGAAAAAAAGAGATTTAAGTTGAAATGCTTGGATTGGGAATGGCACAAACACACAGGCTCACACGCACGCACGCACATACACATACTCACCCACATACAAAAAAAAAAAAAAAGAGCAATGATGATGACATGTCAAATCGGTGAAATTACCGAATGAACAATACTGAGCTCTTAGAAAAAAAAAAAAGGAGAAAAAATAAAGAAAAAGGAAATGGCACAAATTAAGAAGAGAGCTCAGTTATAATTCCATGTGTATATAGTCCTGTTAGAATATAAGTATTGGTATCGGCACCCGAGAAGCCAGCCCATACCAGGTGGCCGTTTTACAATCAGGAGCTAAAGATATACAAGTTTTATTTATTTATTTATCTAAATTCATTTCATTGTGTGTTCTATGCAAAACATGTATTTTATGAACACGTTAAAAAAAAAAAAAAACGTTTTAAAAATAATTGTCATTCATTTTATATGCAATTTTCAGAAAAAAACGTTAAGTTGGGATATATAGGTATTTTTTTATTATCTGTTATATTCATTAATTAATTTATTTATTTATCAAAAGTACTAATGGTATTATTGCTTTGTATTGGTATTGGTTGAGTTGAGTACTTGTCTATTGGTCTGGGGAAAAAAAATATTCCAAACATCCCTATTTTATGGAGTACTGAATAAAGTTAAATTATTACAAGAATGTTTGAATAATAATGTGAGGAGAAACATCATAACATGATAAGAATAATATTGAGATTTTGCGCCACAGGTGTCAAACTCAATTCGAGGGCCCAGGGGCCAGTTCTGGCCCGCCACATTATTTTATGTGGCCAACATGAAAGCAAGTTATGTGCATCAAGTTCATGTTCCTTGCTAAAATATCCAAATTGCTGCAAATTGTCTTCACTTTGCAATTGTGTCATATTGCAGTCATTTAAAAAAAAAAAAAAATAAGACGTTTTTACTGGCCTCTGATTTCAAAACAAGTTATTAATCAATTTGTTGTGTATATGTAATATCAGACAGTCCTCTGAAAATAAAAAACATGACGATGTGGCCTGCCCTCAAAATGAGTTTGTATATTTATTGATATTCATTATTATATATTCATCAACATTTTACGAATGTTTTCTTTTGTGCGTTTTCATTTAGTAAGAAAAGGCGCAACGTGTGTATTTACCTTCCACGTGGCTGTGTTTCTCCTAAAGTAGGCAAACTTGCGTGTAAACCAGTTGTAGATCTCGTTCAGAGTCAACTGTCTGTCGGGAGACTCCAGAATAGCCTGAAGGCGCGGCAAGACAATTAAGAGGGGAAGACGGACGGACGGGAGGAAGAGGAGCGGCGAGGAAGGAGAACTTACATGACGTATAAGAGAGGCGTAGGTAAAGGGAGGCCTGACATCAGCGTTCTTGTAGAACTCACAGTTCTGAGCCAGCTCTGAGTTGGAATTAAGAACGGAAAAAAAAAAAAAAACATCACATCAAATTGTCTCCATTTTTAAACACATTTCAATGACGCGCGTCAGTGGAAGACGTCGGCCTACCTGAAGCGATGGGGGTGCAGTATTTGTCGGAGTTGCGCCTACGTATGGGCCCGACGCCGTGTGCGTGTGCGTGTGCGTGGGAGTGTGTGTGAAGGCTGGAGGAGCTGATGACCGAGGGTCCCTGGCGCAGGGGTGTGATGGGGGTTGCGGCTGAGGTGGGGGGGTGAGGAAGGCCCTCTGGGTACATGTCGCTGTCCCGCTTTAACAGGGAGCCGCTGGAAGCCAGGTTCAACTGAATAGAGGCAAGCATGGAGGTTAGCTAGAGGATGTCAAACACACGTATTTGTTCTTTTGCTTAGTTAGTAACAAA
This sequence comes from Leptonotus elevatus, assembly GCF_054856555.1. NCBI lineage: Eukaryota > Metazoa > Chordata > Actinopteri > Syngnathiformes > Syngnathidae > Leptonotus > Leptonotus elevatus. The sequence goes on from NC_141248.1 coordinate 11,503,808, forward strand.
ACTATCCAGATGTGAAAATGAATCAATTACGTTGGAGATCTCTTAAGTCTGCAGTTAAGACAGGGGTCCTAAACTTGATTTGAATTTGTAGCCACAGACATTTTACGGCCTCCTACTTGACATAAAAGTTAAATATTCGTGTGGTCACCACCTTTTTTTGCCATATCATTGCGCTGGGCCTTTTGAGTTTTTATTTTTTAATCATTTTAGACTACCATAGATTAAGAGGACCGGGTCACTGATCTTCTTCATGTTCTGAAGAACCGTTCATATTCGGAGTTGTTATTAATAAAGATTGAACAAATTGGATTAGTTGTACCTTTCTTTTAAATACTTGAACACTTTTTTTTAGGGATGCACCGATCAATCGGCTAAACGATTTATCGTCCCCGATTAGAGATTTTCAGCAGTAAAAAAACATTTTCTCCAGAATTAACTTGATAAAATTATTTTTTATATACAATTAATAAAAATATTCCCACTTTCTGTCGACTGAAGATGACATCACCTGTGCTGAGGAAGTAGGTAACGACCAATCATGGCTCAGTTTGCTGACTAAACCCAGAAAACAGGTGAGCCGTGATTGGTCGTTACTTACTTCCTCAGCACAGGTGATGTCATCTTCAGTCGACAGCAAGTGAAAAAAAAAGTTATTAATTGTAAAAGAAAAATAATGAAGTTATCGAATTAATTCCGGACAAAATATTCACTTTTTACTGATGAAAATGGCTCAATGAGTCAAGAATCCCTTTAAAAATAATCTGATCTTTTTCACCGATCTCATCTCCATCCTCAGAGGTCTTAAAAAGTCAGCCAACGTCCTCTTTTGCTGAGGCTTTTCTTTTTTTTTGGGAGAGAACTACTTCATGAGCAGCAAACCGTTTATATTATTTCACAGATATTGTTCAACGTTTTCCATAATTTTTTTTAACGAGAAAATTGTGATCGGGGCACCCCTGCTTTTTTTGTGTGGAATAATTGATGCAGCCCAGACACACCCAGACTCTTTTCTCCAGTGACCCCCACATAAATTAAAAAATTAAGACCCCTGATCTTGGACATGTAATATTTAAAAATCCTACAATGGAAGACACCATCATACATGTGCAAACCAATTCTCAAAACTGAACACATTTAAGTTGTGTCCACCTATCACATTGCAGCTTCCTCTATTAGTTTTAGATCCCCACCGCACCCCCAAACCACACACAAACACCACACTCACATGCATTTATACACAAAACACTCCTGCAATTAACTCTGCGTGCAAAAACAAAACCACACAGCAGCATGTTTGTAAAGAAGACAAACAGAAATCACGGAAGAATACAGGCCAATTAGGGCCTTGCAGACACACCCCCCCCCCCCCCCCCACACACACACACACACACACACACACACACACACACACACACACACAAACACACATTTAACCATAAGCCACAGCCTCGCTGGGACAGAGGTTAGGACGACTAGTTTAGGACTAATTAAAACCTCTGTCTGTGTGTGCGTGTGTGTGTGAATTTCCTCGGCTTTCCTCTGTTCCCTCTCGCCACCATTTAAGCCGACTCGAGGGGGCGGGACTGTTTAACAGGTACTTCATTAACGCCCCAACCCTGCCAAATCACCACGGCAACAGTCGAACCCTGTTAATTGAGGCCAAGCTTTGTTTCCATTCCCGACGCCCCGCCCTTGCCCCTCCTCCTCCAATCCCTGACCCACAGGCTCGGCTCCAGCGGTGACAGAACACGCCTCTTCCCCATTTCCCATTAGATGATAATGGCGGCTGATCCCCCCCCCCCCCCCCCCGCCAACAACATATCAGCTTCACACACACACATACACGCGCACGCACGCCACTCAGCTGCACCATTTACATCAACTCAAATTATGACACTCTTCCTCTAATTGACAATTAATTTCAACATCTTCATATTTTAATAGGACTCTTCGTAAATCTGAATAATGAAATATTCATTAGACAGATGACTAATAACAAGCACTATGGTCAAATACGCACACACACACACCCACACACACACTCACACACACTTTCACAACCATTACATCTAATTTCCAGCCCTCATCAACCTGCTTTGGTATTTCTCTCTCAGGGCAGATGAGAAATTGTACTCTTTAAATATTGCATAAAAATAATGAAGAACCCCATTTGGGTTAAAAAATTGGGTTAAAAAAAGAAAGAAAGAAAGAAAGAAATAAAATTGTGAAGTAGCTGACTGAACATGAACACTCTCTGGTCAGTAGAGGGCGCAAATGGCAAGTTACAAATAACACAATACAATATAATAATAAATAAATAAATAAATAAATAAATAATAATAATATATAAAAATTCAAATAATACAAAATAATAATGAATAACTAAATAAAAAAATAATAAATAATAAAATAAAATAATATATAATTAGCAACTAATAAATTAATAAAAAATAAAACAAAATCATAGATAAAATATATATAAATATTTATACTATATAAAAGTACATATAATAATAATAATAATAATAATAATAATAATAATAATAATAATAATAATAATGACAGTAGCCCAAAAATCTTCAAAGCTAAAACTCTACCACTTTATGTTATGTTTGTTGGTCAAGGAAAATATCCTAATCATAAAAATATGGGAGTGCTAGTATGAACTCACAGGTTGGTTAAAAGGCTTTGGCTCTGAGGGGCGCATGTGCAGGTGGGTCATCATGGCTTGGAGTCGCTCGCTCTCTTTTGCCAGCTGTGAGAAACAAAATGCAGGTTATGGTCTCACACTTTTCTCTCTCTCGCAGATGAATGCAAGGCTATATTGACACAGTGTTACGAGTGGAAGTACACCCTGGGCAGAGAGAAGCATGAGAGCACCCGCAGCACTCTCACACGTTCGCACTAGCCTGCAGAAACACTTGTTCCCTTTTGACATTGTTGACTGCCTTTAAATGGGTACCATTATAGCCTGTGGATATCCTTTTTGTGTGCGCGTGTGTGCCTCTTCATGTACTTTCAGCACTATTAACACACACACACACACACACTGCAGCGGCATGTGTGAATATTAGAAATGTAAACATTGCCGCAAAGCATGTGTGTGTGCGTGCGTTGGTGCGGTGTGTGCCTGTTGAGGGATGAAGTGACACGTCAGTGAGATAAAGATGGACATTCCGATGTGATGTGACGCCGCCTGCTCCTCTGTCACTTTGTGTTCCCTGGTGGAGGTCTCAGCGTCGCAAATAGAGAATGTTTACCACCAGCGTTGGGAGTCACTGTTTTATTTTTGTGTAATGCAGTCATGAAATATTGCGAATAACAATATGGAGAAAAAAAAATTCTGCTGAGGTTGATTTTTATGCTGATTAAAACTAAAATTGGCATGCTGACTGCAGATTTTTTTCCTCTACAGTTTACCCTTCAGATTAGCAAAATTCTACTAATTATCTGTAGATAGACTGTAGTAAGAAGAGCTGCTTACAATTGGACTCATCTGCAGCTTCATGGCAACTTGTTTGTGCAGTCTCGTTTTCAAAGCTTGTCATTCTTCCATGTACATAGACATGTATTTCATATTTTTCAAGAAAACGGGGATCCTATAGTTAAAAAACTCGACACGTTAGAGAAAGTGAGATTCGTTTTGGATCATGCACCCGAAATTGAGTCAAAAACAGCTGTCAGACCGAAATCAACAAAAATGGTGTTTCCCAATCTCAGTAATGCTTATTAATACATCTTGACTACATATACATACTCCACTTTTTGAACCAATTTTGTGAAAATGTAAAACATATTCAATGAACAGTAGGCCTACTGAAATGTGTTATCAGTGGTTTTGGTTTTCCATGAATGCGCTGAAGGGAAGTTTCATAATGATTTGCAGTTGTTTTGGTCAAAGTCACTCTTGAAGGTGAAGTCAATGCAAACATTTTCTTTACAATAATATGTTCTATGCAGCTCTTTTAGTCTAAACACGACATTATGATTAATATTGCGTTTATGGATTATGAGTTAAGCAGCAAAATCCACCTGTTTTTATCCATTTCAGGCGGCGGCCATTTTGCCACATGCTGTTAACTGAAAACAACATTACAGTTGCTTAGACGACCAATCACGGCTCACCTGTTTTCTGAGTTTACGTTCACAAGCTGAGTCATGATTGGGCCGCATAGAAGATATTGTTAAGAAAACGCTTGACTTCCCGTATTTGCTTGGATGCCTTTGCTGCGGAAGAAGCACTTCAAACATCTTCAGGATGAACGAGGATAGAGTGTGAGACTGCATCAGGCACACTCTTAAGCTTTAAAAGTCTTGTTGGAACCTGAAATAGGGACTATATTTTTTATATTTTTTCCATTTTCACTTCGTGTGTCCTAATATTTTTGCTCATGCAGCACACATTTGAACAGTTGTGTGTATCAGTCTTTGCTTGAACATGAATGCTGCCAAGAGTATGGCCTGCCCCTTCGCTTTCTTGCTCATGTCTCTCTTTTTTTATTTCTTCTTTTCCTTCCTCTCCTTCACCGCCTCGCTCGCTCTCGCCGGTGACCGGAGCAGCTTTATAATTGGAGCGGGCGATGGCAGCTTCCCCGCCGACTGCTCCTTTTAAATTACAAGCTCCGCTGCTCTCCATAAACACGGCTCCTCAGCCTCAGACGGGCCGGAGAAGAATCGGGTCGGGCCTTTTGTTTGGGAAGTGGTGACAACGAAGCGTGCCAGTGGCCCACCTGTATCTCCAGTTGCTGAACCACCTGCATCTGGACTCGGCACTGAGCGGTGCTGCGGTCATCTAGGGCGTGCTCGTTGTTCAAGTGCCTAAAGAAGATTGGACGGGGTTAAGTCATTTCTGGAATGGAAGCAAAAAGCAGTCTTCATTGCTGATGACTTTGGAGAGCTATCACACTTTATTTAGCCGAGAGTTACGAACTGTCTCAGAAATGTCCTCATGGTTTATTTTGTCTGCTGAAGAGCGCAGCAGCTGTGTTGTGTGTGTGTATACTTCACTGGTGCTAAGTGAGCCGTGTTCCAAGACAACCACCTGGATATGAGCTCATGTGTTATCGGCCAAAAGCTTATCTTCAGATGCGCTTCTTGCTAAACTTCACGCCACTTCATATGAATGTGCGTTTGTATGTGACTGAGTGCCGGTGCTGTTTGTTTCCTCCGCTGTGGGAGGACCTGGGACCTTCTGATCTTTCCCACTGCACCCCTCCCTGTCTCCCTTCCTCCATCCCTTTCTCTGCTCTGTCATCACCAAGGTTATTCACAGGTTGCTGCCGCCCGCCCACTGCGTGTTTGTGCCAGCACATATCCGTAAAGTGTGTGTGCCCGTGCTCAATAGGGACTTTTTATGATATCATGTGGTGTTAATCCAAAGGAAGCACTCTTCTCACTGTTTTTGGGCAAATTAAACTTGCACATGATAGCGCGCACCGCGCGCGCGCGCGCGTGTGTCTCTGACTTAGACTTTGGAAAGTTAGGCAATATCAGAGTGAGTCTTGAAATGAAACAAAAACAATGATGTCATGGCATGGCTAATCCATGGCTCAACACAAGTGCATGATAATAATAACAAAAACATGATCTCACTTCTCTCCCTCCTTTTTACTCTCCTCACTCTTCCGTCCACTCTTCCCCCTCCCACATCTCCCTAAATGCCAATGATTCACTCTCATTCCGACCAAAAAAAACCTCCCTTCTGTCTGTCGATGGGACATAAACAGTAGCAGGTTTTCTTCTTGGATGTGGCCCACAATGAGGCTCTGTTTACTCCTCTGAGTGCTGGCAGACAAGACTTTAACCCACATTAAACCCAGGCCCATCAACCACAAACAGCACCAAGATGGGTCAATTGACCGACCCAACTTTTTGTATTATTCAATTTCAAAACTTTGTGGATTATTCATTTAATCTGACTAAATTTTTGGGGTAAAACAACTCAAAAAGTTGGGTCGGTTTATTTTCTATCCAATTCAGTCCAACCCAAAAAGTTGGGTCAAATGAATAACCCACAAAGCAACTCAAAAAATTGGGTTGGTTCACTTTTTACCCAATACAATTGGGTTATACAATTAACCCAAAAAGTTGGGTCAAATAAATAACCCACAAAACAAAGCAAAAAAATTGGGGTTCTTTGTGGGTTATTCATTTGACCCAACTTTTTGGGTTAAAAAACTCAAAAGCTTGGGTCAGTTTATTTTTGACCGAATTGGATCAAATAAAGAACCCCCCCCCCCCAAAAAAAACAATTGGGTTTCTTTGTAGGTTAGTAATTTAATTTGACTTAAAATGGGTCGGTTAATTTTTTTACCCAATTTAATTGGATTATTCAATTACCTCAAAAAGTTGGGTCAAACAAATACCCCCCCCCCCCCCCACCCCTTCCCAAACCCAAAACAAAACTGTGTTTCTTTGTGGGTTATAAATTTAATTTGACTCAAGTTGGGTCGGTTTATTTTTTACCCAGTTCAATTGGGTTATTTAATTACCCAGAAAGTTGGCTCAAATGAATAACCCACAAAACAACCAGAAAGAAAAACTTTGCTTTGGGTTGCTTTGTGGGTAATTAATTTAATTTGACTCAACATTTCAGTTCATTTTGACCCAATTCAGTTAAATCCCAAAAGTTTGGACAAATGAATAGCTCACAAACAACCTCAAAATGGGATTGTTTGTGGTTTATTTATTTAATTTCACATTTAAAAAAATCAAAAAGTTGGGTCAGCCCATTTTTGACCCAACTGTTCAGAGTTTTTTTTTTTACATGGGAGAAAGGCAAGTGGGGGTGCAAGAAAGGCTGAAATAGTGGAAGCGTCTTCCTCCTCTGCGCTTGCCGCTCCCCTCATGGGGCGATGACAAAGGCTGGCTTGAAAGGGGGGAGCGTTGTTGGACTTACGGGCATTATCTGTCACCGCCTCTTTTTTTTCTCATCTTCAACTCTCTCTCTCTCTCGCTCTTTCTCTCTCTCTCTCTCGCTCTTTCTCTCTCTCTCTCCCTCTCTTGCACACTTTCACTCTGCCCCCTCCCTTTCCTTCCATCTGCCCGAGGCTATGTGAAATGAGACACCAAACAACAGCTTTCCTCTCCAAACTTTCCCAGCCTGCCTGCGAGCTTTGATCTGCTTGTCCGATGCCATCACAATCACCAAGCGCACTTTCACGATAAAGCCGATTTCATCACCTTGGCTAATTAATACCCCTCCCGCTTTTTCAAATTGCTTAATAGTTCCATAAAAACATAATGACAGTGAGTTTGTTTTGGGGGGCTTCGTTAGGAGCTCGTGACGCCGTCGTTAGCAGTGCTACGGGAAATCCGCTGTGTATGTGTGTGTGTGTGTGTGTGTGAGAGGAAGTAACAGCGTGTCAAGGCCAGACGAGCTCGGCATCCTCAATTGACTTCATACTGGTTGATAACAACCAACAAAGATGTGGACAGGAAGGACTGGAACACAACACTGATGAAATGAAACAACTTGAGCTCATTCGGATAATGTTGAGGCGAGCTTCCACACTACTTAGGTTGTTTTTCCCCATGTCGTCGACTGCCAGTAGTGTTAGAAGGGTTAAAGGTGTCAATGTATGCACAATTACACATGTATAGATGTGTCAGACGATCACTGAATGTGATGCAACCAATGGCAACTGAAGACTTGGAGAAGTGCTAAAATACATCAGTGGCGTGTGTGATTGACATTCGACATTACACTTGGGTTTTTACTTCATCTTCCTACAAGGGATCTCAATCAGATAAGATGTCATGTTTCTTTTAATACATGGATGAAATTGGGTCCCTGAGCCTTTTAAATGTGTTACAATTCAAGATGGAATTGAAGACTGTTCTGATGTGGTCTTAAACAAAGTTTGTGGTTAATGAGAATAGAAGTGAGCGACTGCCAAATTTGAGGATAACAACCAAGAACATTTGGAAGGAGACATCAATGCCTGAAGCTTAAATCAACAGCAAATACAGCAGAAGTGCATCGAAACACTTACTTGATGAACTGCCCCATGTCCTCGCACAGTGCTTCGCAGCCAGGCCACTTACACTCTCCATGGCCATAGAGAGGATGGGAGCCGGCGTGCTCCTCGTGACTGCGAGGAGAGACATCAGTTAGGACCCGCGACACAATATGCGGTCGATAAAAGCAAGAAAAGCCAGCAGCAAAGTGTCAATCGACCACACAATGAATAAGCGTTTGCAGCAGTAGCAGCAAGGCAGCCATCTGAGTGCGGTTAGCTCGCGCCGCTCTCCGAGCCAAGTGCAGGCAAAGGATGATAGAGCAGAATGGGGTCAGTTACAGAAGCCAGGCAAATAAGGGGATCACTCCAGCAACCTCACAAGCACATTTTGGAGTCCATGACCTGTTTTTTTTTTTTTGTCCTTGGCGCGCACGTGTGTTCATTTTTCGCTGCCGGCTCTTGTGTTTCGGGTCTTTGACGACGAGCCGGCGCCGGCCCAACTCTTCCCGAGACCACGGTTATTCTGGTAAGCTTACTGTGTGTAACTGGGCTAGCTTGGCGTGCGCTCTTGCTAAAACAAACACTATATATGAGTAGAATGTTAACGTATATGGGTGTGCGGCGGGCCCGGTAGCAGATGTGGATCGAAACCTTCTTTGTGTGTGTGTGTGTGTGGAATGAGGATCCTACCAAATCAACATCATAAGGTCGTCTAACAAAAACCATTTGTTTTGCAGATGGAAACATGTCTCACTCTTTCTCCCTTTTTCGCCTCTTCCTGATCTAATGTGCATGCAGAGGTTGGGGCAGTGTATGAGTGTGTGTTGGCTGTGCTTGAGTCAACTCAGAAGCTGCTCAGACAGCAGCCGTGACAAACTGCTGGCAACCACATTTTCCTCCACATCAGCCATGCATTAGCTTAGCAGGCTAACTTGACTCCCCGTGTGTGTGTGTGTGTGTGTGTGTGTGTATGCATAGTACTCACTGGCTGGTGGGGGGTTGGCTGCCTTTGGAGTATGGGGGGGCATGGTCATCGCCACTGTCTGCCTTGGTGAAGGAGGATATCCACTCAAACAGTCTGGCTCTTAAAAATGGAGACAAGCCCATGAGCAGCTAGATGGGGCCACATCACCTCCATATCATGTAGTGTGTGTCATGTGTGCGTAGTGCTAATACGCCTTCATTCGACACACTGACAGCAAAATTAGATCTATCAATCTCAATTTTAAACCATACCACCTCGTTCCTTCCTTCCCGTTCATCCTCCCCTATATATCATATTAGCACGCGGTTGACAGCATACTGGCAGTACATACATAACGCAACCCACACTTTCTATCAAATGACTTCACACGTTGGTGCTGCGTGGCGCGCTGCGTGCGAACGCTTCGAGTGTCGCAAGGGAAGGACGGCTAAAAAGTGAAAAGGAAGGCAGGAAATTGAAATATAGGGAGCGTGTGAATGAGAGAGACGACAGGTCACACAGTGGAAGGACGCTAACACTGACCAGCCACGACATTCGCAGCGCACACCTGATCTAATTTTGGACCAGAACTGCAAGCGCAATAATCAAGATGTCGAGAAATTAACACCGCTTTGATGCTGTCAATCAAAAGTCAGATGTTTTACCTCGGCCGACGCAAAGCTTAACATGTCATATGCATGTCAAGGTTGTTATAGTTAGCAAAAACTAATGAAATAACAAAAAGGAAAATTGAAAACTCATTTTCATTAATGAACTGAAACTAACTGAAACTACATCGTCACCTTTCTAAAACGAACGACAGCAAAAATGTCCTTCGTGTTCATCTTGGTCAATTAACATACATGAGCTTTCAGGGTTCATATTAAATGTAGAGATGTTCGAAACTAGTACCGACACCAAGTACAAATATCACTAGCACTTTTGAGACATAAAATTTCCCCCAAAAAATGACAGATATATTTTTTTAAAGCCCTTTACAATTACATTCCAATAAAGCATTTTCCCTTAAAATTGCATGAACTTAATTGAAATGTTTTATTCTTCTAATTTGTAACAGTACCACTCGCCCACCCCTAATTACTGTAAATGTATTTTTTTTCTGCATTTGTATACATCTATCTATATCTACAGAAGAAGGAAGGTCAGTTGTTTGAGAATTGTAGTTTAAATTTACTTTATTACGCTTTATTTACTGACTGAAACTAAAATAAAATAAAAACTAACACACTTGCTCTAAAAACTAATTGAAACTGAATTGAAAAAAAAAGTCAAAACAAAATAAAAACTAATTATAATGGCAAATCTAAACTATTTTAACCTTGATGCATGCATGCTTGTTTGCTTATTTGCTGCAAATTTAATTTAAACGAGCTATACTTGGTTGATTTCGACATTTTGATGGAAATCTGGACGAGTTTTTTTTTCCTTCCAATTGACTGAAGATTTAGGACATAGCTTTATTATTTTCAATCTCAAAGTGTTTAAATCAAGGATGTCCAAAGTTCTTCCTCTGAGATCCGCATACAACAAAAAAAATAAAATAAAAATGAAGAAGACTTTTAATTCATCAAGCACACTAAAATCAGTCAATGGAGCAATAGCGTATTGTATACATTACAGAGCCTTTTAAAAAATGACTACTCGAACAGCTTTTTCTAAAGCAAAGAGTTTAGAATTTTAACAACATTTTGGGGTGGACAGAGACCCATCAACCCAGCATAAAATATCTACCCCTGCCCTGAAGAGCAACCAAATCTATCTCTACTTTAAGAACCAAAACAAGAGCAATCTGTTGAAAGCTGACCATTTTTAAAGCAGTAACCTGGGAATCATTCGTGTGATATGTTCTCAATTTTGAGCAGAAGTGGAGGAAAAACAGTTTTACTATTTTTGTTCACCACAGTTTATGAAGAGAAATATTGTTACTTCTTTAATGGAAAATTTGCATCTTTGCATATTTAGAAAAGCTCTTCAGTATATAAAAATAATTTATTAGTAGCAAATTTCATATTTTATTATTATTATTTTTTGTACATGCCGTGGGCCGCTTAAGGTTAGACAGCGGACCACAAATGGCTCCCAGGCCATTTTTTTGGACACCCTGATTTAAATTCTACTAAAATGTCATTGTTATTCTTCAATCAGATAAAAACATTTTTTTTTTAATAATAATAAACAACTGCCTCATTTGATCCGACGAGATTGTGCAGGTGTACCTAATGTTTGTGGCCGGTTCCTATTTACGGTTAACTCTTGGTGTACCTGTCTCTCTTTGGGGTGTGGCTCTGCCCATTGGGCAGGCTGTGCAGTGGCATGTGGACGCTGGCCGCTTTGGGGAAGGCTGAGGTAGAATTAGAGCTGTTGGTACTCAAGTCCAGGCCCTCGGCTTGTTTCAAGGCCTCGTCGCTGCTCGACAGCCCCGACACCTCCTTCCACAGCTGCTGGAGGTCCGACGGACACATCGCTGCACAACACAGACACGGGTCAGAAAGATGATCACGATCAGGGTATTTAAAAGGCCTAAATTGGGAAGAAAGGTGGTTCGTATAATATTGATGAGCGAGGGAGACAGCACTTTCTCATTTCTACTCATTCAAATCACAATCCTGAAATGTATGCACCAGCTGAAGCTAACCAAAAGCTAATTTATACGTGCATTCCAAACACTAATGGCAATTCCGTCGGCCGAGCAGCACCGCGGCGGCTGTCACTGGCACTATTTGTCTGAAGCGGGTCAGGGTACACTTTTGAGCACAGCTTTGTTATTTTTGCTCCAATTTCAAAGCAAAGAGAGACGCTTAAAATGCCGCGGTGCACTCCGATGTAGCCCAGCATACAGACGCACGTGTCGGCACATACACACCCAGCGAGCGACCTTGCAGCAATACAAATATTATGTCTGCTTTGACTGCATTCTCCAGTGGTCCCGCCAAAACAAAAGTTCTCACTGTTGAGGAATGGGGCCTCTTGTTGGTATAGAGTTCTCCGTGTGTGCACTTATTAGCCAAGAAACCCGATCGATCTATGCATACACCCTCACTGTAAAAATGCCGAGCGTTTCCTCTTGTTTAACTTATCGGGCTGGGCCGACCACTTCGTGAAAATAGAAAACACTCCAAGTGAGCAAGTGATGAGTGAAGAGCAAGTTAACACATTGGCAGCTGAACACTAAACACTTTAGGAGAAATACATTATCATAATGAGATGAGATGAGAATACATCTGCCTTCCATTAGGAGCGGGCACACCACAATTCAAACTTCGTATTGTTGCTGTACAAATGAAACGTCTTTTTTTACCTCAAAATTGACTTTTTTTCCAATTTGAAAATTAGATGAGATTTCCTTAAACAATTTCACAATTTTTATATCAACAGTATGATTGATTATGAGTAGAATGTTTTGTGAATAGAACGAACATAGTCCCTTTGGTGCGGGGCTCCAAATTTCTTCTTCTTTTTTAAACGAAATTTTAGGAGTAGAAAATTTAGGAGCGAACACTGAAATTCAACTTGTGTAAAGTTTCACATTTCCACTCATTTTTACTATCTTACTGATAAATGTCCTGACGTGTGGAGCAGGAGTTTGTCAGCAACAAAAAATATTCAATAGGGGTGTTCGAGACCACTTTTTTTTCCCAGAACGATACCAGTGAGTAGTCTTGAGTAGTCACCGATACCAAGTACCGATACCACTAACACTTTTGATATGTACATTTTCCTCCCAAAAAAAGCAATGTCAGATAATTTTAAAGAAAGTCCTTTATATCACAATTGAGCACTTTCCCTTTAAAATGCATTAAATTAATGGCATGTTTCTGTTCTTGTAATGTCAAATTTTTAGTTCCTGATCATAAAACGGCCGTAAGAAGCCGGCCGACATTGGTGTCAATCATGGTCACAAGTACCGATACCTTAAAATAAGGCTGGTATCGACACCGATACCTGATATGGGTACTCGCCCATTCGTAATATTCAAGAATATTTAAAAGACACACAAAAAATCTGCAAATTTACTTGTTGAGTAGATGTACTGTCTGTCTCAAATTTCCGGGGCAACATTATTATTATTATTATTGTTATTATTATTATTATTATTATTATTATTAATTATATGCCTCCACTATTATATTTATAGTGCAAATAATTGGCTGGATGTAGTCAGTCATCTTAATTCTTTTGTCGTGTGGCCTCAGCATATTTTGTGCTGTATGGTGGAAACTGAGAGATGCACAATGTGGGGTACAAAAATGCTTTAACATATGGACACGCTTTTCTTAAAATCCCATGAAAGAGCAATTAGCAATTTGCGCCTTTTCGTTGAATTCCCATTTACTAGTGTAACTTTTTCCAAAGTGCTTTAAACCGAGTGGGTGTTTTACAGTCCTATATTCTATAAAAAGCTACGTGTCGATGCCAACGACCTCGCTGCCTTAACCACAATGTGGTCTGCGTATTTGTTGTACATTTACACCGATGAGCCATCTGAGCAGCTTCTCTATCTTCTTACAGCTCTCAGGGGTTGCCCTCTCGTCACCCCCCACCGCTTACCAGCCGGACACAACGGCCTTTTGAAGCAGTCCACTAGAGTGTTCATTTATGTGTTGTTGTGTGCCAGTGTTTAATTATGCACAATCGTGCACAAGCGTTTCAGTGTGTGTGTGTGTGTTTGTGTAGCATGGCTGGTCCGAGGAATGCTCCGGTTCACGCCTGGCTGAGCCGTCACAATGGGCCGGCTCTTTCACACTGCAGGGAAATTCCACTTGCATATAGAGGGAGAACACAAGAGAGGGAGATACCAAAGTCCAGCATTGTAGTTTAGTGCAAGGTGTCTCTCGTATAATATGAATTCTGTAAAACTGTCAATCCGACATAAGAACGGCAAGTTTTTTTCTTCGCTAAAGAATTTAAGATCAAACGGTGAGCATAAATATCACTTGGAGGTCAAGGAAAAGTTAAAAAGATGTCATTTTTGAATATGAATGAATGTCTGTTACACACGCATGGTCAGTGTGGGCGGAGCAGTCAACTTTTATCAACCCGGCAGACCAATTGAGGGGACTGCGGCTGAGTATAAAAATAGGATACTGATGATATGCTTGAGTGTGGCTAATTTTAATGCACGCACTTCCAAGTGGGGAATTAGTGTCACATTTGACCTATTACGCCAATGAGTACCTTCCACAAAGCCACCAATAGGGCTTTGCCTTGATCTTTTACAGCCTGATGAACTTCACAGGCTTCACATGTGGCAGTCGTGACCTTGTGCATCTCGCGTCTACGGTAAGAATGCGTTCAAGTGCGCATACCTTGCTGCAGGGACTGCATGGCGGCGGTGGGCTGCAGGGGAACCAGGCCTTGTCTCTGGAGGTTGAGGATGTGCTGCTGCTGAAGCTGCTGCATCTGAATCAGCTGCTGCTGGAAGGCCAGCTGCTTGCTGCCGAGCTGCTGCACGCCAGGGGAAAGGGGAAGAGGGGTGGGGGGGGGGGGGGGGATAAGCTTGTCAGTCGGGTTTTATTGCGATTCTGTATGCAACCCCTCAACTTTTTGGACTCAATTTAAGGAAAGGAATATAAAGCCAAGACAGATTAATTCTGTCATTTCATATTTCTACAATCTTGAGATTGTACTTTTTGTGTGCCCATTTTCTTTGCATCTTCCACACTTATTTCTGCATTTAAATTTGGTGCTAAATGTCACACATTCAATAAATTGCCTGTGATTTGTGTCCCACCGTTTATGACTTTATTCACACCCAATAAATCCAAGAGCAAAGCCACACATTTGGACCATAGAATCACAGTAAAATGTGATTTTACTCTCATCAAATGGCCGTAATGATGAAGAGAAGAAAGGTCACATGTCGTGTGAGTGCGTGTGTGAGTGATAAATGTCCTCTTTCCTGCTCTCTTAGGGTAGACTTGAGCGGGACTGTGCTGAGCTGTTTGAAGTCCCTGCAGGCCAACCCCAGAGAGATGAGCTTTATCTCTCATAGATAACTTGTGGGGGGAAAAATAAATAAATACGACTTGAGGACCTGCTTATTGTGTGTATTTGGGGGGGGGGGGGGTGTCAGAGAGTGAGTTGGCAGCATGGAATCCTTTGAACAGAGACCAACTCACAGGAAGGGCAGCTAGGTCACTTCCTTTCAGACTGGAGCCTGGGGAGAGAATGTGTGCTGGCAGCGTTGAGGGTGCACAAGGTAAGTGGAAGGACAACAGGAAACGCACAAAAGCCTATAGTGCAAAGTGTGAAAGTGTGGTTGCACGGGCCATGGGTGGAGTTTTCTTTCTTTTGGTATTTTGGTTAAATTATGTGGGATTATAACTAATTTAGTTGAAACTTTGTGGAGAGAGAGAGAGAGAGAGAGAGAGAGAGAGAGAGAGAGAGAGAGAGAGAGAGAGAGAGAGAGAGAGAGAGAGAGTTACAGTTACAGTTGAGCCCCTGAACTATGCCTAGCAACAAGTGGCCACTTGAAATAGAATTTCGGGTGTAAAGTTTTGTAACAAATCATGACTGGTTTCTGTTTTTTTTGTGCTATTATTTTTATTTTATTTTTGTGCGAGTTAGGTACAGTAGCTAGCTAGTAGCTAGCTAGCTGGCTAGCTATCCCGATGGATGGATGGATGGATGGATGGATGGACGGATGGACGGATGGATGGATAGATAGATAGATAGATAGATAGATAGATAGATAGATAGATAGATAGATAGATAGATAGATAGATAGATAGATAGATAGATAGATAGATAGATAGATAGATAGATAGATAGATAGATAGATAGATAGATAGATAGAAATTCTGTTGAAATTGTACTCAGCACTGTGAATCACTATGTGTCACTTATGGCAATGTAATTTGGGCCACACCACCGCATACTGCATCATAGGGGATGTGTCCAACTTGGAATAGTTCCAAAATTCCCTCACTAAACTTCCCATGGAAAGTTTTCTGGATGGCTTCCAGAAATTCACTTGACGATTTTACGCCCCTTTGAAATCCTAACTGTGCATGACAGTTAATCATCATTAAAAATTACATACAATTAAGATATGCCCCTCCCACATCCACCCAAAACGTACTATTGAAAAAAAAAAAGACTCATACTATGGTATAATGTTGAATGATACATGTTTGTTGTTTTTTAATAATTTGGACAGAGTCTCACATTTACTTCTTAGATTTGATGGTGGCTTTTGTTTTTTTTCCATAAGCAAACTTCTTTTTTTTCCCCAGCCCTACTGCCCCTCTTTTTTCTTTCCCGTCTGTCCATTTCATTTGCTCCTCTGCCCCCCTCTGTCCCTCACTCTCTTCTGAGATATGTCCTTCTTTAAAGCGCACATCGCGTGCGTGCGTGCGTGCGTTTGTGTGTGCGTGTGTCTGTGTTCTGTTTACATTAGCTGTGGCTGAGTGGCCAAAGCTAGCGCTGTAACAGGCTGTCAATGTGATTTATGAGCACATCACACACTGTCTGAGCCTGCCAGTCACACAGATGCGCACACATACACACACGCACGAAATGGACAGTCACCGACTGACACACACATGCACACATCTCTTGCGATGCTCAGAGTCACTTCATTAAGCTGACTCCTGACCAGTCCCAAATGTGCGCGCACACAAAAAAACACTGACACTTTCATCGTCTTGGAATGAACCACTTCCACGCAGAAAAAAGAGAGCGGAAAATGAGGAAAAGGTCAAGAAGTCAAAGCCACTTGAGCACAAAACTCTCAGCAGTGATTAAAGGTTTTACCCTCCCTCTGCTCGCACTTCTCCGCCTCCTACTGTCTTCTTGTTAGCCTTTAAAAATTCATTTTCCACATGTATGCCATGAACTGTAAATGACTACTATTATATAACATTGGTTGCTTTATAGACATCAAGCTTACAACATATGTAGTAAACACAGCACGGCTCAATGTCTCCAAGCAGGATATTATAGCAAGTTCTGTTGTCACTTGCAACGACTATCGCAACATAAAGTGCATACAGCTCTGCTGGGAGCCATATTCCCCCGAGTGTAAGCGTTTGTGCAGTGACCCACCACACATCAAGCGTCTATGTGTACTTGTATGACCAGTGATTGCACTTGTCTACTTGTTACAGGACAACAAAAACCTGAAAAGTGGGACAGTGGCAGGGAGGAGGGGCGGGGATGCAGGAAGCAATCCTCAAACATGGCAGGCGACCACAACTGCTTTGCTTCGGTCACGCTTGAGGTGGTTTGGCTGCTGTTGGCGAAGGGGTTTGCTGGGGGTGGGGGGGGGGGGGGGGGCTGGTTCGGGGCCTCTGGGAGAAGAGACGGAATGCAGGACGTGTCTCTTTGGGGTTTTGTCAGAAAGTATCAGGTTCTTAGCTGCTTGTGAGTTGAATTAGCTAAGTCAGGGGCGGCATGGTGACCTAGTGGTTTGCATGCTGCTTCATTGTTTGGAGGTTAGGGGTTCGAATCTGGGCTCTTTGCAGATGTGCGGGGTTTCTCCTGGCACTTTTTTAGTCCAAAAAACTGCAAGGTC
The DNA here is from genome assembly GCF_054856555.1 of Leptonotus elevatus. Classification (NCBI taxonomy): domain Eukaryota; kingdom Metazoa; phylum Chordata; class Actinopteri; order Syngnathiformes; family Syngnathidae; genus Leptonotus; species Leptonotus elevatus. Next base: position 11,521,269 of record NC_141248.1, read on the forward strand.
AATACAGTGTTCCCTCATTACTTCATTAATCATAATAATAATAATAAATAAATAAATAATTAATTGGTGGGTTTTGAATATTGCCATGGTCCCCAAAAGTTTATTTATTATTATTATTTTTTTAATATATGTAGTTTGGAGCATACAGAAGGCTTTGATACAGCCTCTGACCTGAAGAGGTCACTTAAAGCAATGGTAGTTATAACAAAAAAATGCCCAGCAGGTGGCAGCAAAGTATAAGAGATCAACCAGGGCCAATCTTTCTTTTGGTAGGTTCCATGTTTTTATAGCAATCAAACACAATATTCTGTGGGTCTTGCAAAATCAGTCAAAATCCAGTAAAACAGCAGGGAGCGAAGGGGGTTGCTTCAATGAAAAGTGTGGGAGTGCTGGGAGTGAATGAGTTAAGTAGAATCCCGCGCTGGATTGTAGCCAAGGGTACAATCCCGGTGGGTTCATGTGCCTTTTGGCTCCATATATCCTTTTTGTAGAAACCAAAATCTAGTTCCCATGATTACCGTTCTTCTTCATCGTCTAAAGGATTTACAGTGCCTGTATTTTTTTTTCATTTTGCATTTTAAAAGTAAAATGTATTAAATGTAGCAAGGGGTTTAGAAGGATGGAAGAAAATATAAGTCAACCTCTACTTCACGTAAAATAACCGAGCGCGAGATGCCGCCTATATTGTCAATAGGTCTGAATGTGAAGGGTTAGCAGCAAGTCGGCCCTTTAGTTCAGCCGTGAAGAAAATGGAAGTGGAACATCTAAAATCAAACACAATCAGTTCAAAAATGCTGGTCAACATATGGATTTAAAGTGATTTTTCTCCCACATTATTTAAAGCACAGGCACAATTTTAATTTGAAAGTATAAATCACCGCTGTTAATAGTAAAACCAGCGAAGAGTAAAATGAGTCTCTACTTGTACGGGGAAGTGGAGAAATGCTTGGAAGATGTCATGAATTTTAAAAGAAGTTAACCACAGCTAGAAATATTAAAACTATAACTTCAATGAAATATGACAACACAGAGGGAAGATTACAGCTTGGTTGGCGAATACTTTCCGATGTGCATTCTGTTACTCTTCTGTTATTATCATTAGCGACTTATTGCCAACTTAGCTTATTATACTGAGCAGCCAGAACAAGCATGAATGTACCACTTTCCCATTTTAGAATAAGCTTCATCTTTGGTTCTATGATCCTGATGACATTTTTCCTCTTTGGTGCTTTTCTGGTATGTGGTGTATGGAAAAGTATCCCAAAAAGAGCAATAAGTTCAGACTGGAATTTTGCATGAATATAATATTTGTCTCTCAAGAATGTTTGGCACATTCCAATTTTTTTCTTCGCTGAGTATTAAACCTGCAAAAATAGACAAACAGCACAGAAGGACAATCAGTCCAACGCAGGTTACGGCAATCTTGTCCCATGGAGCGGAATCCTTTCTGATTGGGCCTTGACATGATCCTCGGAAGTGATTTGCAGCCGTAGTTAAAGCGGCGCGTTTGTATTTATCAACGCACGAGAGAGCGAGCGAGAAAGCGTCAGAGGCCTCCAGCGCTTGGCGGGGTTAATTGTCAATTAAAAGAGAGGAAGACCCCTCCTACATGGATATTTCACCTCAGGCCCACAGTTGAAGGCATGTAAATGAGGGCTCTGGCAAGGTAGCGGATGGCTTGGCACCGCACGCCTACGCTGCCTCCACATGGCGGGCTTGTGGAGAAAATGACAGCGTGCGCTCGCTAATGCTTGTCTGGAGATGAGCTGACCGCAAACCGCACAGGAAGACGAGGAAAGAAGAAGGAGACGGCCAACATATGTAGCTTACCGCACATTCAATACATCGGACACTTTGATGGAATTTTTCTCCTCATGTCAACCACTTTTTGATGCATTTGAGGGCACTCGTATATTTCAAAGTGTACTTCAACAGAATGAGTGTGCACTTTATGGTCACCTCTTTTGCTGCTTGCTTTCCGGCCTGTTGCTGCTGCTGCTGCTGCTGCTGCTGCTGCTGCTGCTGCTGCTGCTGCTGTTGCTGTTGCTGTTGTTGCTGCTGTTGCTGAGTCAGGAGCTGCAGGTGCAACTGCTCCTGCTGTTTCTTGTAGTACTCCTGGAGCTGCAGGGAGGTGAAGAGGTGTGTTGACTTGTACGGCAATTATGTATGGCAAGCAATTAAACACTGCATCTGAGAATCTGGCTGTGACCGGAAATACCCTGTGACTGCATACAGGCCAAAATGGTACGAGGATGGATCTTTTTTTTTTTTTTTTTTTACATCCATCCACAGGGTCTATAACGCTGAGCAGGACCACATCCCTCCGAGGGAATTACACACAGATAGTCATTATCTACACCACTTATTCATGAGATCACCGCAGGGGGCTGTAGTCGATCCCAGCTGATACTGGCTGAGAGCCACTGGTAGGACTGCGACACACGTTTACTTAAGCACTGCACTTCAACTTCCGATGCTTCCATTGTACTGGTGGAAGAAAGCAGTACTACAACTATTCGCTGAAATAATTACTTTGAAAATGCATTCTTTGGATTGAGAAACAATTTGGACAGACAAAAACAGATTCTACTCACACGCCATCAGACTCCTGGACAAATGACATCAATATATGTCAACCACAGTACCCCACTGCAGTATTTATATTTTATTTTGTAATCATGTTCATTTGAATGATTACACTGGGTTTACACTCTGCAACTTGCAATACTTGAAAAGTCAAATGCCTATATTTTTGTTTATTATTTACATATTTCTCTTTTGCACTTACTAGAACAGGGATGAGCAACTAGCGGCCACAAACCTTAATTACTCAATATATATATAATATTATACATAAAAAAAAGTTTTCCACAAAGAACAGGGGGAAAGGGGGGGGGGGGGGGGGTGATATGGAAAACCAGGTAAAAAATAAATATTGAAAAAAAGAAGAAGAAATAATTAAATTCAGCAACCAACCAATCATTAGTATGCCGTGCTTGAGTTGTAATATCACCATTCACAACTAGATGGCAGGCATGGCTTAGTTGTGCTTGCACAGGGTCTCATACTACTCTATACTAACTACAATGTCAGTAGGCCGAATATTGACATAGTACCTCAGTAATATAAAAACGTTGATGGAGTTGATTTCTGTGGAGAATTTTTTTTTACAAAAATTGGTTCGCTGTTCAGCAGTTTTGTGCCGTCCTTGAATGGAAATGTTTATACAAGAGAACACCCCCCCCCCCAAATAGAAATAAAAATAAAATAAAAAATCACAGTATGTGACAGTTTTTTTTTTTTTTTTACTTGCTTCAAACCTGAACATTTTATTATGTACCGGCTTATTAAAATCACATATTTTGCATGTATTGTCTCCATATTTAAAATGCCGTTATTGTCATACATCTGGTTAGGAAGTGCATTTCTGATGAAAAATTGTGACCCCCTCCAGCATTTAACTTGTCCAACCCTACTGTTGACCTCAAATACGCTGTCCTTTTATTATTAATATTTGTCATTGTTTTAAAATGATTAGTATCTGTGTGTTGCAAGCCCTCCCTCTTCCATCAGTATTTTATTGTTCATCATCTAAAATTTCACTTCTTGAATTTAATGCATAATGCATGCAAAAAAACATACTAGTGTGAATATGTGGCATTGAAACACATGTTGATTAAACTAATATGACCTGGCCCCACCACAAATAAATCCATATTTACTGTCCAGGAGTGAAATAAAGTCAAAATCGATGTATTATGCAGTCCACTGAAAACATCCAGATGACGCCGAGTGTGAATTGAACTCACGCCAGCCGCACAAAAATCAGCTCTGTGAACCACTACCCCACCGCAGGCCCATTCCGCTGGGACCATTCTTTAATTTAAAAAACACACATCGCAAACACCCAAGCGTTGTCTCCCCTGACTGACCACAGCCTGTCTGTGCATTTGTGTTCGTAATCAGTCATTTAGTCAGGCCGCTCCATTAAGATTACAATCTGGCACACGAGGGGAGCAACGCAGGCGGGGAAAACTCTGACCACAGTGTGCGCTTAAGTGTGCGTGTGTGCAGGGGAGGTTATCCTCTTGAGATCAGCGCCTATGTGTGCGCGCCTCTGCAGTTTGTCTTTGTTTCATGGCGCATCAAATGTTCAAAGAGGCTTCTCCGAGGAGAATGACTTCACAGAGCAGCAGTTGCTGCAGTCTCTCATCCGTCTGACCCGGCATCGAGCCGACTAGACACCAGTGAACATCCTAACTGAGCGGCGGAACGCTCCTTTGTGCAACGCGCCATTTTACATTCCCGCCTTCAATCTTATCCCGGCCATAGCTTGAGTTTTGCATAATTTACTTTGCATTTCAACAATGATGTACTTTCTTATCTTTAATTTGTTTTAATAGAAGACGCGGGACTTTTTTTTTTCTTTCTTTCTTTCCCTTCCTTTCTTTTATTCTTCCTTAAGCGGGGTTAATATCTCTTTTCTGCCTCACTAGTCCTGATCCCCCTCCTCGTCACACATGCAAATGCATATGCGAGCACACTCACCGAGTGGTGAGTTGAGGGAATAATTAAGTGATAATTAAGGTCTTTTAATGATTTGATTCAGTGGCTCTATGCATTAAGAGTATGGAAGTGAGGCACTCACCTCTTCAGCCTATTACCATGACCTTGCCTTGGTAAGGAAGGAAAGGCCGAGCAGTTCTAGCATAAGTAAAGGTTAGAGGAAATTTAAAGGTTAACTTACACGCACATACACACAAATATTATGTGGTAGTGGACCGTAAACCTCCCTTACACTTTTATACAATGCGGTACTGCCATGGGGTTATGAAATTTAACGCTCTGCTGAGTGATATGTCAGCTGATTGTCTCTTTCTCTTTTGTGCAAAAGTGCTGGCTTGCAAATATAGACTGGAAGCAAGTCCATACTGTGGTTAATTAACAGGGAGAATGATGTTAAACTGCGCGGTTTTATTAGTTTGACTTCACTGTCGTAGGGGAGGTGAGGAGGTTCTTAGCCAATCTTACATTCACAATGTGATTTGTAGAGGTCCTTTATGATTGGATAACGTTGTAAAAGACCAAACCTTGAGGAAAATATGGCTTAAACGTCACACAAAAACCACACAAAATGGCCGCCCTTTGCCATGGATTTTAAAAGTGGGTGCATTTTGCTGCTTAATTCATTTTCCGCAAACGCAATTTAATCAGAATGAGTTAGACAAGTGGGGGGCACGTAGAATATATTATTGTAAAGAACATTTTTGGATGTACACTTTTTCATAAGGTCAGACTGTTTGACTCTTAATCTTAAATGCAAGTGTATTTCACACGTAGGCAAGAGGTCACATCTTGTGTCATAACATTTGACAGATCTTTTGCAGATGAGCAGTGTTTGTTTGTTGGCTGTTACTATGACAACAATGAATACCCGAAGCCGTCCTAAAATACTGGTTAGTGCATGTGTGTCCCTACAGGTGGGGTCATGCTTAGCTATAATAACAATCATGCACAGTAGTAATAATGCAAAAGAGGAGGAACTTTAAAAGAAAAAATGTGCGCATGAGTCAGAATGTTTGCCTTTGTTTACCTTCAATGATCTCACAGCGTTAAATGAGATACAGGCACACCTAGTTTGTATCATCGCACAATGAAGCATCAGACACATCTAAACATGTTGGTGTGGGAGCGAGTCCAACCAGACACACTAGCACAACACAACCAGCGTGTGCGTGTGTTTGTTTGCTTAGGCGCATTTGTTTCACCTGCTGAAGCATGAGCGCCTGCTGTTGCTGCAACAAGGCCTGGAGCTGAGGGGGGGACAGGATCTGTTGCATCTGCTGGGGAGTAATCATCTGGGGGCTCATCATAGCCATGGATACGGGGAGCTGGATAAAGTAACACAAACACGGTCAAATCTTTAGAGTTTTATGTGAAAAGAGTCATCATTAATACTTATTTCATTTCCCTCACGGGATGAATTAAGAATGTCTGTCTGTCTGTCTGTCTGTCTGTCTATCTATCTATCTATCTATCTATCTATCTATCTATCTATCTATCTATCTATCTATCTATCTATCTATCTATCTATCTATCTATCTATCTATCTATCTATCTATCTATCTATCTATCTATCTATCTATCTATCTATCTATCTATAGTAGCTAGCTAGCTGCTAACTACAGTAAGCTGCTAACTAACTGTACCTAGCTATCTATCTAGCTAGCTATGCCCAAGATGTACACAGTTTAAACTAAGGTAGCTCAATGACTCATTTTAATGCCACAACAAAAACGGAAACCAGTCATGATTTATTAGAAAACTTGACAACTGAAATACAATTCAGACAAGTGGCCACTTGAGTTGCCCCATATGCCAATGAAAACAATGGCCTATGCCAGTTAGCCCCCCCAAAAAAAGAGACTCCGAAGACGAGTTTATTTATACACAGTAAACTGACAGGTGAATCAGCACTTTGTATTAAATATAAAATACATATTTTAAAATGTTAGTTATAGATCAAATCACACAAAGACAAGTAAAGACATATTTTGTTGGCACGTTCCTCCACTTCACTGGCATTGTTGAAAATAATTGAGGCAATTTATGGGACAGCAGCAGATATACAAGCTCCGATAGGCAATCTTCATCTAAAAAATAATAAATACATCTTATCTCGCTCCATAAACACATGATTATGGTTGCCTGCGATTTACTTCCCGCATATTCAAGCCTGGCTACGAAAAGACATACAACAACATCCCGGCTGTCAGTGCGAGATGTCTATCTCATCAGAGCGTGTGGCAGGCAAGCAAAGACACAGCATAGAGAAAAAGAAATGTGCAAACATTATACACGCAGATAGGCAGGGGTGCTAATCTGATTACAAACAACACAACTGAAAGCAAACTAATCCCACATTTCAGTGAGACATAAGCGCAGGATAGATGCTAAATTGATGTGTGTTAAAAACAGATTTACATATTAAATTAATAGATAAATGACAGAGGAAACAATTAAGGGAAATAAAGACAAAGCAGATTACAGATATTCAGTGAGACGGGCAGTGAGCGCGTGACTGCCAGAGTGGATCTAGTGTCTCTCTTAACAGGCTGAGGGATGACTCGCGTTTCCTTCACTGCCTACACGTCAATAAACTATACTGCCTTCGCAATACAAATAATCCTGCCTGTTAAGCAGTGATGGCACTTTAATAGAGAAATACAAGCATGACTTATCACCTCACAAACTGGCCATTTATCTACATCCACTCAGCGTAGAATTATTTGTCACCATCACGGTCAAATGGTATCACTGCTCGCTACCCACGAGAATGCTAGGGAAGTTACAGAGGGAAGTGTGAAGAGCTGCTTTGAATTTATGAAAAGAAAATAACAAGAATAATTCAATACAGTCTAAAAAGAGAATTGCTGAACCAACTTAAGTTTAAAAAGAGAATTGTTGACCAACTTAAAAAATCACATAAATAATGAGCGTGCCATTGCCACCTACTGTAGTGGATGTGCAATTACACTTTATTCTTGTATGGCAAAAAATACTGTACGGTGACATGTTGAACTAAATTCTGTGGCAAAAAAGACTGTATGGTGACACTAAACTAAACTTTGTGGAAGCTTGGCTTTCCGGAATGATGTGAGTAGGGCTCGGAAAAGTAGAAGGTGGCTGAGTTAAGCATGAAGATGAATAAACTGTGTTACCAAATATGCAATTGAGATTAGAGACAGGCGGCATTAATGACGGAGTGGAGCGAGGGGTAGGGGGAGGGGCCGTGTCAGTTGGTACGCGGGGGGGGGGGGGGGGGCGGTGAGCAAGGTGGGAGCGATGTTGGCCACCACTTGGCATCATGCCAGCGTGGCCCCTCCACCGGGCCTCGTCATTCGAGGCTGCCAAATGAAAAGCTGTAATTAATTGCTCTTGTGCATCCCATTCTTCCGTGCTGACAACTCCTACGTTCTATTTTATACACACCGCCATTGACATTTTCAAGTCAGAGGCATAATAATTATTGGAGTTATAGCACCTTTCCACATGTCGGCTAATGCCCCGCATGGGCGCGAGTGCTGATATACGGAACTGGTGTGTGAGGATGTAGATGAGGCTGAATGCGTGTGTGTGACAACCTGAATGCTGAGCGGTTATGGTTTGATGCCATTAATTGCCCCTATAATCTAATATCACAAAGCGTGGTGATTATGGGGGCACGCGATGCCACCGCCGTACGACACCGCCAGGCGGTAAGCGACGACACAAAACAAAAGCCCTGCCATTAACGATTTGACGGGCCGGGACAAAAGCGCCTCACAATGCAGAATTATATTTTCATTCGGCTTTGTCTCTCCCTGTGAATGATTTCTCCCCTTTCATTGGGCTGTTGAATAGGGGGAGGCTGAAAAGCTGGCCGATTTGAAGTCAGCCATTTATTAAATGCATTTAATTCCCCCCCCCCCCTTCTTCTGTCGCCCCCCTTTTTTCTTGTTGCATGTTAATTTAAAAGCGGGAGATGTGTGTGTAGATTAATGCCAGAAAGGTGGGGCCGGGTGGCAGAGGGAGAAAATGAGGACGTCACTGTTGAAAAATTAAGAAATCCCTAATAAAGTAAAACAAACTGGCCAACAGTTACTCAATCAGGAACGTGTCACATCCCTATTTTTATACTGAAGTTTAATCATATTTTAATTCTATTTTAGAGACAAGCTTTTTGTTCGAATAGCAAATTCCAGTCAGGTCATCTTATTTTACACGTTCAGGATTTTAGAGCCGATCACCAATCAGCAAGCAAAAAAAGAAAAGAAAAGAATATTAGACGGACCAATATATCTATTTAAACAGCTTGTTTATTTACTATACAGTCAACACCCCCCCCCCCCATTCCAAACATTCAATACATGGAAAATGGGTCCGATAAAATACATATTTTGTAAAGAAAAACAAAGAAATTAATTTATATAAATAAATAAAATGAAACAAATAATGCAGTGGCCAGAAAAAAAGTCCAATCAAAATATCTTCTTTCAGTCGATATTGGTATCGGCCACCGTCGCTAGTACCCGATACCTTCAAATACCTGGTATCAGTACTCATCCATCCCTATTAATTTATATTCATTATAATTTTAATCCATATACATACTAACTATGTCAAGCAATAAAAGAAAGTGGTTGGACGAATATGTGCAACATGTTTAACAGAACATATGGTGTTCCACAGGGTTCAATTCTGGGGCCTTTGCTGTTTTCATTGTATCTGCTGGCACTGGGTTCCATCTTTAAAAAAACAGCAGTGGTTGTTTTAAAGTGCTCAATAAAATACAAAGTTGAGTTGAGTTGACAATTCTAGTCCAGCACAACTAGCTATCGAGCAAAACCAATGGAGATGGAGACGGGGAATACAAGAACACAAATTTTCTAATTCAAGACTAAGAACCACTGGTTTAGTGACTGTGCAACCAGATGAAATGCATCACCAATAGTGAGATAAAATAGCATTACATCCTAACCTAACACACTGCTCCCTTCATTAACATGCAGGAATCAGTTATACGGTGCGTGCACGGGAGCGCACTGCTGAGAGCCTGGTGGCTGACAGAGGTCAACCCCTGCCATGGAGAGCGGGAGCTGGGGGAGGAAGGGAGGCGGGGAGGGATGGAGACGAGATGCAAGAGACAGCCCTGTCGTTTACAGAGAGTGGAGGAGTAATTAGAGGGGCTGTTTGAAGAGGGAGTTTAACTGATTAACAAAGGAAGAGAGGGAGCGTCTGAAAGATGGGAAATAGAAGGAGGAGAAAGGCAGGGAGTCCCCAGAGGAGAGAGGAGAAAGGGGGGATGCAACTTGCATTTCAATGAGGGAGCCATCCCTCTCTCCTCTTCTCCCTTGATGACTTTCCATTCAAACAAGAATGAGGGAAAGCCCCACTTTACATCCCGGATGAAACCTCGCAAGATGGTGAGGAGGACGATCTGATATTAAACCAGTGCCTTGGAGATGGACTAGCCTCCATGTTGATATACAGACAGGCTGCTCAAATGACTGCATTATCTTCAAGGAAGGAATGGAATTTGGATACCGGCTTCTGATCGCGTTCTCTTGCATTAACAAACAAACAACTCCATACAAGTTTCATCAAATTACACATTCAATAGATAAACAGGTGTCATGGGTGGAGTTTACATTCATTCGGTAATTTCATAGACGGGCGCAGTTCGAAATTTGTATTAGTGCCGTTGTGGGAGTGAACACAGTCGTCTTGATTCCCGGCCAATTGAAGCGGCTCCTGTCAATCCCTTTCAATTCAGCACAGGTGAGGCGTGCGGTCTGCATGGCGGAAGCATAACAGACTCGCTGGAGTCCATGCATGAGATCAGCTCGCGTTTATAAGGAACTGAAGGTGAGCGACATAATGAGTGGAAGCTGTTATAATTCCCAAAACACCCACACCCACACAAAACAACAACAATATAATAATAATAATTATAATAATAATAATAATAATAATAATAACAACAATAATTATGATGACAAAGCCTAATAATAATAATAATAATAATAATAATAATAATAATAATAATAATAATAATAATAATAATAATAATCATGATGATGATGATGACAAAGCCTAATAATAATAATGATAGTAATTATAATAATAATAATAATGATGACGACGATGATGATGATAATACTAATAATAATAATAATAATAATAATAACATATTTTACACTGATCTGATTGGCTGGATTGGGATCGGACAATAATCTGCATTTTTTGCATAATCGGTGATCGGCTATAATATTCTTAATTTGCCTGATCGATCAATAGCATTATTGATCAGCTCCACAAAATAGGACATTATAAGTTATATTTAATGTTTATCAGCATTTTTTGAAGACCCCCCTATCCCGCATGCATTTCAATCGATGTCATTTATATGTGGCGTTTCGCTATTCGTGGGCCGGGCCAGTCCGTATTTTCCGCGAATGGTGGCTGTCAACTAAAGAGTAAATGTAGAAGGTATTTAAATAGACATATTACATCATCTTCAAATGGAATCTGTGATTGGTTTTCTTTTTCTTTTTTTCAAACTCACTGATTGCCGATCGTCCGGGAAATCCTGATCGTGCAAAGCCTAATAATAATATTAATAATAATAATAATAGTCGATAGCAAATCTGAGTCAAGGCCAAACTGTGTTCATGCGGCGCCGAGAGAAAAGAAGAAAAAGAAGCGCTGCCATAATCACCATCTAAACAGGCTCTCAGTCTAAATGATGTGCACCTTGCCTCTGGGTCTACGGGGACACATAGGAGAGAGGGATAATTGAAAAAATGACAAGGGAGGAGGAAAAGAGAGGCTGACACGCACCTCCTCCTCCTTCCCCTCTTGCTCCCCTGGTAGGAGCAAGCCCTCCCACCCCAGCAGTGCTGTTTATCCCTGTCACTGAGCATTAGCACCTCTCCCCTCTCTGTTACTCTCCTTGTCACTCACAAACCTTGATGTGCCTGAAAACCTGACTTGTGCAACTTGTGTTGTTTGCATGCATGCATGCATGCATGACCCTCCGGTGCCACTGAAGGGATACACACTCCATTCCTAATAAAGTGAAGTCCCGTGTTTTTTCTTGAACTCGGACTTGTTTGTACAAAAGCTATCTTTCCCCAGATAAGCAACCTGTCTCTTCCTCTTGCAAAATAATAAAAGGAGGGCATGGAAGGGTGGGAGGTTTTTCAGGAGTAAGTGGGCTCTCCAAGAGAGGACTGAAGGAGAAAGGAGAAAAAAGTAAGTGAAGGAGTCCCTACTGTGTAAAGAGTGTTTGGAGCTCAGGGTCAGCCCGCTACTGGAATTAAAAGGGCTTCCATTGTGTGCGGTGAGTACCCCTACTCACTAATCCACAGTGGGGCCAGGGGCCACATTAGCCTGGGGGGCACTGATGAGCAAAGTAAAAAAGGTGAGCAGAGTTGGGGATGTTCTGATCATCTCGCCTCCAATTCTTATTTCCCTCAGGAGGACATCAACAACTCATACTGGCATCAAGCATGGACAAATCTGTTTGATTGACATCATCGATATGTGACAAATTGCTCACTCAAACTGCATAAAAGTGTGCATACGATGTTGAGGATTTGAAGAGAAATAAACTGTTTAAAAGATGGAATAATTGGATTATCTGAAGAATGCATCACTGGAGAGCAGAGAAAGTGGTTGTTCTTTGAGGTTCTGGAAAAATTGACATATTTTACATAGCTTGTATGGAGGGGAGGGGATATATACGCAAGTAAGAAATTGTCAAATTAGATAAAATGCATTTTTTCACCATAATGTCTAGGTATCGAAATATTTTTTTCAGCAATTGGCCTAAATTATACAAATATGTAAATAAATTATAAAAATAAAAATATTTGTATTTATAAATTAAATATAAAATCTGTTTATCCATCATTTCAATTTTATCAAATAGTTATTTTATTTATATTAATATTTATTATTATTTAATTTATATTAATTTAATTAAGAATTATTATTTTATTAATATTTTTGCAGTGCAAGATTTCCATTGGGAATTTCCCCCCATAATGCCACAGGGTATTTAATCGTGCATGTGCAAGTAACTTTTGTTTAGCATTTAGCCTGCAAGTACTTCAAACATACTTGCAAATACTTTTAACCCTATTTGCAAAAACATTTGTGCATACAGTACTTGTTCAAATTAATTTACTGTAAATAAGTTCACGTACTTTCAAATACGTTTAAATGTATTTGCCAGTCAAAACAAAGGTTTCCTCCACATTTTATATATGAAATAGTTCAGTATTTAGCCTGCAAGTATGTTCGAACATTGCAAATAAAATACGTATAAAGTATTTGTTGGAATGTATTGAAATAAGTTTGAACGTACCTCTACATTGGTAATCCCACACTTCCGTAGATATAAGCACTTTTTTAAATATGGAATATTGGTTTGTTTTAATATGGAATATTTATTGTCACATTTGCTCCACCTCCAATTTGTTAGAAAGTCTTGTTGAAATAAAGTCCGAATTTTTCAGAGACTTTGGAAACGCCTTTTGTCCCAAGAAATGTCCAAATTGTACAATCTTGTGCACGTTTCATGATGGCGGTTCAGCTATACTTCTTTTGAATTGGCATCTTGCTCACAGGTGGCAGGCAGGTGTAACATGATGACATGTGAGTTATTACTTAGCATTCACACGCTCGTCGTAAAATATGCTGCATCTGTCTATATTAAAAGACACACAGGTGTGAAAAGCCTCTCCAGAGGCAGCTCTCCGAATGGCGGCTGGAGGAGGTGTTGGAGAACACTGACTGGGGGCTTATTAGTGAGCTGGGAGGTGCACCGTTCATGTGGCCATACACATGTATGACACACACTTGTGCCAAATACTCTCCTTGACAGGGCACAGACAAAATGAAAATAAAAGAAACTTCAGAGGATAGTGACAGACAATCAAGTTCAAGTGGAAAATCTACCCACTCCCTCCCCTTGACCCCCTCCCCCCAAAAAACCGACCACCACCGCCATCGTCCATCTAACGCCCCAGTGCCTCCGAATAAAAATGACGACACACTTCCAGAAACACACACGCAAACACACACTCGGGCCACTGCATTGGGAAGTGTGAGGAGTGGCTGTTATTGACCATATTTCATTATTGATTTCACTCATGTTTCAAATCACAAAATAAGTTTCACACTCCAGCGCTCACAAGCAGGCCCTTCTCTCCATCCCGGCCCGATCCCAACCTCTTCCCATACACCCTTCACAAACTGTCAGGACCCCGCGCACCCCCAGCTTTGTTCCGTCCCCGCCTGTCCGACGCGGACGCACACACACACACACACACACACACATACGCACCCTGGCAATTCCCCGCACATCAAATGAGAGAAACTGTCGACTAAACACTTTCAGTGAGTGGACAAAAGGAGTGCTTTGGGAAAAACACTTTAGAAGGAAATAATGGAGAAAGGAAAGAAGGGCTGCTTGAGTCCCGCTCTGAGGGGCAGAGCACTCATCTTTTCACATACTTTTGTTGCTTACTATAAAGACCTTTTAAACAATGTATGCTTGAGTTTCTCACACATGTGCAGACGCAGATGATCTGAAACAGCAACACGCATCGGAAAATGTTTCAGTGAAGCAAAATCTTGGCTCTGGACTGTCACGACGCTCTCTACAACCTGGTGTTGGTGCCAGGCCTCTTCAGACCGCAACTAATTAACATTCCTCTAATGAGTCTTTTCACATTTTCTCCTAATTTAACACGCTCCTCAATAAGACATGAAAACAGGACACCTCACTATTCAATTACACACGTATGGGCCGCCGCCAAGCACGCGCGCTAATCTGTATGTGTGCATGCCAAGTGGCGGCGTGTTAAGTGCGCCGACGAGCAGCGCCAAGTGGGTATGCGGTATATGTGCCACCCGCCCGCCATATGAGCGCGTGCCAAGCGTGGAAGGTCGCGGAGGCGCGCATCCTGCTGGCTAATCCGCCAGTTGTTAATGTCTCAGCCAATTGGGTTCCCACCCACTTCCGCCACCGGCAATTAAGTCCACAGCAAGTGGAACATTTTATTTTTAAAGGTATTAATTGTTCATGAAAAATAATGAAGTTATCAAATTGATTCTGGACTAAATATTAACTTTTTACTGCTGAAAATGGCTCAATGAGTCAAGCATTCCTTTAAAAAAACTTGATGCGACAGAGAGACTTAGATAAGATAAGATAACTCATTTGTGTCATCAACAATGGCTGCACAGAACGTCCCTAGAATAAATGAGATTGCATTTGCTGTAATGTCTTATTTTGCGGGTCCGATCAATCACGTCGTTGATCGACAACCGATCAACGAATATGTGCCAATTTGATCCAGCCGATCATATTTTTATAAAGTCTCGTATTAAAAAAAAAAAGGTCCGCATCCCACTGGCAGCAAGCAATGGACCAACACACAATCATTCAATAAATTCAATAACAATAACAAAGCATTTGATTCTATTATTAATTAAATTTGATCCTACTATTGTACTTTTAGTGCAGCCACACTCCCATTGGACGCCATCAATTGTTCCTGCAATTGCCTGTCGAGAGACGTGAGCTATTGTCAAGTTTCTCCTGGATGTGACACGAGACGGTGACGCACACGCACACGCGTGCACACACAGAGTGGACTGATAATATCTCACGCAAAGCAGTCCCACACAAAGACCATCTCAGAACAACCAATCATGGAGCAGATACAATCTTGAGTGAGTTTCTTTGGCTTGCAGTCCGGACCCTCCCTTCCATTACAAATGAAGAAAAAGAAGAGAAATATGATGGAGAATGGGTGCGGGTCCAAGGGGGGTTAGTATTAGAGTTGTTGTCAGCATAAACCATGACTTCAGAGAAGTCAAGACACAAGAAGAAGTCTTCCCCCTCTTTCTGTCCCTCAGAGAGAAAGGGGGGGAAAAATCTAATTATCAGGCTCCTAAAGATCTAATTATTGTCTGACACTCATTTGCATGTGAGAGAGCACCCCATGGAACAACCTGAGGTCGGCCATTTTGTGTCTACCGTTCGCCGTTGAAATATGGCATGCTACAAATCAATTTACAAGCATACTTATAAATGATGTGAATTATTTGCTGAATGTTTTCTTTTTAATTGTATTCATTTTTTTCTTGAAGCTTAATGTTCAACAACATTTTTTTTTCCAAGTGTTTCATACTCTTGTTAAATAATTTAACATGAAAGTGGATTACCAAAATGGAGTATGGGATTACCAAAATACAAATGTGGTTGTATCTTTTCAACGATTGATGCAGTAATTTTATAGTAAATAATTCATATAGTTAATTGAAGTTAAAAAGATATAATAACAAAAGAGTTAAAAGGAGTGTAAATCATTGAGTCATACATTTGTGTTGAGGTAATTTTCTGCCACTAGGTGGGATTAGTGTTTCATGTTGGACGTTAGTGACTTTTTTCTTTTTCTTTTTTCTAATTCAGAGCAATTGGTATTTAGAACATGAAACACTCGTGGACTCCAGGCCATTTTGTTCATTGTGAATTACAGCTAGTCATCAGTCCCCACAAATAAAAATATTTTTATCACATTTATTATTGCTAAATTGCGTAAAAGCAAGTAAAACGCTGAAGGTAAAATAAAGCATGAACAACAATGTTTTTCATCAATTGTATTGAAAAAAATTTATGCCTCTGAAAATCGTATTTAATACTTTTTTAATGCCATTTAATGCCTCAATTCCAGCAAAATGTATTTAATTACTTTTAAGGCTTTTTAATGGCCCACATGAGTGAAAATGAATATCGGCTCCATATATCGGTTCTCAGCATTGACTACCCGTACCTGAAAAAACTAACAAAAAACAAATCAGTCTATCTCTACTAGTGATGCCGTTACCTTAAAATCAAATTAGATCATACTCAAGATGCAAAAACGTTTTTTTTTTAATTTTTTTAGGGTTTATCCGTTTAACAAGAACCAGGCCTAAAACAAATCAGTTTTCAAATCACAAATTACAATCTTGGAAGTTTACCGTGGCATCTAGTAAATAGCACCCTTTTTTGTGTGTGTACCTTGTTTTTTGCTCACTGAGGACACACACACACACAGGCACACACGCTCTGCCAACACACTTCCTAGAGTGCATTGGCAGGATGTGTGTGACCATTTGAGCTGACAGCTGAGACAACAGAGATGTAGCTCGGGTGCCCTGGATAGTGCAGGGAGGCTAACAGGCCAGGCACCAACAAACAAGACAAACAAGACAGAGATGGCGAGAGGGGGAGGAGGAGGGTTTTTTTGCTGTGTGTGTCTGCGTCCGCGTGTTAGGAGAAAAAGCGAGGGAAGGAAGTAAAAGGTAACACCCCACATCAGAATGTGCACATGAGGCAGGTCAAGTCAGCGTGTGTTCAATTTGTGTTTTTCATCCAAATCTGTCATTCCAGGTCAATGATAACACTTTATGTGTGAACAACAGAAAATAAAACATTTCGAACAACATTGTTCCTTTCATAGCCTTCACAGTTTAATATAAGATGTTGTCATTTGTAGAGCCACAAACTAAATGAAGTGCAGATTGAAGGCATGTGTCACTTCTGAAGGGCTGCGTCGGGGAAGACACGACCACACGTGTACGTGTATCATCGCCGCTTATTGCGTGTTGATTGACACTGTTCAGAGTTCATCTTGAATTCAGAAACAAAGCACAATGTTGAAATGATGATGTCTTAAAAGTCACTTCATTTACTTTAGATTTCCCGATACTGATCCAAAGTCAATAAAGTCTTCATGATTGCTGTTCAGCTTTTGATTAAAGTGTCATAATTCAATTTTTTTTATTCTATTTTGAATCATAAATGTAATGGCTTTTCAGCACTGTGCAAAAAAAAAAAAGTTAGCTGCCAATGTTTTCATGTATTATGTAACTAATAATTTAATTTAATATTTATTATTATTTAATCATAATTTGTAGATCTAGACTGATATGTTTTTCCAGTGCACTAAAAGGGAAAATATTGGCATAAAAATAAATAATTCAGCCCAACTTAGTTAAAATGCCTAACTTTTCAGATTTGCATTTTTCTTTTTCTTTTTTCATTAACTTTCTTTTTTTTTCTTTTTTCTTTTTTTTAGCTCCTTACTGTTTGCTACAGTAAATAGTTTAACAAAATGTCTGAAATGTTACATTTGTACTTAGAATATCTTATTTTCAACAAAAACTGAAGGTATAGAGAGTTTCAAGGGTCAGCAGCATCTCTTATAAAGTTAACTGAAAATGTATTAATTTTTTTTTAATCGATCTATTATCGGCCATCTGATTTTCAAATAAGGCCTACGCTGATATTTCTCTAAATGCTGAACATCCTTGCTGATTATCAGTCTATTCCTAATAGTATCACAAACACTTTTGACTTTTGCTAGAGAAATAAAATAAAAACTGAAAATGAATATAATTATAATAAACACATTATATATAAATATATATATATATATATATATATATATATATATATATATATATATATATATATATATATATATATATATACACACTGTTGTATATGAATGTAATAAAATAAGTTATTATTATTAATACAAATATTGAGATATAATACAAAATAAATAAATAGATAAATAAATAAATAAATAAGTCAGACTTTTTCCCCTTTTTAAAAAATAAATTACATATTCCTAGTTTTGCCATCTCATGACTTTATAGCCCGAACGAAGACCCTAATGTGAACTACCACTACAAATCAAACTGGCCCAATGTGACAAAGGTGATAAAAAGGAGGAAGCCCAAGCAATAAGGAAGGAAAGATATGTGCCTATATCACGCTGTGTAGTTGACATGGACACAGACCTCTGCACATGTGTGTGTTAGCGAGTGTGTTCTGACCTGCACGGGGCTCTGTTTGACCTCGTTGCTGCCCGGGGAGTTGAGTCCAGAGGCCTGCTGGAGCAGGAACTGTCTGGCTGCCTGAAGAGCCTGCAAGAGTTAGAGCGGACATGATGGGAACGTTTACATGTGGAGACGTTGGGTCAAATGTTGATACACATCAAAAGTGGAATATTCGAAGGGAAAACAGTTTAGAACTGAACCATGAACGTGGCTAATAATTAAGTCAAACATAATTAGGTTTCAAAAAGAATCAAATTCGGCTTTTGTACCTTTTTTTGATTGTGTAGGACAGCACAAAGAACACAAAAAGAAGAATATACGGTACACAGAAAACGAAGCAGACTCACATTCAAAGTAGTCACCATACATGACTTGTCACCAGAGTTACTGTTGTTGTTTTTTCGTATTTCCATTTTAAAGTCACTTCTTATTATACTTGAGTGACTCCGACATTGAAGTTAAAACTGTTTGATCGGTTCCATTATATTCTACTTATATTCATATTTACTAATACAATGGAATATAACTAATTTTTCTTTTGTAAGGCAGTTCACTTAAATGTTAAAATTAACAATGGGCGAGTACCGATACCAGCTATAGATATAGGGCCGATACCAGACTTTATTTTAAGGTATCGGCGGCCAATCCCAGTATCAGCCGCTTCTTGTGGCGGCTTTAAATTAATTTTATTGTGTGTTGTATAAATCTTATGTGTATCTTACAAACAAAAGATAATAGAAAATTGCCGGAAATTTCACACAATTGCAATAGAGGTCTGTCTAGTGATGGCCGTGTACCGATACCATATCTCATGGGGCCAATACCTGGCCTTATTTGAAGGTATTGGTAAGAAGTAGAAATGATACATTAGAAGAATATAAAATGGCCATTCATTTCATGCAATTTAAGATAAAATGCTATTTTGGGATAAAAAGGACTTTCTTTAAAATGATCTGTCATTGTGTTTTGGGGGAAATTTAATGAATCAAACGTACTAGTGGTATCAATACTTGGTATTAGTTGAGTACTCAAACTGATATAGTCCGGAAAAAAGTGGTATCGAACATATGTATAAAAAGTATGACTGGTACCGGTGCTTGATATCGGTGACTACTCAACTGGTATCGGTCTGGAAAAAAAAACTGGCATCGAACATCCTAGTTAAAATGTTACCCTAAATGGCAACATTTCCCTCCATTACTTTCCATGGCAATTCATGATTTAGTTGCACTCCCAAAATGACCTTGTGATTTAAGCGTGTTCATGTACACTGAGCCACACACCACAACATGCTTTTCAACTTAACTCATTCACTGCCATTGACGACTATTGACGTTAAAAATTCATTTGAACTATTTCTATTAGTTTAACATTTGTTTTCCACTTTTGTTAACAAGAGTATGAAAACCTAGAAAAAAAATGTTTATTGTACATTTTGAACAGAAATTTTTGATTAATCGTGAGTTAACTATTGAAGTCATGCGATTAATTACAATTTTAAAAAATAGGAGCGTCCGGCAATTAATTGCATGACTTTATGAGTTAACTCACGATTAATCACTCATTTGATATCTGTTCTAAATGTACAATAAAACAAATTCTAGGTTTTCATACTCTTGTTAACAAAAGTGGAAACATGTTAAACTAATAAAAATAGTTCAAATGAATATTTGACGTCTAAAACCGTCAATGGCAGTGAATGAGTTAAGAAAGAATAAAATGCAGTCTAATCCCGGTCACTCCTTTTTACGGCATACTTGACTCTTGACGTGACTCCAAACTCATTTGAAATGTCCTATTTCCAATATTTGGTCCTGCCTCACTCTCTCTCTCTTACACCCCCCCCCCCCTCCTCGCTCCTTGCACCGTTGCAATTGGGTTGTCCACATCCTCTGAGGCAGAAGTGTGTCAGGATATCGTCATGTGTGTCACTTGCACGCTGTTTATATGTGTCAGAGTGATGTAAGGCGACCCTGATGCACATTGAAGAGAATTCCTCCTCCTCTACTTCTCTGCCCTCCAGTGCTGCCCAGCCAAGCCCCTAACGCCCCTAATATTATTTATATTTGTCCACATTTAAGTATCCATATAAAAAAAAGTTTGTCATCTGTCGTGTTAAAACTCCGTAATAACGCGCCATTGTGAAGACAAATCCGTTCCAGAGGCAAAGGTCTTCTTGCAGGAATGTCTGAACTGTGCCGAAAACCAAACAAGAAAACACCCATTTCAAAACACGAGCGCTGAGCGCATACACAATCACGTGACGGAGGGTTTGAGAGGGGAGACAGCAGGATGCACATTTGCTTCCTCTGACTCAAAGGGGAAAGGTTCCTTAGTAAATATTGATTTATGAAAGTCTGTGTGTGCATGTGCCGACGCCACAAATTAACGGCCGCGACTCGGGATGTTCTTCTTACGCAATGACTTTGAATGCATCGTTTGACAACGAGAGGGAGGAGAAGAACGCTGTTGCGAAAGAGTTACAGTATAATGTCACATACTTAATGAATTGTCAAATTAGACGCTAAGTAAGGACTAATTGCAAAAACAGAGCGAGAGATTAGAGGGAGGCTGAAAGAGACAGAAATGCTCCGCGCTTTCACCGTGATGAGAACCATCTGGATGGAGCGCACTTGCGACTTTTGCCGAGACCGCAATTAAAACACACATACACAGATGTGGCTGTATACATACGCACACACATGAATTTTAACACTTGAACCAAAATCTGGGGAACCCCCTCCCATTTACTGCTTTGACCTCAGCATTAAAACAAGCACAGACGCACAGACACATATACACACAACCGCCCAGTTTGTTGGCATGTGGTGTGAATTAGGCCTTGAACACCATGTCTGCCCAAGAGCGAGTGTGCGCTTTTGTCTCTGTGTGTGTGTGTGTGTGTGTGTTGGCAGGACTTGGGAAGCCATGTCTGGCAACAATAAAGGACAATTCCACCCAAATTACCACCCTGATTACCACTATATTAAAGAACCATTTATGGCTTTCATAAACGCTAGAACAGAGCAGAGGTGATGCCTGTCTCCTCTCCTACGCCGCTATTCATAGATGTGTTTTTGGAAAGCATGGCAATACATGTGCTTAAAAAAAAAAAAAAGTTGAGTTGCTTTATAGTATGTACTCGAATAGCATTAAGGTAGAGTGGATTGATGGAACAGTTTATGTAAATGCTGCAAAACTGAAAAGCAGTTGTGCATTGACTTGCAAGTTTAATTCAATCCATGACCAAGTCATAAATGAATTCAATAAATAAGGTGTGACCCATTTTACATGTGTATCAAATCAATTTTCCCCATTGAAATGAAATGACATGGTATTAATCCACTCAAGCCCACCTAAAACAATATTTTTTTGTTACATAGGCTACTCTACAAAAATAAAGCACTGTGTTATATATATTTTCTATAATGCGTAATTTTTGTAGGTATCCCTAATAATATGTTATTAACACTTTAGACTTTTGCTGGAGAAATGAAATGCAAAAAAAGAAAGATTAATGCATAAATCAATCAATAGAAAATTAATATTATTATAATTATATATAGCAATAAAATGTATAATAATTATTATTAATAATACAACTAATATACTTTATAATATATGGAGGATCTGGATCGATTCATCAACAGCTAATCCATTATTAAATGAATTGAGCAATCATTTATTGTCATTTGTTTAATTTCAAATTGTACAAATTGTCTGATTTCATCCTCTAAAAAAGTCATTATTCTGAGTTCTGTAGTCTTTCATGAAAGCAGACGATTATCTTTTGTGTTTAATAAAAATATGACATTTGCAAACATCTGCTTTAACGTTGGAAAACAATGACCAAACCAATAACTGAATCAGTAAAAAAAAAAGGTTGGTGAGTACAGCATCAATCACTCTTGTGTGTTATTGCTTAATTTCTTATGAATTACCATAAATAATAATTACTTTTTTTTTAAATTAGTAAACAATATCAAATAAACTACAATAATCGATTGACAAACATTATTAAGGAAAACATGTCATATACATTTTAATGCAAAATAAAATTATATTCAATTAATCAAAGGAATAATCGATAATCGATTCTACAAATTTTCCATAGTAATAGTTCTAAGAGAATTGTCTACTAGACTACAGAAGAGAAGTTCATTAATAATGTAAAATAATAACAAGAAACTCATTGCATCATAACCTCTCGAACTGAGCCGTACCATTTTGAATCAAATCAGAATCCCACGGAATCAACCAAACTCAATCAAATCGTTACACTTTAAAATGAGCCATCTTTGAATCATATCGCACCTCATGTCTTGAGATACTTATCAATATGTCTTTTACTGGAGAGCTGCTCACCCCTAGTATGTACTGCAGTATTCGTATGGTGGACGTGTGCGTTTTAGTGGCATGGAAAAGTGACTGGTCGGAAGCTGGAGTTGGTCAGTCTGCATTTGAACATCCGGGCATGAGTTGACTTTCTGCAGCAGACCCTTGCGAGTGTTCGAACATTTTGTGTCTATGGACTATTTGTTCCGTTCAATAAATGACTGAATGTACAACTGAGTTTCAACTTTTTTTTTTGCCTACGTGTGGGCATTACAGTACCGTTCTCCATTTTCTTTTAACTTCACTCGAGCAGTTTGACACAAGGTTTGACTTCCAGCACACCAAAAAAAAAAAAAAAAATCAACCAAGTAAAGTAAATAAAAACAAAACAAAGGATGGTTGTCAAATTTGAATTGTGACAAGTCACCATTTTGCATCGTTCTTTGCCGGATGAACTGCTCGACTCACGCGTTTCCACACAAAATGGGAAATGAGCATAAAATTGAGTGTGAAGCGGGGAGTGTACATCTCCCAGATTCCACAGTTGTGGAGGTGTGAGAGTAAACACAAGTTGGCTGTAGATATATAGTGGACATGTCTACACTTTTAGTGTTGGCAAACAGTACAATGACGCACTGCTTGGTGACTTATTAAGAGGCCACGGATGGGCTGATCGCATACACACAAATGCAGCTTACATGCAATGTCATTTTAACGTTTAGAACTCTTTAGAACACAGGACACTTTTTATTTACATGTTTTTGTACACTTATACACAGTGTCAATTATAGTAAAAAAAAATTACCTTAAAATACCTCTGGAGGATAAAACTGAGGAAGTAAGCAGCAAAATCTACCTGTTTTTTTGTCATTCTCAGGGGGTGGCCATTTTGCCACTTGCGAGCAAACAGTCGGCTAATCACATCTCACCTGGCACTGTGATGTCAACCGTAAGTGACAAAATGGCCACCCCCAGAGATGGTTAAAATCGAGTGGATTTTGCTGCTTAATTGATATTCTAGAAAGACAATATGAATCAGAATATCGTGTTTAGACTAGTCGGGGAACATATTTTTGACTTAACTACACATTTAAAAAGTTGACAACTCTTTTCAAACACCTTCAGCAACTGTCCCTTTCAACAGTCAGTCAACAGTCAACATGTCAAAAAAGTTTACTTGAGTATTATTATACTCCTTTAAAAAAAACAATGACCACATGGTTTAATGAGAACATGTCTTGTAAAGTTGATCCGTCAATAATTATACAATATAGTGAATATCTGTATTTTGGTGGCTGTCTTCTGTGTCAAAGTTTGTGGAATGGCGGTGGTCCACAGTCCTGAACACACACGCAGGAACGCAATTATGCATGTGCACACACTCATTTCAACGTAGTCAAGAAGCTCTCCTCGTTGTTGGCCCTCTTCACTCATTCCTCATCTCTCATCTTCACCATCTCTTTTTCTCTCTGTGACCTGGGTGAGCTGCAGCATTGTAACGCGCGTACACACGCATACACACATACCCCCCCCCCCCCAAACCCAACTCTCTGTTCCCCCTGTGGCATTCCTGGGGGCGCACTGCACCTTTAAAGAAAATATGAGAGAGGCCTAAGAGGGAGGCCCAACAACAGAGTCTTTGTGCTGCCGAAGAGCACACACACACACATGCTCACAAACATGCACACGCACACACACACGTACACACATGCACATCAATGGTGTCAGACAGGTTTTATGAGAGTGAGAGAGGTAGGAGGAGGAGGAGGAGGAGGAGGAGGAAGGGGAAGGAGGGGTGACGAGGTCAGCGCTCAGCTTGGAGGCCTGAGAGCACACAGTGTGAGTGTGTGTGTACGCGCGTGTGTGTGTGCTCTTCTGACTTGTCATCGCTACCCTCTGTAAATCATCGCCCCTGACACAGCCTTTAATAACAGTGCATTTTTTTTAATTCAGCAGGGTCACACACACACACACAAACACACACACACCCACACATGGCTACGGTGGGGACCAGTTTCAAACTGTAACTAGGTTTGTGAAAAACAGCTGACAACTAAGTTTCTTTTTAACGAGGGTGCAAGGGAGGACCAGTAAAGAAGATCCATTTGGAGAAAAGAAGAAATATTTTATTTAGTTTTAGTCCAATTGAGATGTGTATTAGCAGTTAAAAACAAATGGCAAATCAGAATTTTCGGTTTTCGAGTGAGACCGAATCATAGCATATGTCGTGTTGACGCGCACACTTCGAAACCCGTCACCCGGAAGTGTGTGCGTGTGTACGGCTATGTTTAGCTAGCTAATGAGCATTATATTATACAACTGTTCAGCAATCAGTCAATAAAGCCCATCTAGGCAGTGTATTAACGCCTTTGTCAATACTTTTTGTTGTTAGAGTCTGACGACATCCTAGCAAGAAGGAGTTGGCAAACTTGGACGCCGGACAGGAGAGGAACCAAGCTAGGCTAGCTTGGCGCAAGCTACCTGCTACAACAGACGGATTTAAAACTTCACCAAAAAGGAAAAACCAGCCTTGGTTCTGTCGTGGGCCAGTGTATGGTGAGGGATACTGGAAGTTAAAGTAAGTTATTTTAAACTTTTAAAGAAAACATTTCCATTGGTTGATGCAGCTGTGTTAGCGCGTCAACTCCGTTCATGTTTTAAAAGACACAAGTGAATATGAGGCTTGGTAAAGTACTTTGGACAATATATGGTGTAATGGTGTAGATAAAGCGTTATAAGTGTACTCCATTTACCATTGAATTGAATTTTTTGAATGGTATGACTAGATTTTCAAATTTACAATTTTGCTGAAAATCAAAAATACAATGCATTCTTACTAGGAAGTATTTGTACCAAATGTAATCGCTAGTCAATGTGTTTGTGTTATTACTTTAGCTAATGCTAATGCTATCTTGGTTGACAGTTCAACAGCGCTAAACAAGTCAATGTTGTTTACCTCGCGCCTCAGCTTGTGTTGGGTCTGATCGGCGACTGCAGCATTATGCTAGTAGGACTATATTTCACATGATTCCTGTTTGACAAAAACACGCCAGCTAGCGTGTAGTTTAACAGTTTAATTCCTTTTTTAATTGGTTTATCGTATGACTCACAATGACAACCGTGTGATTTATATACCTAGGGCCCCAAAAATTGGCTTGCTGACTGGACTAGAAAGAAAAACGGGATGCCAGGACGGCATAGTGGGACAAAACAATGAGGCTGGTGAAATCCGCAAGCAAGGCTCAAAACGGAACCGTCGCGTTTACAGAGTGACTTCTGCTCACCCTCTGTGTAAATAAAGGACTATATCTCCTGCTTGAACTTAACCTGCTACTTCATTTGTGCTTTTTTTTTCTGTCTGTGTGCGGCACAGAACTTGACTTTACCCCTTTATGCTGTGGACATTTCTGTTTGTGTGGACATTTTGTCCATGGCACACACAAAAAATGCTCGGATGAGCTCCTTTTCACTCCATTTGACAGTGTGTGTGTGTGCGTGTCTGGTTCAGGTTTCTAAAGCAAACAGGTCTGTGTGTGTGTTTGCACGTGCATGTGTGTGTGTCTGTGTGATGAATCTAGTCTCTAATCCATCCAGTGTGTTTGGGTGAGACAGGCAGAGAGAAGCAAAGTAATCTAAACAGAGTGAAGTCTCAAATAGGGAGGGAAAAGACAGGTGGGTACCATATGTTGGAGTAATCCATCAGCACTGACTGAGGTCCATTGTTGATGGCCAAAACGAAACAAACGTGGCCCCCTCTCACCTCCCCTATACTCCAACCATCCACTCCACAACCCTCCCTCCCTCTTCGGTAAACAGTCCCTGGGGCGAGCACAGGGTTGCTGTCCTTGGGGGAGAAGGAGGAGGCAGGTGGTATCGCATTTCTTCACTTTGACCAAGAAGAATTTCGGGGGGGGGGGGGGGGGGGGTTGAGAGGCCCGTTGTTTCATGACTGGACTCAACTGAGCAAGTGCACAAAACGCAGCGCGAGTACAGTATGTGTGAAGGGAGAAGAGCCTGTAATACACTTCTATCCATATAGATCTGCTCCTCCCCCAGGGGAGTGCAGGAAAAGGGGATGGATATTGTGGGTGAAGATGCAGAGAAAAGCCCGTCACACCCAGCTGCTTCTCTACAGGCCTGCATGCTTTCTGATTTTGGATCGGCAGGAGACGTGGCTTCACAGGGAGGGGCGGGACTTTTTTTCTTTACAATCTTTTCTTTCGTTGCGTCACTTTTTCGAAGGCTGTTATTGAAGCTGAAGCCAAGCTAGAGCTGGGTCAAAGCTGCCCTTCCTCCCGGGTCACCCCCGTGATCCCTACTATCCCCTGTCCACTGGGCATCATCATGGGTGCACCTCCAAACTAAATCCACCTTTACTTGGACTGACAGACTATGACTATTAAAAGTTCTACTTTTTTTTTTTTTTTTTACTAGTCTAAGGACAATGCCGTTATAATACCAATACCAGGCCTTAGAAGTGTATGCTCCTTGGAACTCGCCATTGTACGGGTTTGATGGTTTATCATGCTTTTAAAAAGTCAAGGTTTCAATAACCGCTGAGCCTGGCTGTCACCTGTAATGAGGACATCGAAGCAGGGCACAATATGATTGGTTGCTTGCAGTGTTGAGTAAACAAGCTGCCTTTTTTAAATTTAATTGCCTCCAATTATTAATATTTTACTCCTCACGGTGGAGGAAGAGGGAGGAGGAAAGACAAATACACTGCAAACATTGATGTTTTGCTCTGATTAACGTGCATTGTTCTCTTCTTTTTTTTAATGAATAAAATGGTGCCAGTGGGTACTAGTTAGCCCGAAGGACAATATCAGTAGCATGTGGGTCTGTTCTAAAAATAGCTCACCAAAATCAAAACAAAAGATGAATGTTAACATTTATTTATTTATTTATATATACATTCATTCATTCAAACTTAAAACAGTACACATTTGTTTTTTGTATCAAATATTCTACATTTTGTTTAAAATTAGATTAGATGGTGCTCAATGGGGAAATGCTATTTTTATTCACCCAAATACCGGTATTTTAAAAAAGGTTAATTTTGTAATTTTAATACTGTGATACAGCAAAAAAATAATTTGCTCATGCTTATCATACCATCAGAATCTTATCGATATGTTTAATTATTGATAATATGCTGCATCACAAAGAGATGAATAAGGTAGTAATGAGAGATTGTTAGGGGTGTGGCGGGAAGTGGTCTAATTTTTACTTTATTTGTCTGAAAATGAGGACTTATTCATTAAAAATCTATCTATGTGCCATGTGCCATAAAGTTGCATGGATAATAATTATGAATGCTCTTCCATAAAACGGCAGAAGTTAAAATGAACCAGTGCATTCCCCTGTTGCCATTCAGAATATTTCATGAGCTTCCTGCAAGTAAATGAGCCTCATATTCAGTTAAGCAAGCCCACACTTCACATACAGTATTCACATTCACATTCATCATAATTCCAGTATTCATGCAATGTTCTATTTTCATTTGGTGGTGTGCCGTAAGATTTTAAAAAGGTGCCTTGGCTCAAAAATGCTGGAAAACTTTGACCTAATACTGCACATGTAACTTACCATCAAGTACTGCCAATAAGAAACATTAAGCCTTTCTTGCATAAAATATTGTTAAAGTTATACCTCATAAAGTGAGAATTTTTCATTCATCTCTTATAGTGCATCTCATTGGACTGTGCAGGGGGAAATTATTGAAATACATACCAAGGATTTAATTAGTGATAATACCTTTTTGAATTGAGTAACTTTTGCAGATTTTAAAAATCATGACCATTGTACTCCAGTAGAAAAACAATCCCAGTGTTCTACTGAGTTAAGATGAGGTATGCGGGATTCATTGATATCATCTCAGCCTATGGTTCATTGACCTTTGGAGAATTCAATATTTTTTAGAGAGGTGGGCAAAAGCAATGGAAAATACATTTGCTAAACAGCTGGCAGCATCATTTAAAACTTGAATCGTTATGCCAACTGTCAAAATGAATCTCTTCGCTAACCGAAACTAAATAGTTGAATTTTGTGTTGTTATTGTTGCTATGGCGCAGACTCGTCTAAAAACGGCAAGTGGGTCAATATTTCCTGGACGTAAACATATATGAGCAGACGCAGTCCAATCCTGCTAAAGCCCCCCAATTTTACAGTGAGTTACAAACAAACGAGGCTGTGCCAAGTTTTTGCCCCGTTCGTCTGAGTCGTCCTCACACAAGGGCTTCTCTTTCTCTGGAATTAATCATCTCCCTCACCAGCCTTGCAACCATTTGTTTCCACTCAGTGCGACTTCAAACCCGTTTCCCACCTCCAGAACGAGCATGGCACCTCAATCTCTTGCTATCTGGTACACCTACAGAAACATCAGCCAACCGCAACGCTCTCCTCCGCAGTTATTTAATGTAATGTTTCCGCAATATAAAGTCTCCGTTAGAGAGCTGAGGTTTTTCAAATGGCTGCAGCCAGCTTCTTTGGGCCCAGACTGACCATTAAAGAGAGGAAAAGACCGTGCTCGAGAGCCAACGCAATAAAAACTCACAAACTCTAAAAGGAACATCAAAATATGCTGTAATGCTCGCCGATTTGAGTTGAGTTTTTTTTCTCCACATCCTATTTTTCACAAAAGCGACCTGTTTGAAAATCCAGGAAGGACGTTGTTTTCCAGATGGTTCTCTTCAGTGTGGCGGAATGAGAAAACCTCCCCTTCCCGACACTCATCTAACGTTTCTATTGATTCGCAGGGGTATAGACCTGCTCATAAATGCCGGATGACTGAATACCCAGGACTGCTTTATATCATTACATAATTTACCATCAAACTCGCATGTCAAAACTTAAAAAGTAGTAACTTCAAATGGATTCTCAACATTTACGGAATCCAACGGGGTGAGAAGGGCTAGAAATAGCCAGAAACTCCCTTCCTGACAATATAAAAAGGGGCTTCCACTGTACTCTGAGCCTCTTTGCAGTCCAAGCGGCTAATTGATGGCAAATAGGTCTACACTTGCACACACGTCATGCATTATATGGACATACTGTATGCCGTTTCCCTGTGGTTTCCAAAACAGCTCGTTTGTTGGCAAGAGAGGAAGGTCTCACTCCAGACAGACTGAGCCCACAGTGGAACACACACGCACACACACGCACACACACACACACTGTACCTTGAGCATTGTATTAGTTCACCCTCATCATGTATATGCTAGGACAGTTTAGTAGCTTGGTCATGCTCCAGGGCAGAAAAGGCCACTTTGCTCTTATTTGGTTGACCTCCACAGTTGAAAGCGTGCCTCCTCCCCAACAAGAGTAACCCTTCAGAGGGAGCCTGTGCGGGCCGCGCCATGATGAGCGCAGGTCCAGCATGGCAACCAGGCCGCACATATGGAAGCCGTTTAACTGTTGTTATTATTAATAACCAAAAGGAGAGAGTAAAAAATTAAACTAATAACACGTGCAAGAAACTGCCAAGACCTTGCTCAGGAGACTACTGCGTACTTAGACGTAAACAGAGACTGTCTGTCGTGTGCACGAGAACGCACACACATACACAGGAAGACAAAAGTATGCACAAAGGCGTATTATTATTATATTCCGAGAAGAAAAAAAAGTTATTCATTAGTGGCCTGTAAAAGTATTGCCTGCTTGCCTCGATAGAAATAAACTTGTTTCATGTTCTTGGTTCAGAGAGTTTTTACACCTGGCTGTGGCTTGGGGGCAGGCAGGACACACCCTCACACCCAGCCCTGCGCCACACACACACGCACACCCCCACGCACACGCACGCGCGCACACACACACACACACACATACTTGCCTCTGTGTATTATGAGGACATTTTTTCCAAACCGGTTTAATTGTGTATTACAGGGACACCCCTTTCTGCTAATGCCAGAGAGATGGGACTTGCACCCAAAAATTTTTTTTGGGGTTGTCCAGGAAAATCTCACTTCAAAACTTGAAAAAACTCAACACACGAAAAAAAGAAAAACCTGAAAAAATCCGTAATTGTGAGGACATAGATAATGACCTAAATAAGCCACGCCCATTGCAAAAATGGTAATTATGAGGACCAACTCACATTACAAGGACAAAGTTTACACAACACACAGCAACCATGTCACTGAAGTGATTTGAAAGTTCTGGCATTCTGACTTTACACAAACTAAAATGGCATTGATGTGTAATGACTTACCTGATATAAGGACACATTGTTGTACATAACAATACTGTGAAATGCAAAGTCATACCTGATCTGTCCTAAAATTGTAAGTTTTAACATGGTGCTCATGTTACAACTTACAATTTTAGGACAGACTGAAACTGGTATGTTAATAAAACTGCTTCTTATGTGAACAGGTTATCTAGGTCAAACACAGCTTTGAAATGGATAAGCAAGACATGAAACCAGATGCAAAAGAGTCAGTGAACATTGAACATTTTATTCTTTAAAACATGACTACCTCCCATCTTAAAGGATGAGCAGTTTTCTCATAGCTCATTCCTGAAATACCTTCGGATTTCTGAATTTCTGAAACAGGTTCAATGTAGGAAGTGTCCGAAGTACTGTGAGAATCTGGAACATATTCCTCTGCTAACGAATCCTCACTTGAACTGGATACATCAGCAACCTAATTTTTTAAACGAAAACAATTATTACATACATACATACATACACATATTGTCGCTGTTCTGTGAAAAACACTTCCACCATAGGAGCTACCGGAGAGCAGCCCGCGACCTAAAAATGGAAACATGTTTTTCACAGGACAGCAATGATATCCATATATACAGTAGATGCACACATACATATGCATATATACAGTGGCTCTAAAATTAACCTGCCAGATGCGGGTTAAAATTCATTTTGGCGGGTGGTCATAAATATTTACTAGCTTTACTTCGCTGTTACTTAGTGATGTTACACTCGAAGTAGAAGCTTGAGAAAAGTGTCGAGCGCTCGCGGCAGAAGTAGCTCCCGCCATTGATGGGCTAATGTGCTAAAGTTAATTTACCAAAGGTCTTCATCATCAAGCAGTTTTGCATTTTTTTTAAACGGGATATGTGCCAGATGCTGGAGCAAACTAGAAAAGGATTTAGAACCTAAAGTTTGTGCACATACTAAAGATTATTATAAATCTAGTCACATTTATTCGAAAGATGAGATGAAGCATTTAACAAGCGGGATAGTTAATATGCTTAATCTATGGCATTGCCCCTAAAACAGATATTGTGTGATACAGTCCTTCAGTTACAGTAGACTTTTCTATTTTACCGAGTCAGACAGTCGTTAAGATTGAGACAATTGCTCAACATTTAGCTGCTTGCAACTAAAGATAAAGGTATAAACATGGGTCATAATTTATCCTCTTGACTAAATTATATTCATTCAATGAAAATGCCTGCACTATTAATTCTGGTTGCGTGAAACAAAGATCCATTGCAGATACAAATAACACAGAAGATAAAATACCCATCATGCCAGTCCATTCTAGTGCAGCGAAAGGTCCAAAACAT
This sequence comes from Leptonotus elevatus, assembly GCF_054856555.1. Classification (NCBI taxonomy): domain Eukaryota; kingdom Metazoa; phylum Chordata; class Actinopteri; order Syngnathiformes; family Syngnathidae; genus Leptonotus; species Leptonotus elevatus. The sequence continues at coordinate 11,553,585 of NC_141248.1, forward strand.
AAAGCACATTTATCCAAGCTTGATACAAGTAAATTAACTACCTGATGTTTACACTTCTGTTTAAAAAAATAAAATAAAATTGATAGCGAGTTCATCTCTAAAATCCACCATAAATAAATTAATGGGAAAAAAAGATCACTACAGTGCATAATCCAAATCACCAAACTGCCAACAAATCTTCAATTTGAGATATTTTTAATGTTGACTTGTAGGAATTTTAGTCCCATACAAGCTTATTGTTGGATACAATATTTTGAACGTCTTGGCAATACACATTGCATAAAAAATTGTTGTGATTATATTTGTTAGTTATATAGTTCAGCCCTAGCATCTACTCTACACTCTTCACTCCTAACGTCTTGCTTCTGAAAACTGATTTCAACATCAATATTCAAAAAGAAATCTCGTCACCTGGTCAACTTGGTCTGTGACAGCTACGTCTTTAGCTATGTCTTCAGGTTGTGCTTCAGTTGAAACCTGGTACACATGAAGAGAAAAATACATATAAAATTCGATTCTTAGTAACACGACTGTACCTGTGCATTTACACAGTTACAGTACATACAGAACAATTAATAGGTTAAAGTATTGTAAATGCAAACTCATTTTATTTGCCATTACAAAAATAAATAAATAAATCCTTCTGCACTACAGGTTTGTGTAAATTGGTGACGTCTATTTTTCACAATGAAACAAAAACAAGAAAATACACAGTCCTCAGAGAATCCATACCTGACCAGAGTATGAATTGTATAATAACTCCAAGCCCTCAAAACTTATTTTACAGTCACGGTGTATGAATACACTGTCCTCAGTGTCAGTTATTCACAACTATAACATTGTGAGGACTAAGTATCTGTGAGGGCTGCACAGTATTGACAAAACATGCGACATGGGTGTTTTATACAGTAATGGAGATTATTTCGACATTGAACATGGACCTAAAAAAAAGGATCTATCTATAGCTATATATTTTTATAATCCAATGAAAAAAAATACACGATAATGCGGAAAAATAAACATGCTCATTGTGATCTAATCTTATCCAATTAAGTTATTTTTTGTTAGTAATGCCCCTCGATACGTTTCTCGTATGGCGATGCGCAATTAAGGTAGTCTCTGATTGGTCAAAGTCAGACTAAAGTATACAATCCAATATTCACTTGTTGCTTGTCTTTGCAATACACATATTGCATGAGCCATTCGTGCGACAAGATATTTTTTTATATATTGTGCCAACGTCTTGCTTCTGAAAAATGTATTTCAACGTCAACATTCAAAAAGAAATCTCGTCACCTGGTCAACTTGGTCTGTGACAGCTACGTCTTCAGTTATGTCTTCAGGTTGTGCTTCAGTTGAAACCTGGTACACATGAAGAGAAAAATACATATAAAATTCAATTCTTAGTAACACACAAGTCTGTACCTGTGCATTTACACAGTTACAGTACATACAGAACAATGAATAGGTTAAAGTATTGTGAATGCAAACACATTTTATTTGCCATTTCAAAAATAAATAATCCGTCAGCACTAATGGTTAGTGTAAATTGGTGATGTCTATTTTTCACAATGAAACAATTAATAGAAAATACACAGTCCTCAGAGTGTCCATACCTGACCAGAGTATGAATTATGAGGACTGTATGTGTAACTCCAAGCCCTGAAAACTTATTTTACATTCGCAGTGTGTAAATACACTGTCCTCAGAGTGTCAGTTATTCACAACTACGACATTGTGAGGACTATGTATCTGTGAGGGCTGCACAGTATTGACAAAACATGCGACATGGGTGTTTTATACAGTGATGGAGATTATTTCGACATGGACCTAAAAAAAAAGATCTATCTATATCTATATATTTTTATAATCCAATGAAAAAAAAATACACGTTAATGCGGAAAAATAAGCATGCTCATTGTGATCTAATCTTATCCAATTAAGTTATTTTTTGTTAGTAATGCCCCTCGATACGGTTCTCGTATGGTGATGTGCAATTAAGGTAGTCTCTGATTGGTCAAAATCAGACTAAAGTATACAATCCAATATTCATTTGTTGCATGTCTTTGCAATTCACCTATTGCATGAGCCATTCGTGCGACAAGATCTTTTTTTTTTTATAAATTGTGCAACGTCTTGCTTCTGAAAAATGTATTTCAACATCAACATTCAAAAAGAAATCTTGTCACCTGGTCAACTTGGTCTGTGACAGCTATGTCTTTAGCTATGTCTTCAGGTTGTGCTTCAGTTGAAACCTGGTACACATGAAGAGAAAAATACATATAAAATTAAATTCTTAGTAACACGACTGTACCTGTGCATTTACACAGTTACAGTACATAAAGAACAATGAATAGGTTAAAGTATTGTGAATGCAACCACATTTTATTTGCCATTTCAAAAATAAATAATCCGTCAGCACTAGTGGTTTGTGTAAATTGGTGACGTCTATTTTTCACAATGAAACAATCAATAGAAAATACACAGTCCTCAGAGTGTCCATACCAGAGTATGAATTATGAGGACTGTATGTGTAACTCCAAACCCCTGAAAACTTATTTTACATTCGCAGTGTGTAAATACACTGTCCTCAGAGTGTCAGTTATTCACAACTACGACATTGTGAGGACTATGCACCTGTGATGGCTGCACAGTATTGACAAAACATGCGACATGGGTGTTTTATACAGTGATGGAGATTAAACATTTAACACGGACCTAAAAAAAAGATCTATACATATACTGTATATATACACATACATACATATACATATATACATACATACATACTCTATATATACAGTATATATATATATATATATATATATATATATATATATATATATATATATACACACATACATACATACACACACACACATGCATACAGATATAGATGTATAGATATATATACTGTATATAGAGAGAGAGAGACATAGAGAGACAGATATATAGATATAGATAGATAGATATAGAGATAAAGATAGAGATAGAGAGATCTTTATAATCCAAAGAAAGAAATGCACGTTAATGCGGAAAAATAAGCATGCTCATTGTGATCTAGTCTTATCCAAATGTTATATTTTGTTAGTAATGCTCCTCAATACAATTCTCTTGTATGGTGATGCGCAATTAAGGTAGTCTCTGATTGGTCAAAATCAGACTAAAGTATACAATCCAATATTCATTTGTTGCATGTCTTTGCAATACACATATTGCATGAGCCATTCGTGCGACAAGATATTTTTTTTTATAAATTGTGCAACGTCTTGCTTCTGAAAAATGTATTTCAACATCAACATTCAAAAAGAAATCTTGTCACCTGGTCAACTTGGTCTGTGACAGCTATGTCTTTAGCTATGTCTTCAGGTTGTGCTTCAGTTGAAACCTGGTACACATGAAGAGAAAAATACATATAAAATTAAATTCTTAGTAACACGACTGTACCTGTGCATTTACACAGTTACAGTACATAAAGAACAATGAATAGGTTAAAGTATTGTGAATGCAACCACATTTTATTTGCCATTTCAAAAATAAATAATCCGTCAGCACTAGTGGTTTGTGTAAATTGGTGACGTCTATTTTTCACAATGAAACAATCAATAGAAAATACACAGTCCTCAGAGTGTCCATACCAGAGTATGAATTATGAGGACTGCATGTGTAACTCCAAACCCCTGAAAACTTATTTTACATTCGCAGTGTGTAAATACACTGTCCTCAGAGTGTCAGTTATTCACAACTACGACATTGTGAGGACTATGCACCTGTGATGGCTGCACAGTATTGACAAAACATGCGACATGGGTGTTTTATACAGTGATGGAGATTAAACATTTAACACGGACCTAAAAAAAAGATCTATACATATA